>NC_084612.1:22185724-22538224 GCF_033978795.1 Nerophis ophidion | reverse complement strand
TCACTAACTCTTCCGGACACTACAATATACACCCCTCCGCAACCTCCGACACACACTGTCACATCTCAACACCCCAACCCCGCCCACCTCAACCTCCTCATGCTCTCTCAGGGAGAGCATGCCCCAAATTCCAAGCTGCTGTTTTGAGGCTTGTTAAAAAAAAATAATGCACTTTGTGACTTCAATAATAAATGTGGCAGTGCCATGTTGGCGTTTTTTTGCCATAACTTGAGTTGATTTATTTTGGAAAACCTTGTTACATTGGTCCCCAACCACCCGATTGGTACTGGGCCGCAGAAGAATTTGTTATTCATTTTTATAAAAAAATGTTTATAATGAAATAAAATAAATAAATAATTTTTTAATTTTTATTAAATCAACATAAAAACACAATATACACTTACAATTAGTGCACCAACCACAAAAACGTCCCTTTTTCATAACAAAGAAAAAAAATAAAAAAGGATTCCCTCCAAACCCCCCACCAATATCGGAATATAGGCAAAGAAGCCATTATCGGACATCTCTATTTTTTAGTATAATAAAGGTACGTTTTCCACAAAGCAACTGTGAAGGTCATAGCTATGAAGTTTGGTTCCATCACAACAAATCTCTGGTTTTTAAAGATATTCAATATATATTCCAAACAAATCTCTGTTCGTGTGTGCAGCTTCTTGTTTGCTTGAAACTGTACTAAATACAAAATAATAGTACAGAGGCGAGAAAAGTGGCTGGCGTTTTGCTCTGTTGCCAGAGAAATTACAGCGTGAGGAAGATCAAACTGAGGGTTAATAAGAGCGCTTCACACACAACTGAGTAGATTAGCCCGTGAGCAGTAATGAGGTTATAATCAAGTGTTTAACAAAGTCACAAATACACTGCAGCTACACTTGTTACATACACACAAGCATGCCATTTCTTTTCGTGGAAAAGCCTCTGAAATAAGAAATGTGTGCTAAAGCAGTATCAAAATCACCAGGTCTTTATACCCTTTAGGTTTATAATAATTATGTGTTGCAACCTTTACGCAGATGCCTAGAGGGCGCTACCTTTCCAATCCGGCTTTTAGCACAAGGCAACATAAACTTTGCTCGTATGTAACACACACATTAGCTTTATGTGCGGTCAGCTAATGATAGAAGTTTAGCAAAGTGTACCTATTAACATTATCCATCTTTAAATGTACAGTAACAACATGACTGCAAATTGTTAGTTGCTTCTCTTGGACTGCTTTTTTCCGAGTGTACTTGCTGCCTGTGTGTACGTGAGAGAGACACAGGCTTGAACCGACAAGCCATTTTTATTCCATACAATCAGTAATTATGAAAAATATAGAGAGCGAAAAAATATTATCTTCTGTTAAACCACCAGTAGTCGCATAAGCCAGCCAAAGGTGTTCTCCTTATATTTTTGGGTTTAAAAAACAGAGAGTTCTTGTGTTAACTAACTTATCTGCACATGGCCACAGAATTGACCAGACCAGCACAATCCAATCAGATAGAATACAAAAGCATGATCACAAATGTATAAAAATGAAAAATATGTCTGTGGTTCTGTTTTGCATTGAGGAACTGACATTTGTAGCACTCCTTTTAGCTGGGTTTCACATGACAATTCCGTTTTTCTTCTTGGCAGATTAATTGACCTGATGATCAAACAACTTGAGCGTAGCATTAAAATAAGTGAGAGTGAGTGAAGAGTTTGAGCAGAAAATGTTATATTGCTGTTCTGTTCTTGGAGGTTCCAGTCATTCAAACAAAGAGTTAAAAATACGGGGGTTAATTTGTATTTTCATGACAAAAGTTTCTTTTTTGATACTAAATTTATGTAACCTAATTTTTTGTGTTTGAATTTTTGGAAGTGAATTTTTTTTATGTCAAATTAGGTTGACAATTTCAGAAGAAAAACAGTGTTTTAAAATTCAGTGTATAAAAATTCATAGTAAAAAGAAAATCAGTGTATGAAAAAAATTCAGTGCTGAAAAATTTAGTGTCGAAAAATTTGCTGCTTCAAAAAGCAAGACTCCTTTCTGATAAATGATAAATGGGTTGTACTTGTATAGCGCTTTTCTACCTTCAAGGTACTCAAAGCGCTTTGACACCACTTCCACATTTACCCATTCACACACACATTCACACACTGATGGAGGGAGCTGCCATGCAAGGCGCCAACAAGCACCCATCAGGAGCAAGGGTGAAGTGTCTTGCTCAGGACACAACGGACGTGACAAGGTTGGTTCTAGGTGGGATTTGAACCAGTGACCCTCGGGTTGCGCACGGCCACTCTCCCACTGCGCCACGCCGAATAAAGCAATCGATCCTGTCTTAGAACCAGCCAACGAGGTGTCAAGTTTACGTCACGTTATACGGGTCTTGCAAAACAGAATAAAAAAGCAGTTAACTGTGCTACCTGGGCATAATACAACATTATAAACGCTTCAATGCGCCCCGCTGGATATTTTCAAACTATACAAATTATTCTAATAGTTAAAAGTGTGCGTATATGAGTGACATACGAGTTACTATGTGTCATGATATGCAGTTAAACTGACTGTGATACACAATGTGACCAGCAGATGGTGCTAGATCATGATGTTCAGGTAAACTAAACAAAGAAGACAGACATTAACTCATGGATGGACGAATACATTTTTGAGCATAAACGTGTTGTTTACAAGACACATTTTGGTCATTAATAGATTAACCAAACACTACAGTAACCACACTTGCCAACCCATCCATCCATCCATTTTCTACCGCTTATTCCCTTTCGGGGTCGCGGGGGGCGCTGGCGCCTATCTCAGCTACAATTGGGCGGAAGGCAGGGTACACCCTGGACATGTCGCCACCTCATCGCAGGGCCAACACAGATAGACAGACAACATTCACACTCACATTCACACACTAGGGCCAATTTAGTGTTGCCAATCAACCTATCCCCAGGTGCATGTCAACCCTCCCGGATTTTTTCGGAGACTACGGAAATTCAGCGCCTCTCCCAAAAACCTCCAGGGACAAATTTTCTCCCGAAAATCTCCCAAAATTCAGGTGGAGCTGGAGGCCACGCGGTCCACGCGGACCTGAGTGAGGACAGCCTGTTTTCACGTCCGCTTTCCCACAATATAAACAGCTTGTCTGCCCTATGACGTTGTAACTGTAGAATGATCGAGGGCGAGTTCTTGATTTCTTATGTGGGTTTATTGTTAGGCAGTTTCATTAACGTCCTCCCAGCGCGGTAACAACACACAACAACAGCAGTCACGTTTTCGTCTACAGTAAAGCCGTTCGTCTGCCGTAAACAGCAATGTTGTGACACTCTTAAAAAGGAAAATACTGCCATCTACTGTACATGCATATGAGACAATAACATCTACAGCTTATAGAGAGTGCAGTGCACAACTGCGCACACAACAATGAGACGAAGCAAAAGAACGAGGAAGATACAGCCGTGGCGAGGCCTACTACGAGTAAGATGAAGAAATACGCTTGTAAGTTCCAAGCCTCAGCTGCGAATGGACCTGGATAGCCTCCAGGAAGAAGTAGTGGACTACCAAGTGCTTGGCAGTGAAGATCTACCTCAGGAAGCAAAGATTGACCGGTTTTGGGCCATGCTAGGGAGCGATGGAAGATTCCAGACTCAAGTGCATCTGATGAAAGCCCTATTGTGCGTGCCACACAGCAATGCATCATCAGAGAGGGTGTTCAGCATGGTTAGAAAAATAGTGACAGAGAATAAAACAAGGATGGACAATTCAACCCTTAACTCAACAATGAGTAGATGAGTGTTATGTGTGTGTATATGTGTAAATAAATGAACACTGAAATTGAAGTATTTGTTTTATATATATATATATATATATATATATATATATATATGTATATATATATATATATATGTATATATATATATAGCTAGAATTCACTGAAAGTCAAGTATTTCATATATATATATGAAATACTTAATTTGGTGAATTCTAGTTGTAAATATACTCCTCCCCTCTTAACCACGCCCCCCATACCCCACCTCCCGAAATATATATATATATATATATATATATCTATATCTATAGATATATATACATTTATATATAGCTAGAATTCACTGAAAGTCAAGTATTTCTTATATATACTCCTCCCTTCTTAACCACGCCCCCCACCTCCCGAAATCAAAGGTCTCAAAGTTGGCAAATATGACCATAGGAAGCTTTGCTTCATGCAGGCGAGGGATGGGGCAGAGGGGCGGGGCAATGGCAAGTCTGAGACCGATGACGTAGTCTGGGAAGTAGAGGAGCAACGTTCATATATTCTCAATATACAGTGTTTTATTGTTGCTATATTGTAAATCCCACATTCTACATTTTATGTACATTCTGACATTTATTTCAGTATAAAACAACTATAGTTCATTCAGTTTTTGAGATGGTCTTTTTCGTTTTTTTACTGAATTATTTGACGGTTGGAATGTACATACAAATATAAAATGTGGGATTCACAATATTAAATATGAACTAGGGCTGAACGATATATCGAATATACTCGATATGTTGCAGGTTTGTCTCTGTGCGATATAGAAAAACTATATCGTGATATTTGGTTATACGTTCTCACGCAGTTGCTTTTAGCTGCGAGCATTACACTACAAGTGGTTCTCACTCTTTCTTGTCTCTGCTTTTCACAGTGACATAAAACAAGCGCACCTTGTTACATGCTGTCGAGCGTGCAATGTCACACACTCTTGCGGAGCAGATAGGTAGAGACTTGGCTAATGTTAGCTGTGGTGCTAGTGGAGCGGTGCGAGTGGTAATACGAGAGAAAGAATGTGCAAATATGGTAAACAATTGAATAATTAAAACCCAAGAAAAACAGCATGGGGTCCATTGTCTGGCGGTGGTTTGGCTTCAAGCAGGAAGATGTTGAACAGACAACCGTAATATGTCAAGTATGCGGCAAAAAGTGTTGCTAAAAAAGTAGCACTAATTGCTAATTTGTAGCATCAGTTGCTGTTCAGTTTTTTCCGTATTGGCCCTCTGAATAGGGGTCGTCACTCAGCATGAAAGGAATTACTCGCTGTGCACTTTTTGCTTGTTTTATTTGGTACTATTGCAGCAACAGTTGCAGTAGCAGTACCAGTAGCAACAGCAGCAGCAGCAATAGCAGCAGCAGCAATAGCATCAGCAGCAATAGCAACAGCAGCAATAGCAGCAGCAGCAATAGCAGCAGCAGCAATAGTAACAGCAGCAATAGCAGCAGCAGCAATAGCAGCAGCAGCAATAGCAGCAGCAGCAATAGTAACAGCAGCAATAGCAGCAGCAGCAATAGCAGCAGTAGCAATAGCAGCAGCAGCAGCAGCAGTAGTAATAGCAGCAGCAGCAGTAGTAATAGCAGCAGCAGTAAACAACCTAAAAGTATACATGAACACAACAAAACAATGTATCTATTTTTGAATCATCATAATGTAAATAATAGACATGAATTAATCAACTGAACCATATTGTTGTCAACCATGATAAGACATATTATCAAGCACTGTGATTTTATCCTAACTTATTAATTTTAGCATTACATTTTATTATCACCATTAATTTATGTCATATAATGTTTTAAATGTGATCAGAATCATTTATAATGTCGCCATGATTCATGGACAAGCATACTAAAACAAAACATAAAACACAGGCGCTCTGTTTGAGCCACACATTACACGTTTAAGCGGAACTACATTAGAGAACTACAAATCCCATCAGCCAAACAAGAAAGTAAAGTGCCTGTATTTTCGAACTAAAGCTAAGAATAAACCTACGATCACTCAAATTCAGCCGGACACACACACACAACGTGACAACACTCTAATACAACAGTTTTCAATCTGCACATTACTGTGGTTGTACCCTTTAACTTAATAATTTTGCCGATGTCGTTCAAAAGCTAAAACAGTGCGTGTTTGCTCTGGCTGTCAAACAGCCAGCCAGCCGCACAACAAGCGCCGCAGACTTAGCGAACACACAACAAACAAAAAAGAAAGGAAGCGAGCAAGCATGGATTTTAAACAATAGTACAGTTGATCTAACCCAGAAAAGCGGACATTACCAGTGGGGTATGCCGGTGACGAAGCCCCTGTATTTTACCAAACTAACAATGACACCAGTTTTAAAAGCTGCCTAAGTAGTCAGTGGTAGCCACGCCCATCTTAAAATTCCCAAGCAAGCCCGCCATAAATACATATACACATAACAAATACACATAATAAATCCAACAGTTGCAAAGTCACCCGCTAGAGAATGAGGAGTGCTTGAAACTCTGCATGTCAAGATCTCCTTTTGGTGCCACACTCACAAAATGCAGAAGCAACCATTTCCAGATCATCACCGTATGAAAAAATAGTCAACAACAGAATGAGATAACGTCCGCAGTAACCTATCACATAGCGAAGGACATACACTATTAGATTTCCTATTATACAGCTAATTTTTATTTGAAATATCTTGTGTAACATCATGCAAAAAAGTGCACTTTATTTGTTTTAAACTATTGTAGTGGCATTTTGTACAAAAAGTGCACTTTTTTAAGTGTTGTTTTGATATGTTGTCTTAGTGATATTATGTACAAAAGTGCACTAATAGCTTGTTTTAAAATGTCTGATAATCTTGCACTTTCTGTTTTGGAAATGACATGAATGTGTGTGCCACTGCTTAATAACTTTAATAAATACAGTTTTTGGTAAATTGACTTAGTTGTGATTTCCCTCTCTGCATAAAAGTTTAAAATTAGCATATATTAATGCAGTAGGAAAAATAATGTTTTAATGTAGATACATAGAATCATCATACTGGTGTGATTATATGCAACACGTGTTAATTCTAGGCTACGGCAAAATATCGAGATATATATCTTGTATCGTGACATGGCCTAAAAATATTGAAATATATTTATAAAAGGCCATATCGCCCAGCCCTACTATTAACAATAAAACACTGAACATTGAGAATTTATTAACGTTGCTCTTCAACTGCAGTCCACATCCTTGATCGACATATTTTATAATCCAGCAAGAGCAACAACGATGCCACAAACATGGCAAAACATGAATTCAAAGAGTAAAAAACAGCCACTTATCCAATAAAGTTCTGCAGAACTTTGTTGCATCTGACACACGCACTCCGTAAAAAAGCCCCGTCAACTCTGTTTGTGCCTTGTCTGCATGAAGCAGAGCTTCATATGTCACTCAAAAGGGATGATTCTAGCCATTGAAATCATTTCTGTAGATTGAAAATATCCAGCGGGCCGAATTGTATTGTTAATTATGTTGTATTAGGCCAAGGTAGCCCAGTCAACTACTTTTGTATGCTGTTTTGCAAGACCCGTGTTACATGACTTCAAACTTGACACCTCATTGGTTGGTTCTGTGACAGGATGCATTGCTTCAGTCTTGAATTACTGGAAGTGAGTCTTGCAATTTGAAGAAGCAAATTTTTCAGCACTGATTTGTTTTTACACTGAATTTTTTACAATTACATTTTTCAGTACTGAATTTTTTAAACTGAATTTTGAAACATAAAATTGTTTTGAATTAAATTGTCAGCTTAATATGATGTAAATAAAATTTAGTTCACAAAATTCAACTGCAAAACAATAAGTCATATAAATTCAGTGTAAAAAAAAAACCCTTTTGTAATAAAGACACAAATTAACCTCCACAGGAAAGAGCTTTCATAGAGTCCTGAAAGAAGTGGCTCAAAAAAGGTAATAAAGTCAAGGAAAAAACCAAACTGGATCGAAGGAAATGGCTTTTAAAAATATAATTGTTATCATCTTGTGGAATACAATCGGACCATGCAGGTGTGGGATCACTTTGTAAAATGTTTGTTTTAACATTTGATTTGTTGAGAACTTTCTGTGATGCAATCGAGTTTATTCTCTACCACATTAGTGGTCTTTGATAGTAGAATTAAGCGTAAGAAAAGGACAGGAGATGCATTAGTTTGTGTTCTTTCGTGGTTGATGTGCCTAACTATAACTACAAAAGCCTGGTTGTGCAAGTAAACTAACGTCATGTTAAGTCTGAGTAATAAATATTGTAATTGTTGGTTCAATCCACCGTATTTACTTTCTCGATTTTCATAACAGAAACTAAAAGCTTTTGTTGTTGATGTGCAAGAAAGCCAAGTGCTTTATTTGACACGGATGACCACATCATAGCGTCTTTGGTGTTATTTGTTAGCGTCAAGAAAATATCCTTAATGATATAATTAAACAAAATATCTGACAGGCTCAGCAACATGTACTGAATTTTGATATCGCTTGCAAACATTGCTGAACAACAGGGACATCAATAGCTAAATAATGAGACAGAATATGAACTTAACACCATAAAAAAAACTATAGACATGAATTGTAGATGAGACTAATATTTGTAGCAGGAAAACAACTTCAAACAAACTTAAACTTTTTCTCATTAGCGTCACGATCACAACAGCACGGCACTTGTTATGTCAATCAAATACGTTACTTAGTGATACACGAATAAGTCCAACTTTGTGTTTCACGTATTAATGCTTAATTTATTGACCCCTCAGATGTAAAGACATTATGTGCGTCTAATCTTTTTTTTCTTTCTAAATACCCTCCATCCATCCATTTTCTACCGCTTATTCCCTTTCGGGGTCGCGGGGGGCGCTGGCGCCTATCTCAGCTACAATCGGGCGGAAGGCGGGGTACACCCTGGACAGGTCGCCACCTCATCGCAGGGCCAACACAGATAGACAACATTCACACTCACATTCACACACTAGGGCCAATTTAGTGTTGCCAATCAACCTATCCCCAGGTGCATGTCTTTGGAAGTGGGAGGAAGCCGGAGTACCCGGAGGGAACCCACGCATTCACGGGGAGAACATGCAAACTCCACACAGAAAGATCCCGAGCCTGGATTTGAACCCAGGACTACAGGACCTTCGTATTGTGAGGCAGACGCACTAACCCCTCTCCCACCGTGAAGCCCTTTCTAAATACCATGAGTGTCAAACAAAGTGAGGTCGTAGCAAGCAGTAACTTCTTGGTCATGATAAACTGTTTAAATCATTTTTTTTTAAAAATATATTATTTAAGAGTGTAAAAATCCACTTAAATAATATTTGAATACATTTTTCATGATTGCGTATATATTTGTCTCTTAACCATTTAAAATATGACCAAATCTGCACTAGTTCAGATAAATAAACAGTAGCCTAATGGGACTCTAGACCACCTCCCTAAAACTGTAATTGCCCGGATGTGTCTCTAGGTCATGTGATTGCAACCACTTTTCCCTCTAATTTTTCATATGTGTGAGCAAACGCCAAAACTCCTTGAGCATTCAGTGGCACACATGTGAGCGACGGCAGACGTGCAGTGTCCGCCCTGAGATCGGTAGGTCGTGAGTGCAAATCCCGGCTGAGTTATACCAAAGACTATAAAAATGGGACCCATTACCTCCCTGCTTGGCACTCAGCATTTAGGTTGGAATTGGATGTTAAATCACCATAAATGATTCCCGGGCGCGGCACCGCTGCTGCCCACTGCTCCCCTCACCTCACAGGGGGTGATCAAGGGTGATGGGTCAAATGGGGAGAATAATTTCGCCACACCTAGTTTTGTGTGTGTGACAATCATTGCTACTTTAACTTTAACTTTAACACTGTTATGCGCTTATCGTTTTATTCGATTTTGTGCGCGGCCTAAATTTGCAATTGCACAGGTGCGTACCTTAAAAGGAACGTTGATTGCAACCCAACAATACTTTGGAAGTCAAGCGACGATGCACATAATTGAGATATTCTCAAAGGTTTATAATCATTAGACAAATTGATGAATGACTAATGGCCAATTAGTATCCTAAATTTCCTAAGGAATTGAACATACTAAAATAGAGTACATTGAGCTGTGTGAGAAATTTCAAGCCAGTCCAACCTAAGGGGTCCAACTTTGGAATTTTAGGAGCTTAAGCAACCCAGTTGGTTTGTATGTTGTGATTAATGTGTTTGTCTGCAGGGGTTTAGTTGTAAAAAGATTAGCTTTAATTAACAAATACATATTTGCAGAATTCCGTTTTTAACGGTTATGCAAATTTTTCACGCAACTCAAAATACCTAAAACCTCATATTGCAAGTATTATTTGCAATACATATAGAAAAATTAACTTTTGTGACTCACAGTGTGCCACTGTGAAGTCGTATCTCATTCTGTGGATCCTCCAGGTACCCGTATGAGGTCTGCAGATGCGAAGACAGCTCAGGAAAACACACGCCTTGCTCCCACATCTCCCCAGGGTCTCTGATCCGGACCTGAAATAACCACAGAGACGCACACGTATCAGATAATGATCACTGTTTCTTTCTGCTTCAGCCTCACTCCCGCCCCTGTCTTTGTCTGATCCCTCTCCCACAGGTGGTGATGGTTTACAGCTAAAAGCAGAGGCCAATCCTCTTCAGCTCTCCTCCTGTGACACTGAGACCATGAGAGAAGCTAGAAGGGAAAGAGTGAAGATGGAAAAAGAAAAAGCCGGACAGAGTAAATCGGAGCAGGTCTAATGAAAATGAGCGACATGAGAGGAGTGGTGACAATGTATAATAAAGACAAATATTGTATGTACAGTTTAAAGGTCAGGACATGTTAAGGAGACAATGTCTCCCAACTGCCCTGGGAATGCCTCTGGATCTACCAGGAGTGGCTGGACGAAGTGACTGGGGAGAGGGAAGTCTGGGCTTCTTTGCTTAGGCTGCTGCCCCCGTGACCCGACTTCAGATGAGTGGAAGAAGTTGGATGGATGGATGGACAGTTTGAATGAATAATTTAATCAAGACTTATTTCAAACAACTAGTTACAGCCAAATAAATGTATAAAACATTATATTAAATGAACTAACAAAATAAAAAAATAAAGTCAACATAATCTAAATATACAGGAGTGAGTGGTTATGTATCAACAGTAACCTGCCTAAAGAGGACGGGATTGATTGGAGGGAGAAAATAATTGTAGAAAGGCTGTTATTTCTGCAATTTGAAAACTCAATATAGACAGCTATTTAATTATTGTACTTGAAAAATGATTTGGAGTGCTCGAGTAGTGGAAAGAAATATGTAGATAGGTAGGTCCTAGGCGTGTAGCGATTGATCAATGTATCAATAAATGATTTGCATTCCTAAATTTCAAGTATATCAATCTGTGCTCGGCAAGTTTGCCTTCCGGAATATAGGTATTTATCCAAGATCGTTTTAAAACCGAATCCATCGATTTTATCGATGCAAGAAAAAGGAAAACATTGGATTTAAGAACAGCAGCCTTTATATGAACTTAAACACTTTTAATAATGACATTAAACGTTTTGTCTATTTCGCCTGTCTTTGATGTCATCAAAACAAAATTGGCGGAAATCTACGGTGGCTAAGAAAGGTTCAACAACAGCAAATGCCACAAGACAATACCATGAAATACAACACGACAACTTTCAGCTACAGCACGGTTGCAAAAGCCACAAAAAATACAAACGACAACACAATAGTTTCAAGCCACAACACAACATGAAGTGTGACACACAACATGCAACTGGCAGACAAGGAAAAGTTATTTAATGAGGAATAAATACAAGAGATGGATCAAGGGTGTTATCGAAGTTAGGAAATGAGGGGTCAACAGCATCAACAGGGATGAGGAGACATACATGCTTCCCTACACCTTGGACACTGTCTGTCATCGACAACGCCAGGTCGAAGAACAGAAACCGTATGGCCGGATTGGGAAACTTGATTTAACAGAAAAATCTACTGTTAAAATTTTGGTTAATGTACTTTTACATACCCCGTTTCCATATTAGTTGGGTAATTGTGTTCAACGTCAATATAAACGGAATACAATAATTTGCGAATCATTGTCAACCCATATTTAGTTGAATATGCTACAAATACAAAACATATTTGATGTTCAAACTGATAAAAAAAATTTTTTTTGCAAATAATCATTAACTTTAGAATTTGATGCCAGCAACATGGACAAAGAAGTTGGGAAAGGTGATAATAAATACTGATAAAGTTTAGGAATGCTTATCAAACACTTATTTGGAACATCCCACAGGTGTGCAGGCTAATTGGAACAGGTGGGTGCCATGATTGGGTAAAAAAACAGCTTCTCAAAAAATGCTCAGTCTTTCACAAGAAAGGATGGGGCGAGATACACCCCTTTGTCCACAACTGCGTGAGCAAATAGTCAAACAGTTTAAGAACAACATTTCTCAAAGTGCAATTGCAAAAAATTTAGGGATTTCAACATCTGCAGTCCGTAATATCATCAAAAGGTTCAGAGAATCTGGAGAAATCACTCCACGTAAGCGGAATGGCCGGAAACCAACATTGAATGACTGTGACCTTCGATCCCCAAGACGACACTGTATCAAAAACCGACATCAATATCTAAAGGATATGACCATATGGGCTCAGGAACACTTCAGAAAACCACTTTCACTAAATACAGTTGGTCACTACATCTGTAAGTGCAAGTTAAAGCTCTACTATGGAAAGCGAAAGCCATTTATCAACAACATCCAGAAACGCCGCCGGCTTCTCTGGGCCCGAGATCATCTAAGATGGACTGATGCAAAGTGGAAAAGTGTTCTGTGGTCTGACAAGTCCACATTTCAAATAATTTTTGAAAATATTCGACATTGTGTCATCCGGACCACAGGAGAAGCGAAACCATCCAGACTGTTATCCACACAAAGTTCAAAAGCCAGCATCTGTGATTGTATGGGGGTGCATTAGTGCCCAAGGCATGGGCAACTAACACATCTGTGAAGGCACCATTAATGCTGAAAGGTACATACAAGTTTTGAAACAACATATACTGCCATCTAAGCGCCATCTTTTTCATGGACGCCCCCGCTTACTTATTCAGCACGTGTTACAACAGCGTAGCTTCGTAATAAAAAGAGTGCGGGTACTTTTCTGGCTCGCCTGCAGTCCAGACCAGTCCCCCATCGAAAATGTGTGGCGCATTATGAAGCGTAAAATACGACAGCGAAGACCCCGGATTGTTGAACAACTGAAGCTCTACATAAAACAAGAATGGTAAAGAATTCCACTTTCAAAGCTTCAACAATTAGTTTCCTCAGTTCCCAAACGTTTATTGAGTGTTGTTAAAAGAAAAGGTGATGTAACACAGTGGTGGACATGCCCTTTCCCAACTACGTTGGCACGTGTTGCAGCCATGAAATTCTAAGTTAATTATTATTTTTGAAAAAAAAACAAAGTTTATGAGTTTGAACATCAAATATCTTGTCTTTGTGGTGCATTCAATTGAATATGGGTTGAAAAGGATTTGAAAATCATTGTATTTTGTTTATATTTACATCTAACACAATTTCCCAACTCATGTGAAAATGGGGTTTGTAGTAAAAATAGCTTGAATGTTGAAAATGACAACAGCAAAGGTTTTCTGTGTTGACTGCACTTTTTAGTCAAATACAATTTGAATGTATTTGGCCATTAATTGTTGTTTACTGGGTTGTTTGTATCCATAGTACAACATAATTATTTTCCAAGAAATTACAAGAATATAGGAAACTTGCCCTTTAATGTCCAGTATCCAGTATTTGTTTCACAGTCACACTGGTTGATTTGTCTTTTTTTTGCTGAAAGGTTACTTAAACAATTTCATCTCACTGAATTGTTTCGGATCAAATCCTTCTAAAAAATAAAGAGAGATCATTTAAATTGTTTCGGTAACCAGAAATGTCAAATCGAATTGTTGTTAAAACGAATTGTTACACCTCAAAGAGCTTCCTTTAAAACCCATGGTTATTCATTAACAAGCATATTACACAACAAAGCAGCAACTAGGGATGCAATGATTACACATTTTGAATGTACTATTATAGTTTGAGTAATAATACCAGATTCACGATTATTATGCATTGGTTAATTTTACTACCAAAACTGTGATACAATTACATATACATTCCTTAGCTATGCGGATGTGTTATTTATTACTGTTGAAAATAACAATCATCCATCCATCCATTCATCTTCTTCTGCTTATCCGAGGTCGGGTCGCGGGGGCAGCAGCCTAAGCAGGGAAACCCAGACGCTCCTCTCCCCAGCCACTTCGTCCAGCTCTTCCCGGGGAATCAATCAATAGTAATCAAGTAATAACATAATAACCGGAAAAAAATATAAACAATAAATATTATCAATTATACATATATAAAATAATTTATTACTAATATAAGAATACAATTCACTTCATTGATCCCGGGGAAAATCTTACTCCCTTGGGTAATAAACCCAAGTGGTATTGTCATCAACTGTCATCCATGTCCATTTATTAATTTGCATTAAACTATTTTATGTGTTAAAAATAACTGGAATGCACATAATTAGATCCCAAGGTATAGTGCTGCTATTTTTCAAACTCTTGATGGTTGTTGGTGTTTTACACGTACTATATTAACTTACAATGCCTGTTGTTTATTCAACACAGACAGAAAGAAACAATCTCTATTGTTAAATGGTCCATAAAAGAAGTCCTTGACAGGAGTACCTGTTGCTGTTTGTTTACAATAAACTGACTCAATGCTATGCTATTGGATGTAAGGGACATGTTTATATTCAACTTACCCTATCAACTTAATTATTTATTCAAGTAACTGTCCATTAACATAATTTACCTTGGTTTTTATGTTTTACCTTCACTTTGGCATGCAAATATAGGCGGATGTAATATTCTTTTTAGCTGCAAACCTATTTTGGCGGGTTTTGCAAATGGGTGACCCATTGTCTTCAGTGACTCCCTGGTCATTTTTTGAAGTATCTGAAATGTTACCACACTGCTGACTTTAGTTTTTTTAGGGTGGGGAAAGTGTGCTGCTTTGTCCTGCTGCCATTTTTAAGCTAATGCAGCATACTAGAGTGTCTTTTGATAGGTGCATACATGCAAGTGCACTGCCGGTGTGACTTAGTAATGCATAATATCTGTTTATGGCGAGTAAGGATGATTGAAACACAGTGCAGTCTTTGCGACGGAGCAAATGAGATCTTTTTTGTATAGCTTAGTAAAACCAGTTTGTGGAGAGAGAGAGCCAGGGCAAGCCAGAGCCCGGCCCAAGATGGCGGCGCGGAGGCATGGACAGCGAGGCGGGGCGCGCCGGGAGCAACGTCACAGTCAAGATCAGGTGCATGGATTCCGCACCCAGGTACAATATAGTCTTCCTCTGGCACTGCTTAAAAGGGTGACAGCTGTGAACATCTGGGAGAGAGGCGGAGAGACTCGAAGGAGCCAGAGGGAAGCTGACGCGGAGCGAGAGAGGAAGAGAGCCACAGGCAGACGACGAGCGAGCGGAGAAGAGGAGCTGAAAAGCGACCTGGACTGAGGTTTTTATAAGAAAAAATAAACAAAGTCACAACCGTGCTCAAGAATGTCCCTATTTGGTGGTCCATGGAACCCGCACGACAGGGAGAGTCTGTCACACAGTTAATAATTTAATTCCTAGCAGAAACAAATTGCTGATGTTCATTGTAAACAACATTAAGACGAAATTAACACATATTAGTTTCACACCAACAGCTGAGTTACGCAACCAGAAATTTTGAGCTCATGCAGAGGTAGCTAAATCTTCTGGATGCCGTCTTCACATGATACTTCCCATTCAGTTGCTGCCATATTGTGAAGTTGATTAAAATATGACATCAGTAGGTTGCCTACAGCCACGGTTCTTGATAGCAGTATTTTTGCTGCCGCGGTTGTTTAATTTTGTAACCTGCCCAATTGCTCAGTTAGACGGCATAGATCACAAAGCTGTTACATGTTCTGGACCTTGTTTGCTAAAAATCAATGTTGGGGGAAAGACAGAGGAAGCGGTGGGTGTGGGGAATCCTGTCCTTGCTCCTATCACCATGGAATCAGTGGCCTGGCCTGACCACTTCCCACCCTTATCCATCACCACCAGATAGTTTTTACACTGGTTTTGAAGTCATAAAGGGGATAGAGAAAAGAAAGAAAGACACAGGGACTACTACTCATCCATAGTTTTCATTTGCATTCTGATCACCACTTCTGTTGTCACTATCAAACCTCTATTTGGTAATTTGGCAATCACCAACGATTGGGTATAAAACAACTACAAAACCCAAAACCAGTGAAGTTGGCACATTGAGTAAGTGGTAAATAAAAACAGAATATGAGGATTTGCAAATCCTTTTCTAATTGTATTCAATTGAATAGACTGCAAAGACAAGATATTTAATGTTCCAACTGAGAAACGTCATTGTTTTTGGCAAATAATCATTAACTTAGAATTTAGGCAGCAACACATTGAAAAACAGTTGGCACAGAGGCATTTTTACCACTGTGTTATATAGTCTTTCCTTTTAACAACACACAGTAAATATTTGAGAACTAAGGAGACCATTTTTTTAAGCTTTTCAGGTGGAATTCTTTCCCATTCTTGCTTGATGTACAGCTAAAGTTGTTCAACAGTCCGGGGTCCGTGTTGTTGTATTGTACGCTTCATAATGCGCCACACATTTTCAATGGGAGACAGGTCTGGACTACAGGCAGGCCAGTCTAGTAACCAAACTCTTTTCTACAAAGCTACGCTGTTGTAATGTGCAGAATGTGGCTTGGCAATGTCTTACTGAAATAAGCAGGGGCGTCCATGAAAAAGACGTTGCTTGGATGGCAACATACGTTGCTCCAAAACCTTTGACCTTTCAACATTAATGGTGCCTTCACAGATGTGTAAGTTACCTGTACTTTAGGCACTAATACACCTCCATAGCATCGCAGATGCTGGCTTCTACACTTTGCGCTTATAAAAATCCAGATGTTTCTTTTCTTCTTCGGTCCGGAACAACACAACGTCCACGGTTTTCAAAAACAATTTGAAATGTGGTCAGACCACAGAACACTTTTCCACTTTGCATCAGTCCACTTTAGGTGAGCTCAAGCCCAGTGAGGCTGGCGGTGTTTCTGGGTGTTGTTGATAAATGGCTTTGGCCTTGCATAGTAAGGTTTTAACTTGCACTTGCAGATATAGCGACCAACTGTAGTTACTGACAGTGTTTTTCATAAGTGTTCCTGAGCGCATGTGGTGATATCCTTTACACACTGGTGTCAGTTTTTGACGCAGTACTGCCTGAGGGTTGAAGGTCACTGGCATTCAATGTTACGTGCAGTGATTTCTTCAGATTTTCTGAAACTTTTGATAATATTACGCACCGTAAATGGTGAAATCCGATAATTCCTTGCAATAGCTGGTTGAGAAATGTTGTTCTTAAACTGTTAAGACAATTTTCTCACACATTTGTTCACAAAGTGGTGACCCTCGCTCCATCCTTGTTTGTGAATGGCTGAGCATTCATTGGAAGCTTCTTTTTTACCTAATCATGGCACCCACCTGTTCCCAATTAGCCTGTTCCCCCGTGGGATGTTTTAAGTAAGTGTTTGATTAGCATTCCTCAACTTTCTAAGTCTTTTTTGCCACTCGTGACAGTTTTTTTAAACATGTTGCATGCACCAAATTTCAAATGAGCTAATATTTGCTAAAAAAAAATATACAAAATGTCTTGTCTTTGCAGAGTTTTCAATTGAACATAAGTTGAAAAGGATTTGCAAATCATTGTATCGTGTTTTTATTTATGATTTACACAACGTGCCAACTTCACTGGTTTTGGTGTTTGTAATTTAAGCTAAATTCAGAATTAAAGTCACACAAAACCTTAGGATTGTGCAACTGTACCAGACACTTTTATATAGGAGCTTGTGGTTGGGTTTACAGCGCACTAAATGAGGATTCATAATTTGAAGTGTTTTATGTTTTCTGTTCGTGGGAATTTAACACGTGACAAAATTAAGAAGCTTAAAAATGGCATGAAAGAGAAAAAAGGTATGTGCCCCACATTTACATACCATCTTTGTCTTTGAAATTAAGGCAGCGTGTATTTAAAATTAATAGTATTTTTACACGTGTATGCCAGTTAAAATGCCAATTATATAGTACAAACTACATTATTTATATCATAAGTATTTCCTATTGGAAATATTTTACAAAACCAAACAAATCTAAGTTTGACCAAAATGACATTGAAACATAAAATTTCTTTTCAAAGTCCTTTTTCTAATATACACGTCTGTATGTGCAAATGTTTGAGAGTAACACAACTTCACACTCACATTCAATGTTCAGTCAAACGTAGACACTAAATGTCTCTTTATATTAACCCTTGAGAGTGCTGTGTGCTATGCTTTAATGATGCAATTCTTCTTTAAAAGGAGTTTTAAAGGAGCTCTACCTTCAATAAGTACAATTCCCCATCGGACAAAAGAAAGAAATTGATTGGCTCATATGACTAAAATGACACTAAATAAAACTATTACTCGCTCATCTGTTCAGCACTCTGTATCATTTTTCTCAGTTATAACCTATGTAACTAATCTATACATTTATTTTATTGCACCCCCCTACAGGACTGCAGAGGAAAATCAACCTCTCTTAGATTGTTTATCACTAGCTGCTAAATTTGGCAATGGATGCACTTTTCGCAACTGCTTCTGGTGTCCGTAAATCTATATTTTCCTGCTGAAATATATTTTTTTTACTATGTTACCTCCTGTTTGGTGTTCGTGATGGGAGAAAGTATGGGGTCGGGGGAGCAACAGGCTCGACTTTTTCTCCTCGGGGATCCAGGAGTCATGGCGAAAGTGGGGGTCATCAGGCTTGTAGGTGTGAGATGAGTGCTTTCCCTGGGGACTAGCCGGGTGGGGGCCTGGTACTTGACCTGCCTCAGTAGTGACTCCATCTCATGGGGAGCCAGCCTGAATGGAGAGTTGAAGACCCCTGGGCACTAAGGTGGAAGAGATGGCATACTCCATTAAAGAACGACAAAGAGCTACAGTAGACGGCATGCTTATGTTAGCTAATAAGAGCAAAGGACATAATTTACATCAAGGTTTCCCAGGTTCCCCCACTAAACAAATACGGGTAGACACTGACAAAACAAAGATGGTTCAATGTCAAATTAAATACACATGTACACTTTTAATGTGAATTTGTTACAAAAGGCCTAAACAAGTTTTATTCACATCACATTGATCCCTTTGCAGGCATGTTATTTACCAGACCAAAGCTCTGAGGTAGAGGAATCGATCTACTTTATATGTTAATAACATCACTTGTTATTGGGGACACTTAAAATGACAAAAGGGCTTAAGTGGAAAATGAGAAGTATCATGACTTTGCTTTTTTTTTTAAGCAAAATATGACAATTCAAAACTGATTGATATTAAGTCTTGTTGGATACCTAGGCAGGAAAAGGGCCCAAAGTTTGCCCCTACAGTACATGCGCACTCCTGCTACATGACATGTTTATGAGTGCCTTTTTAAAAGTGAGAAAAACATTTCACAACCTTATCAAAATTGATGCAAGATTTGCAATTTTTGTCCCATGGTAAAATCTCAAGTGCTCCAATAAACATGCATAATTTCAGCGGTATCCATATTAAACTGCAACCTGTATTTTACGCACGGCAACTACTGACCACTATTCACCCCTATTTGGAACACAATAAATATCAATAATAATAACCTAGAATTTAAAAATAATACCGAAACAAATATAAGACAAAAGTCCATCTATTCAGAATTACTGCATAACAAAAACCTTGTCTGCTAAAGACTGGAACATTACAGTAGAGAAAAATAGAACACATTAATTGGCACAAACATGTCACTTGCCACAAATACAACAGCAACAAAACACACACACAAACACAAACACACTATCACACATAGTAGCAACGTGCAGACTATGGGAAGAGCAATGATGTTGACCCCGGGAACACAGCATCTCTGTCTCTGTCAGAGGGACTTGGGGCTTTTTGGTAAGCTGTGAGTACAATCCTGTGTATGTATGTGTGTGTGTGTGTGTGTGTGTGTGTGTGTGTGTGTGTGTGTGTGTGTGTGTGTGTGTGTGTGGGCCGGGGTCCGAGAAGTGCAGAAGGATGAACTGTGTGGGAGAGCCATCTATTCACTGCTGACAAGGTCAGAGCTATGAAGGGAAAAAGTCCCCAGCCATACACAGAGAAAGAGTACGGTATATACAGTACAGTATCAGGCCCGACAGAACAGTGGAAGGGAGAAACTAAACTTCTCTTTTACATAGAATATAAATTAAATAATATATTAAAAAGACACAATTCATCTGGTTTCTATTTCACTTCAGATAGCTTTTGCAAGAGATTCAGATGAGTGGAGCAGCCGTGGTCAAAGGTTATATCAGTATATGAGCTTAGTGTCTGTTTATGTTACAAAAAACACACAGCACGCTGTCTGGTCCATCAAATATTTGTCAAATCTATGCAGACTGTATGCCAATGTTTGTGCGTTGCAGACCAACCTGCTTGGTGCTGAGGAGATGGTGCCATCTGTAAGCTTGGTAGACTTTGGTTTTCTGCTCATTCACCTTTTTCAGACAGGTTCTCTCTCTCTTCTGGAGCTCTTCAAGTTCATCCATCTCCTTCCTAAAACAACATTTTACATGTAAGGTATCCTAAATGAACAATAAGTGCGCAGGCATGTTCCTTATTGGTTGACAATTCAACAATACATAGCAGAGTAAATAGAGTGAAATCACAATGCTATCAAAAGTGAGAAGAACTATATAGGATCTAAAACCATTAACCTGATGCACAAAAAACTTTAATGCGTTCTTCATTGGTCTGTGCCTTATCCCACTATGGAAATATTTTATAGAAAATGTCAAAGTCTTTGGGTAGTCCTACATAAGTGAGGAAGTGAACTTTTTTGCTGAAAAAAAACCAACAACAAATTAAAATTATCATAGTTTCCGGACAATAGGACAGCATTTTTTTTCCGAAGATTTGAACCCTGTGGCGTATATAAAGGTGCGGCTAATCTATGGATTTTTCTCAACAAACAATTTACATAGTAATAACACCAACACAGACACCGAAAGGCGTTTTATTGTCTGTGCTATGGTGCCATCTTTTGGACTAATTTGCCCTTTACAGGTCCTATGGTTTGAAAGTCCACAGTATTTCTTTGTTTCGTGTCTTGAACGTATCAATTTGTATAAGTATAAGCCGTTCCGTTTACTAGACCTCCTATGTGTTTCTACTCGTAGGGTTTCTTCAATCATCACTCCAAGCAACGTTTGTAAGTTGTAAAATAAAACTAAAACAATTCATACTTACTAAACCATCATTCGTGTGGTAGCAGTGTTTTTATGTATATTTGTCGATGCGTGAAAGTGGTGGAAGGGGATCATTTTTAGTAGATTTTGAAGTAGTGCTGAAAAGCTATTTTTTTTTTAGTTCTTTAGCGAGACCCTCAAAAGATAACATTTTTCATCTGCAAACTTATAGATAAAAAAAAAACAGCAATTGCCATACAGCCCTTGCTGTGTTCTGCATCGCCCCTGTGGGGCTAGCTCCACTGCTTGGGCCCTACCTAATGACCCCTTCGATGCGCCATACATATAATCCTTGTAAGCCTTTTGTATGAAAATAGACTCCAATAGACAAGTTCATTGACAGTGCGCTTTACAATCCGAAAAATATGGTTATTAATGTGGAAACATTTATTTACAAGGTAAAAAACAGTTTTTTTATGCTCTGTCCATCCATCCATTTCCTACCGCTTGTCCCACTCAAGGTCGCGGGGGGTGCTGGAGCCTAACTCAGCTGTATTCGGGCGGAAGTGGGGGTACAACCCGGACAAGTTGCTACCTCACCACAGGGCCATCATTCACTCTAGATATGAAAATATTCAATTTATAATTATGATTCCCACTTTGCAGATATTAATTTATTGTGGTCAACCAATTCGTGGCGATACATGAGGAATTACTGTGTTGGAAAATATGAATTTGTTGGTATTTTTTACAAAACCTGTAATAATACGCATACATACATGCACATTTACTTCTGGGTATGTATGCTAGACTGAAGTAAATCCATATCCTTTTAATGACAAATTAACTGTTAGACGAATGTTTTGATATCTTTGTAAGTAGGCTGCTACATAATCCACACATCTCCACTAATTTGAGTAATTAAAGCCTTGAGAAAAAAACCAAAATAAAAAAAAGAGGTCAGAAGTAGAACAACAACAAAAAAATGGCGTAATAAAATGCACGAAATAGTGGCAGCATCAAATAAACAACTGAACTTCCTGTATATTAGATAAATGAGAAAATTTGACTGTGCCACTGCATTTTCAATGCAGCCTTTGGTGGTAATTCCCTGAAGTGTCCTTCAGATGAATGGAAAAAGTGCCCGATAATAAGAGGCTGGGACAGCAGAGGTACCGTGGGAGAAAAACAAGGTGTGGGGGGGAAGTGAGCGAGCATGAGGGTATAAGTGGGAGGATGATGAATATATTTCATCACAACAGCCAGGACAGGTCTGTCTGTGACATCTGTTAAGCCAAGCTGCTTAAATGGGATGCATTAAAAGCCCATACACAGCAATTTCATCCGGTAATCACACAGCCTTATTGTTACAAGGGGGTAATACTTTAAAGAGGGAATTGGAAACAATTACTAAAACACTCATATCACGGTTATGTGGAAACAGGACTGCTGCAGCCAATCTATTTCCTCAAGAGCAATTCCAGTAAGAGTTGGCTCCAACTCATCAACAATTCATCCCTTTTTCACATGCTTCCACTCCACTGTTCTAGCCAACTTCTATTTTCAATTACAAACCTCCGCATACGAACCAGAATAGTCTTAGTGGGGTCTGTAATGGCGGGTTAATATATTCTGGGGCTAGTGGCATTTAAAAAGAAATCACAACAGCCCCCGCCGTCTTTGCATTCTCATTTCTTTCTCGGCATCGGATTAAATTACAAGATAGATGAAATATGCAGAATATTATCCCAACACATGCAAACCTATATGTGTTTGCATGTATGTGTAAAAAATGGTAGTTTAAGTCTTTGCATGATAGAGGTTGCTTGGCCTCTATTTGTCACCCTGGCTAACAGGGATATTACTTATTACTGCAAAATATGATGTTCCAGTTTACTCTGTGACAGTGTAAATGAACTGTATAGTGTACTCTATATGCGTATTTACGTTCATTTATGCATTAAAAAAAGATACGGCCAATTCATAAATCGGTATGTGTGTCAATATCGATGCAGAGAATTTTAAAGAGCTTTTAAAGAACCTACGTTCAGCAATGAGCATTTCTATGTACACCAGTGTGTGCGTGTGTGTGTTGAATGGGTGACCTTTGTTTCCCTGCCCCCGGTCCCAACATTATTAATTGCTGTGTAGTGGACAAAAGCCAAACAGATTTGTAACGGCTGAAGGCACCTCGATCTGTGTCGACCCAACCAGCCGACACAACATACAACCCTCATTAGCCCTGTTCGGCACGCTGCACATGCACTAGCTACGTTTGTGTGTGTGTGTGTGTGTGTGTGTGTGTGTGTGTGTGTGTGTGTGTGTGCGTGTGTGTGTGTGTGTGTGTGTGTTTTCAAAAAAGTTTAACGATTGAACAGGGAAAGCAAAATAAAAAGGAAGGAAAAAGAAAAAACTAAATTAAGAATGACTGAAACAGTGTCGATTCCATATCAATAGATGAAAACTACAAAATACATGTAGCAATTGCTTATACCAGGGGTTCTTAACCTTTTTGACCTTGGGGCCTAACTTTTCCACTACAGAGGGGTCTGACGCCAACTAAAATATTAACACTGAATTTATAATCTTATTCAGGATTTTAATCATAATCAGTATTATATCAAATCTACTTACAATTAACAATATTGTCAAATGATATGAAACCATGTGTAAATCACAAGGATTATTATTTATTTAACAGGTGGCAACTTGTCCAGGGTATCCCGTGCCTTCCGTCCGTGTGCAACTGGGATAGGATTAAAAGCTGAGGATTAATTGTTTGTGATACACTGTCACCTGCTGCTCCTTCGTGATTATAACTGTCAGTCTTGTCCTTGATGCACAACGCGTGATCAGTCTTAAAATTATGAAGCAAGGCAATCACTCTTGCTAGTTGTTAAAATATTGTTTGGTGTTTCCTAACCCTTAGTTTCGAGGAAGTTGTTGAAGTACCACAGCATCTTTTGATGAGTTTTTATTTCCAGAACAATAAAATAAAACAAATTTGTGTTTTACATAGGAAAAACACTATAGTATATGCTTTTAATTGGCCCAAAATATCTTATGATAATTATTGCTTTGATTTTTATAGTTTCTAATCAATAAGTCAAACTTTTTAAATTGGACTACTGATGATTACTCACAAGTTATTAATCACTTGCTAACAGTTTTAGCTGAAGTCCCGTTGAGGTTTTATTTTGAAGTGAAATTGGGCAGGAAACACACCGGTGAGCATTTTTTCACTCATTTTCGCACTGATGAATGCATTGACCTGATTATTGACAGTATAACAACCCAGATAAACATCCACGGTTAAGGTAAAGGAGCATTTGCAGTCAACAAAATATGGTGTTATTATTCTGCGTTTGCACATGATAAATGCAAAATTATTTGTATTTGTGTATGGACCCCTTTGAAAACAAAATGCTGCCTCTCAAGGTGCTATCCTGCATAAATTGAAATTTTGTGATTAATCACATGCGTTAATTCGTTATTTTTGACAGCCCTAGTTATAACACATTGTGGAGACGGTGAATAAACGAGCTAATCAAGCCTTTTTCGAGTACTTTCAAATAAGCTGAACTGACATTTGACCGGGGACCTGTTCACTTATTTAATGGCTAATATAGTACAGCTAAGTTTCTCACCGCTTCCTCAATAATTTACCTCCTGGTTCAGAATTGGGAGTCAAGGGCTGATGGGATATCAGAGACCGAGGCACTTGCGGTCATCAAGGCCAGCAACAGAGCAACTAATTGGCCAAATTCTAAATATTTAATGGAGGCTTGACCTGATTGGCTGCTTTAATTGCTCCAATTAAATGATTCAATAAGGCGACAAGGAGGAGGGTAAAGGGGTGTCAGCCAGTCAATTGAAACAATGGCCAACTCAATGTATTGAGCCGGTAACACCATTTCCTTATAAGTGACTCATAAATTGATCAGTTCATCGTGCAAAGTACTAAAAACTGGCGCAATGAAATGCTTTTGGAAGCTTATTTTGCAAAAAGTTAAAAAACCTTCTCAAGCTGTCCTTAGTTCCCTCCGTTGTTTCCTGCTCAAAAGTAATTTTCTTAAGAGTCAAGGAGAGCACAGCAGCCAGATTATGCTGCACCACACACACACACACACACACGCACACACACACGCACACACACACACACACACACACACACACACACACACACACACACACACACACGCACACACACACACACACACACACACACACACAGACACACACACACACACACACACACACACACACACACACAAACACACACTCACACACACTCTCAATATACAAATCCAATCAAACTGAAGGAGTGAACTTGTCTCCACCCAAACTGGATCAGAAAGAAACGGCAAAAGAAACAGTGACGCATAGAAGCGGGGAGAGTAGGCAATGCAGGTCCCACTCCACTGTAGCAGCTCGCCTTTCATCAATGTCCTTGAGAGGGACACGGGGAAGGGAGCAATGAAGAAGGCAAGAGAAAAGAAAGACAGGAGAAGAAGTAGCTGGAGGATGTGAGACGCCACAGAAGAGCAGAATAAGTAACTCGACTGTATCAAGTCTGGACCTTTTTTTTTTTTTACATCAGTTAAAATGGGTATATTAAATATAAGTGTGTGTACAATAAGCTGCGAATGGTCTTCTGTTGTTTCGGCATCGCAGGGAGAATATTTATCAGGTGATGGCGGTAATAATCACCCAGCTGTTTATGGCAGATAAAGGAATAATTCATGTAACCAACAGGCCGTGTTGGTGGCAGTGGCGATGACTCCAGCACATTTTGTAAATATGCAAAACAGTCTCGCTCCGCTTTCCTAATTGCCCCCATCGTCCCACCGCATGCCCTTATTAAAGCCCAGGAACTTTAAGTGTCTCGCTGACAAAGTGATAAATTGTTGGGATGCCGAGAAAAACTGTGGCAGAGTGGGGACTGCGCTGGGGTCTTGACTTCATTAGGGCTATGCAGAAGGAGAGGAAGGATGAATGAGGATGGACGTAGATGCACTGGCGGCGGCGGGAGGAGGCACGAGGGTGCGCAAAACAATGTAGAAATAGAAGAAGAAAGCAGGGGTTGAACTCATATGGTGTCTGGACATTTAATGAAACAGAATAAAACACCACAAAAATACCGTATTTCCTTGAAGTGCCGCCGGGTACATGTTATCCGCATTCCTTGTTTTACCGCCGGGTCGAACTCGTTTTGCAAAATAATTAGCGCATGCTTAAAATTAGCGCATGCCTAGAATTACTGCCAGGTCAAACTTGTTTAGCAAAATAATTAGCGCATGCCTCGGTTTACCGCCGGGTCATACTCGTCACGTCACGAGTGTGCAACACGGGTAGGAAGTAAGCCATACTGTATTTCCTGTTATGGCATCCCCTCATATTACCTGCGCCGTTTCCACGTTTAATGTCGCGAGTTTAACACAGGCCCTCACATGACCCGCTGCAGCAAGGGTCACCAACACGGTGCCCGCAGGCACCAGGTAGCCCGTAAGGACCAGATGAGTAGCCCGCTGGCCTGTTCTAAAAATAGCTCAAATAGCAGCACTTACCTCTGTTTTTTTAATTGTATTTATTTACTAGCAAGTTGGTCTCGCTATGTTCGACATTTTTAATTCTAAGAGAGACAAAACTTTAAAGACTTGGTCTTCACTTGTTTACATTAATTCATTTATTTTTTTACTTTGCTTCTTATAACTTTCAGAAAGACAATTTTAGAGAAAAAATACAACCTTAAAAATGATTTTAGGATTTTAAACACATATACCTTTTTACCTTTTAAATTCCTTCCTCTTATTTCCAAAATATTTAAGTCAATGTTCAAGTATTTTTATTTTTATTTTAAAGAATAATAAATACATTTTAATTTAATTCTTCATTTTAGCTTCTGTTTTTTCGACGAAGAATATTTGTGAAATATTTCTTCAAACTTATTATGATTAAATTCAAAAAAATTATTTTGGTAAATCTAGAAAATCTGTAGAATTTAAATCTTATTTCAAAGTCATTTGAATTTTTTTTAAAAATGTTTGTTCTGAAAAATCTAGAAAAAATAATGATTTGTCTTTGTTAGAAATATAGCTTGGTCCAATTTGTTATGTATTATAACAAAGTGCAGATTGGATTGTAACCTATTTAAAACATGTCATCAAAATTCTAAAATTAATCTTAATCAGGAAAAATTACTAATGATGTTGTATAAATTCTTTTTTAAATTTTTTCAAAAAGATTCAAATTAGCTAGTTTTTCTCTTCATTTTTTTCAGTTGAATTTTGAATTTTAAAGAGTCAAAATTGAAGATAAACTGTTTCAAAATTTTATTTACATTTTTTTCGTGTTTTCTCCTCTTTTAAACCGTTCAATTAAGTGGTTTCTTTCATCATTTATTCTCTATAAAAAAAACCTTCCGTAAAAGGAAAAAAAATGGACGATGGAATGACAGACAGAAATACCCATTTTTTAAAAAATATATATATATATATATATATATATATATATATATATATAGATTCATTTATTAAAGGTAATTTGAGCAAATTGGCTATTTCTGGCAATTTACTTAAGTGTGTATTAAACTGGTAGCCCTTTGCATTAATCAGTAACCAAGAAGTAGCCCTTGGTTTCAAAAAGGTTGGTGACCCCTGCGCTGCAGCCTATCGCGCTCTATATAATCCAGCGTTCCAAGATGGCTGCCAGGTGCGGTGGCTAAACCTGGGGACATCTGAAGCTGATGTTTTAAAGTTGTCGTTTGCCTGCATATCGTAAAATAAAAAGTCCTACACTTTACAACTAATTTTAAACTTATAGGTGCCGACCATCTTGGCTGAGTTGCGATGAGAGAGTGTGGCGATGTTAAGATATTAAGCCGAGTTGGTAAGTGAATTTGTTTGCTAATGGTAGCTACTAGCCGTACCCATGTATTTTCTATGGGCGGTTAGCATCGGGTTTTAATCCTGTTTCCTCTAATGATTCTGATCTGATTGAATTTATATTTATGTCGAGTCTTTATTTTGGGTACTTACATACGGTGAATGAGTGTTGTGGCGTTTAAAGGCCATCTGCATTTTTTATGCTACATATTAACTGTTCTGAAGGTTTGCATATTTATGTAATTGTTCCTTTAGTTCTACAAATAGAAGATTGTTTCAGTTAAAGGTTTAATTATTATTATTTATTTCTATTTCATATGTGTTTCTCTAAGTTGTTTAACCGTTGCTATGGCTTCGATTGCTATGGTTTCCGGTTGCTAAAATTACGGGCAGTTCCGTTTCTGCCGGCACGTTAAACAAAGTGTTAAAAGAGCTCCGGCATTAACAAGCAATGTAGCGGCGGTAATACTACACGGGAGATATTTCACCATGGTTGCAGTTCAGAGAAATAACCACAGTAAGCTTCCTATTTCAGTGTGTTATAAGTGACAGTTTAT
Organism: Nerophis ophidion; assembly: GCF_033978795.1. Classification (NCBI taxonomy): domain Eukaryota; kingdom Metazoa; phylum Chordata; class Actinopteri; order Syngnathiformes; family Syngnathidae; genus Nerophis; species Nerophis ophidion. The sequence continues at coordinate 22,509,611 of NC_084612.1, read as the reverse complement.
AAGTTGCACTCGTTATAGTTTTAGGACGTTTGGGCACTCACATTGCCAGTAGATGGGACGGGTGTGCTAACCGCAGCTCGCACATGTTTTTTTGCTGCACAGTGACTTCACGAGCGGCAGGTTTAGTCACGTATTAGTTAAGTCTGTTAAAGAGACCCTCTCCCCTGTGACTGTTTACTATTTGGAGAGCAAGTGTGGAACATTATAAAGAGTTTAGTTGTGTGCCATCGTGGCTACATTGCTGCGAGGGAAGTGGACAGCGCGAGTTGGGGAGGTAGTGTGTGAGTGGGGACGAGTGTATGAGTGAAATTAATGTGTGTTTATTATTGTCTGGTTATTGTATGTTTATGTGGTGTATATAGTAAATTGTTCAACTATATAAGCCGTCTCCTCTCACTCTCTCTTAGACTAGATTTATTGGGTAAATAGTTAATAAATGGAGCATCCCCCCCAAGGTAAAATACAGTCCTTTACAGCAGTGGTCCCCAACCACCGGGCCGCGGCCCGATACCGGGCCGTGGCTCGATTGGTACTGGGTCGCAGAATAATTTTTTATTAATTTTAATTATATTTGAATGAAAAAAAAAAAAAAAAAAAATTTTTTTTTTAATTGAAACAACATAAAAAACACAAGATACACTTACAATTAGTGCACCCACCCAAAAAACCCTCAATTTTCATGACAAAAACCTCCCTTTTTCATGACAAAGGGAAAGAAAATAAAGAGAAAAGAAAAAAATAATAATAGTAATCCCCCCCCCAGGAGCAACTTAAGTCGTACTTTAATTGTACCTTTTTTTCACAAATGACTTTCTATAGCCTTCTGATGGACTAAACACTTTATAGTTCAGGGTTATAGCACCACCTGTTGCTTTGGCATGTGCTTGACAGACTGAAAATGTGTTTTCATGTGTGGACAGAACCTATTTACCACAGAGTATAGGGGAAGTACATGTGTAAAGATAGATAGAGAAATGGATCCTAAGCGTCACAAAAATATTGCGCAATCAATGTAAAACCTCAATGCTGTACTGTTAACCATGCACAGACGATCAGCCAGGGTAAAATAGGGACCGTAAATCCAGCTTTGAATTATTTATTCAGACTGCTGGACAGAGTCAGGGAAGACGTTGGTGGGAAAAAAAGCAGACCTTGGCGGGATGAGCGATCAGATAGTGTGCGATATGAGGACTCGACAACTTACAAACAAAGGATATTTCTAATAAACGCCTGTGCGGCATTAATTGATCCCGACCCTGGCAGCACTAAATAAAGTACAGCAGAAGGGGGGGGGGGGGGGGGGGGGTTATATGTATGTGATGTGGCACATCACGATTAAATCTAATTAGGAAGAACTAGTCACAATTCGATCCTTTGTGAATGTGTGAAGACAGCACTACAGAAACTGAACATGTTTTAATCTGTGCTTTTTAGAGCTGTAATATGCAAGTTCAATTACAAAAATGATCATTTGCTGATTGGTATGTTCATTTTCAACATTACAAAAGCCTATTTGACTGTATTATATATATTTTCCATGACCTCAGTCGCTCATTTTATCTCATGTTTAGTCGTTTAAACTGAAAATTATTACACTGGCTCATCCTGCCTTCCGTTTGGCTGTTTTTCATTTTATCTACAGTATCATATTACACTATGAGATTGTGCAGATATGGATTTGTCTTTGTTTGTTATTAAAGTATAGTGGCAACACTTGTTTATCAGACTTTGAAAGCCTGCTCCCTAACCCCTCTAACAGTTACAAAGAGTGTGCAGAAAAGCTAACAATGCTTTTGGGTAAGTATGGAGAAAAGTCAATAATCCAAGGAGCACTTTGACAAATTTGCATTTAATTTTAGCAAAACCCTAAAGTTACTCTGGGATAACATATATTAGCAATGTTAAAAAAATGACTATTAGCTAAACGTGTTTTTTTTTGTGTCAAAAGTAAAAGATGGTGTAGGTCTAGCAGTAAGCCCCGGAGCACGGGGTGTTTTATTAATGCCGCAGCTGAGGTTCAAATCACAGGCTAATTTTTAATTTCTTCACATCGTTCACTTCTCCCTCTCTTAGCCTCAAGCACTTTAAAAGGATTTTCTTTTTCTCTTCTTAGTGAGCTTTCTCTTTGTCTCTATGTCACGTACATTCCCTTAAATTTCCTCCAAGGTAATGTCTACCCTGCAAGGACAGATCTTCACACCGCCATCTTTTGTTTGGTCTGCTACACATACATGCCTTAACGTCAGAAGTAACCAATTAGATCACATGAAACCTAAAAAGCCAAAGCGTATCTAACAATGATTTTGACCAATCCTTGAAATCAAGGTTTGCCAAACTTTTTTTTGAGGGACACGCTTCAATATATGAAGTACAGACAGTGGTACCTCAACATAATAGTGCCCCAAACTTAAGAGTGTTTTGACATAAAAGGCGTCTCGCTCGGCTAAAAAAATTAGCATCCCTGCCATTAGTTGCCGTAGCAAATGTGATCCCTGTAAGATCGGCCCAAAACATCCCATCTTACTCACTAGCATTAGCTTATAGCTAAATGTCTACATAAGTTTATTATCCAATGATTGGAACAAAGAAAGTGAGTATGAAGGACAGCGCTGAGAACAAGAAGTGATTGATATTCATTGAGTTAAAGAAATAAATCTTCAACATCATGACCAAGTGTGTAGTCAATTTTGGTAAGAGCATAGCACTGCTAGTCTGCACCATAATAAAGGAGGATGTTAAAGTACTATCTACATTGGACATTTAGCTATGATAATATGGTGAAGCTGCTATGGTAATATGGTGAAGTTGCTGATGGTGTGCTTGATGAAGAAGGAGCTGGCAGGAGAAAGTGCAAAAGGTAAATGCATCAGTGGTTCTCAAACTTTTTTCCACTAAGTACAACCCTCAGAAAACACTTGGATCTTAAAGTAACACCATAATGACCAACAATAAAATACAGTAGTAATAAGCCTACATAATCATTAAAAACAAAACAAAGTTTTTATTTAACAGGTATATTTAATATTTTTGGTCAATGTACCAATACACATAGTTAGAACGATAATACTATTTGAATATTTAATTAAGGGATTATTTGGCGTACAACTAAATGGAGCCCATATACTATTACTCACTGTGGTACAATATTACTTACTAAAATGCTGTAGTTATTTGTACTACATTGTGTTCTTATGTAGAGTTTTATCTTTAAATTTTTTTTAAAAATGTTAAGAATGTTGCTGTTTCACAGGGCAAGCACCGATTTTACATTGCTTTTCAACCATTTCAATGGGCGATGTTGATTTGAAATACAAGTGTTTTGAGTTAAGATCCCGGTCACAAAACCAATTAAGCTTGTAAGTATTGTCAACACATCTACATATAAGTTGAACATAAACTAATAATAAATAAGTTGTGGACATGCTAGCCTACAGCATTTTGCTTTTGACACTTGATGAGCCAATACAAATCAAACTGCTGACCGAAAGTTTAGTAAACCCTGCTTTAAAGCAACATAAAGGACATTTCTCTGCTAGAGTCGAAGATCTTGTCAAGTTACACTTACGTAGAAGTTTCACAAACAATAAACTTGTCCATGTTTTGGCACATCAACAAATGCTGAATGAGTGTCCTTCCCACCTCTGTCATTACAGCATTCAGGCTTCATACATATATATTACGGTTGTAACGATTCCTTTTAACTACCATTTGATTCGACATTTTTTGGTTGCTGATACGATTTAAGAACAATCTTATTTTTTAGAGCGATCGGATCTAAAATGATTCAGTGTTAAAATTGATTCAGTAACTTTTTTGCAAAAAAATGTATCCAGTGTTTTTGTGAAATAATAAAATACACATGTTTTCACATGACTTTTATTATGTGTGCATGTGTGGGGTAGATTTTGACTGTTTTAAGTTGCCATTATGTAATGAGGACGGGAGGTACTGTTTTTTTATTTTTAAATGTAAAACACTTTGTGCTGCATTTTATATGCATGAAAAGTGATTTACAAATAAAGTTTGCTTTATGATTGATTGACAAAATACTAAATACTAGACACTGCAAGAGAAGTTTAACATGTTATTTCCTTTAAGGGAATTAGGTATAAAAATATTTTGGATACAAACAAGCATGTTAACAACACTTAAAGGCCTACTGAAATCCACTACTACCGACCACGCAGTCTGATAGTTTATATATCAATGATGAAATATTAACATTGCAACACATGCCAATACGGCCTTTTTAGTTTACTAAATTACAATTTTTAATTTCCCGGGAGTTTCGTCTTGAAAACGTTGTGTAATGATGACATGTATGCAAGACGTCACTCATTTTTAGGAAGTATGAGCGCTACGCACATACACAGCTAAATGTCGTCTGCTTTAATGGCATAATTATACAGTTTTTGGACATCTGCGTTGCTGAATCTTTTGCAATTTGTTCAATTAATTATGGAGAAGTCACAGTAGAAAAATGGAGTTGGGAAGCTTTAGCCTTTAGCCGCACAAACACACGGTGATTCCTTGTTTAAAATTCCTGGAGGTGAAACTTTCCCATGGATCAGAGCACGGTCATGAGGACATGGATCCCGACCACATGTCAACCAGCAGGTTTCGGTGAGAAAATTGTGGTTAAAAAGTCAGTGCCGTCCATAGCTGCCGTCGACTCCCCTGAGACATTGTCGTCAACACACCCGTGGAGACACCCTTTCGACTGTCAGGTAATATTAAACTCACTAAAACATTAGCAACACAATAGAAAGATAAGGGATTTCCCAGAATTAACCTGGCAAATGTGTCTAAAATTTAGTACACATCAACACATGCTGAATGAGTGTCCTTCCCACCTCTGTCATTACAGCATTCAGGCTTCATACATATATATTACGGTTGTAACGATTCCTTTTAACTACCATTTGATTCGACATCCGTCCCAATGCAATCGTTTTTTTTTTTAACTTTTTTTTTTTTCTAGTCCGTCGCTATCAATATCCTCAAACACGAACCTCAAATTAATGGGGAAATTGCCGTTCTCGGTCCGAATAGCACTTTTTGTTGGAGGCTCCCATTAAAAACAATGTGAATATGTGAGGAGCCATCAAACATGTGACGTCATCGTCTGTGACTTCCGGTAGAGGCAGGGCTTTTCTCTTAGCACCGAAAGTTGCGAACTTTATCGTGGATGTTCTCTACTAAATCCTTTCAGCAAAATTATGGCCATATCGCGAAATGATCAAGTATGACACATAGAATGGACCTGCTATCCCCGTTTAAATAAGAAAATGTCATTTCAGTAGGCCTTTAATGGTCAATGCATTCACATCTTATATTAATAAAGTGCAACTAACAGTTTGGGTTGAATTAACATGAGCAAACACTTTCTGTTTTCATGTTAAACATTCAGGCAATTTTTAATAAAAGTACAAAATCAAACATTTTTATTTACCTGCTAAATTAAGTTCCCCGACCTGGACATATCTGTTGTCCGCCATGACGCCGCCAATGATGGACAGCATCCCAGATTTGCGGAAGCATGCATGCTCCCTCATTCCTGTTCATGGTGTTGCTGCTGTTGTTGTTGAACACCTTGTCAATGGCTCTTCAATTGTTGTTGGAAAACTTTAGGGCTATCGAGTGCCAACTTCCACTTCTCCCATGTAGATAAAACGCAAAGAGGATCAGTAGCAAGCAAATCAGGTGGTGGTGACTCGGCGGGGGGGCGGTGAATGCGCCGGCAGTCATAGACACCATGCTCTGCACTGCAGTCTCCTTACCAAGGCCGCACCCATGGCAAATCTTGTCTACGGCTGGGTTGATCTTGGCGAGCCAGTTTTTCAGATTAGGCTGATGCCCACTAGGCAGTCAGCTCAGCGTCATCTGTTCCAGACAGTTAAGTTTCCCTTGCCTATCACCGTACATTTGTCTGCTCTGTTCATGCTGGTTTTAACTCCCCCTCGTCGCCTGTCGTATCGCCATCTTGGCTGAATCAGAGTGGCAATCGACTTCAGATTGCGAGTTCCTGATCCCGGAAAAGTGAGAGTAATCCAGATGTACACCGTGCTTTGAGGCCGGAAAGGATGTTAATGATATTTGTAATTATTGTTGGAGAGACCTTGGAGGGGTTGGCGTTCTGGATACTTAGCAGTGACGATTGGCTGTCACGAACTATTTGGGCTTTCTGAATGGCTTATTCTTCTTGGATATCTTGTAACACAGCTTTAACTGCTTTCGTTTCTGCTTGGAAGGAGAAGCACCATCTGGCGGCTGGTATGGGGAGAGAACGGTGAATCGGGGGATCACTTGGATGGCCGGTGGTGACGATGATACTTCCTGTGCCAGCTGAGTTACTGTTCGCTGCAAACCCATCTGTGTAATTAGTTAGGTCGTAGGTGCTACAGTCCTGTTGTAGCTGCTTCAATGCTCAAAGTTATCTTTCTCAGTATCCCCAGACTTGTGCTCTGACATTTCAGATATGTGTTGGCCCGTCTCCAGCCACTGCGGAAGTAGATCGGTTTGGTGGGCCTGGCACGCCAGCTGGATTTCTGGGTCCTTTGTCTGACTTCTGAGACCTCTGTTTGGTGGCCCAGGTTGTTGGGTGCCATCCTGAGGGATTTCTCTATCGCAATGGTGCTCAATTGTGTTGCCCTAGTCTGGATGGTTGATCGATCAGCTTCCGCCAAATTCGCCTCAACTGGTATCGTTTTGGCCTGCCCGTGTATTGTAGGCAGTTCTCCAGTGTCTCCACTGTAGAGTTGGAGGTCCAAGGCCGCCACGCCGGCGTCGCATACTTAACCGAGGCTCTCATGGCAGCTATGTCGGTGGTTCGAGGGGTCTTCTCATTGTAGCCCAAGTCGGTCTTTGCTTGGCACCACAAGGCTTCTACCTGTCTCTTTAGCTTCCTGCCAACATTCGCTACATGAGTGGTAAAGGTTAGCTGCCGGTCATATGTCAATCCCAAACTGCTAAGGTTAGCTGCCGGTCATATGTCAATCCCAAACTGCTACATCACCTGCATCATCTACGTCGTCTGACGGTGTTGGCACCTCGCTTCCTAATTTCCATTGCCTCCTTGATCCATCTCTTCTATTTATTTATTTCTCATGAAATTACTTCTCTCTGTGTGTTCAATACGTCGGTAGCTTGCACTGATTTCACTGCCGTTGTGTCGGCTGCGCCTTTTGTGGTTCAAAGTCGTGTTGCAGTTTTATCAATGAGTTGTGTTGTTTGTATTTATTGTGGCTTTTGCAATCATGCTGTTGCTGAAATTTATGATATTGTAATGCCTGGCAGTGGAGATGGAGAGGGACTCTTAGAAGCTTTAACAAGCAGTAACAAACTCATGGAGTCAAAACACATGTATGCCACAACTCATGTTTAGACACTCAGCAGAGGGAAACCTAAAATCTCAAGGGAATCCGTTCACTAGTCTGCCACTCTCACAATGTCACACACAACAGCACTGCCTCGTAAAGGCACAGAGACACGCATGTCAAATATTACACTATCGTCTTGTGCCGTTTGCGTTTGTTAAGAGACACCTATGTCAAATATTACACTATCGTCTTGTGCCGTTTGCATTTGTTATGACGTTTCTCGACCACCGTAGATAGTTGCCATTTTTGTTTTTATGACGCCACAGATGGAAAATACACTTAACATTTAACATCTTTATTAATTTAAGTGCTAAACGTCATATGAAGTCTGCAATTTTTAAAGCAAATGTTTTCCTTTTTCTTTTATCGATAAAATCGATCAATTCCCTTTTAAAATGATCTTGGATCGATACCTATCTCGTGAGAGGCACATTTTCATAGCACACATTGATATACATGAAATGTAGGAATATAAATCAATATATCAATGTATTGTTCAATCGTTACAACCCTAATATACAAAGTACCACTCTATAATGCAACTTTACCTGCTTTTTGCCTTAAATTGAATTTCAAGGATGATGCTTTACATTACTAACCTTGCAGGAGGGCACGTCATGCATTGTTGGTTTTGATATTTTTTTAATTTATTTTTATTAGACAAGATGGCGGTTATCATTATTAAAAGGCAATTGCATCAGCACACGTGCAAGTTATTGTGCTTAAACAATTGTGCCTGGCCCAGGCCCATCTCTTACAAAAATGCAGTGTTTAAGTTCTAGTGTGAGTGCTTTAAAGGGAGTATACAAAATCCAAAACCAGTGAAGTTGGCACAATGTGTAAATCGTAAATAAATGGTAAATGGGTTGTACTTGTATAGCGCTTTTCTACCTTCAAGGTACTCAAAGCGCTTTGACACTACTTCCACATTCACCCATTCACACACACATTCACACACTGATGGAGGGAGCTGCCATGCAAAGCGCTAACCAGCACCCATCAGGAGCAAGGCTGAAGTGTCTTACTCAGGACACAACGGACGTGGCGAGGTTTGAATATAAAACAGAATACAATAATTTGTAAATCTTTTTCAACCTATACTCAATTGAATAGACTGCATTCAAACTGGAAAACTTTATTTTTTGCAAATATTAGCTCATTTGGAATTTGATGTTTGCAACATGTTTCAAAAAGGTGGCATAAAAGACTGAGAAAGTTGAGGAATGCTCATCATACTTTTCTGGAACATCCCACAGGTAAACAGGCAAATTTGGAACAGGTGCCATGATTGGGTATAAAAGAAGCTTCCATGAAATGCTCAGTCATTCAATAAACAAGGACGGGGCGACGATCACCACTTTGTGAATAAATGTGGAAGCAAATTGTCCAACAGTCTACGAAAAACATTTCTCAATGAGCTATTGCAAGGAATTTAGGGATTTCACCATCTACGGTTCAGAGAATCTGGAGAAATCACTGCATGTAAGCGATGATATTACAGACCTTCGATCCTTAAGGCGGTACTGAGTCAAAAAACGACATCAGTGTGTAAAGGATATCCCCATATTGACTCAGGGACCCTTCAGAAACCACTGTCAGTGGTAAAAATGGCCCAGTGCCAACTTTTTTGCAATGTGTTGCTGCCATTAAATTTCAAGTTAATGATTATTTGCAGAAAAAAAAATTACGTTTCTCATTTTGAACATTACATCTTTGCGGTCCATTCAATTGAATATAATGAATATATATTGCAAATCATTGCATAATGTTTTTATTCACGAATTAAACAACATGCCTCCTTCACTGGTTTTGGGTTTAGTATTTTTTTTTCTAAATACAATTAAATTATAAATATAAACAATTGCAGTATGCCACCTACAACATTTCAGTACAGTTAACCTGCAGCAGAAAAAGTTCAAATAGTCATTTTCTTTTTTTACCTGATTACTTCATTTTTTCTGGACAGTCTTGTCAGATAGCTCTTGCGCGAATAGAAGCTATGGATGTACTTGCGCACATAAAATCCTCGCCACCTCCGCTGGATCTGCAGACAAGCAAAGCAGGGAAGCCACATTAAATAGATGACTGTATTAATGGTGTGAACAACAGCCTTAAATCACACATTGTATCATTATGAATCTTTTTCCCTGTCATGATGGAGGGACAAGCCAAGGTGGGATGGACAGCTGTCACAGCCGCTCCGTACGTTTTACTGCGTCGCTGCAGATTGATCGTGGAGGCTGCAGATTAGCCTCCTCTCGCACACATCCACGCATGTGAGCACGGCATTCTGAAGCAGAAGGGCGGATGTCCTTCAGACTAATTAGGAGATTAAAACAACAGCGAGTAAAAGAATCATCACACTATAAGAAGAAATAGGAGAAAGGATAGATGGAGCACGGGGAGGAAAACAAAAAAGAGCAAAATGAGAATTAGCATTGATCTGCTAGTCAATAGATAATTTTAAATAAAGTAATTGCCGCCTCGCAAGTTCTTGCTGACCTTTGTTGACAAGTGAAATCGATGCTGTTGAATCTGATACAAATCCGAGGTGCAGCATGTAAACATTGGTTTCTATTACAGCCTTAATACATTATCCTCCATTAGCTTAGCACGGCACAATACACAGGAGGGGAGAGAATGATTCAAAAAGAAGTGTCACAGGGGGATTTGGGGATGATTGTTTTTCCACCTGTGTCTTTTCGCTTCCATTCCCACATCAGCAAATATTTCTGTGGCAATAAAGGGCTGGCGACTACCGACTCTCTTCACTGATTCGTTCTTGCTAAGGGTCACTGGTACTCCATTTCTGATTTATTCCTATGTGCACACACTCTTGCAAATACAAAGTGGTGGCCATGGAAAAGCCAAAGTTTTTGCAGCATAAAATACATACAAGGACTTTTTACTTTTAAACAAACAAGTATTAGAAAGAATTACAGTGTTTTCTCAGATTGTGACCTCTGCTCGGTTAGACGCTGTAATGTGGGTGTAATTACCTTTACTATGACTGATACTGCCATGTGTTGGTGTAAATGTTACTACCACAACACATACCGCATGCAGAATAATTTATAAGAATGGATAGGATTTATACAGCACTTTTTCATATTTCAGACCCATTATTCTTTCAGTACAGTCAAACTGGTGGTGTTAAGAGACATGTTTGTGGCCACAGCTGCCCTATTGTAGACTGTCGGAAACGTGGCTTCCAAGTTGCGCCAACGCCCTCTCCAAATAACATTAAGCATTCACTCACTGGAAACAAAGTGGGTCAAGTGCATTGCCCAGGAACACAATGGCAGTGATGGCGGAAGCCAGATTCGAATCAGGTTTCCGCACCATTGCTGTATAGCATGGGTATCAAACTCTGGCCTGCGGGCCAAATTTGGCCCGCCGGGTAATTTCATTTGGCCCTTGAGGCAATAATAAATTAACATTAGAACTGGCCCGCCGGTATTATACAGTGGCGGGGCCGCTGTATCACCGCATTCAACGCTAATTCTCATACTTGCCAACCCTCATGATTTTTCCAGGAGAATCCCGAATTTCAGTGCCCCCCCCCCCCCCCGAAAATCTCCCGGGGCAACCATTCTCACGAATTTCCACCCGGACAACAATATTGGGGGCGTGCCTTAAAGGTACTGCTTTTAGAATTCTCTACAACCTGTCGTCACGTCCGCTTTCCCTCCATACAAACAGCGTGCCGGCCCAGTCACGTAATATATGCGGCTTCTACACACACAAGTGAATACAAGTCATACTTGGTCAACAGCCATACAGGTCACACTGAAGGTGGCCGTATAAACAACTTTAACACTTCTACAAATATGCGCCACACTGTGAACTCACACCAAACAAGAATGACAAACACATTTTGGGAGAACATACGCACCGTAACACAACATCAACACAACAGAACAAATACCCAGAAGCCATGGCAGCCCTAACTATTCCGGGACGCTACAATATATACCCCCGCTACCAACAAAACTCGATTTTGCATGTCACTATAAAGTTATATAAGCCTTGCTTGTTCAATATTCAATGCAAAACTTGTTTGGGTTCCTATTAAAAGGTTAAGTTGTTCAACTTTGGCCCGCGGCTTTGTTCAGTTTAGAATTTTGGCCCACTCTGTATTTGAGTTCGACACCCCTGCTGTATAGGGATGGGCGATATGACCTGAACTCTATATCAGTGGTTCTTAACCTGGGTTCGATCGAACCCTAGGGGTTCGATGAGTCGGCCTCAGGGGTACGGCGGAGGTCAAAACACCCAACTCATCGTGTAAATAAAAACTTCTCCCTATTGGCGTATCATGGATACGGCAACAGCAGAAGTCACACGGATTTGCAGGTGTGTAATTTGTTGTGAGTTCATGCACTGTGTTGGTTTTGTTGTTTGAACAAGGTGACGTTCATGTAGAGTTCATTTTGTGCACCAGTAAAAAAAACATGGTAACACGTTAGTATGAGGAACATATTCACCATTAATTAGTTGCTTATTAACGTGCAAATTAGTAGTAACATAATGGCTCTTAACTAGTCATTAAGTATTTATTAATGTCTTATTCTCGGCATGGCCTTACTATAACCCTAACCCTAACCAAATAATTTTAAATATTAGTCTTTTTTGCTTAGAACATGTTCCCCTAGTTTCCAAATAACTCTTAAATTAAGTCTTTGTTACTTAGAATATGTTCCCCATACTAAAGTGTTACCCAAAACATATAAGTTGTATATATAACTGTTTTGAATTTGAAAAAATAATATTATTTTTCACTAAAGAAGGGTTCGGTGAATGCGCATATGAAACTGGTAGGGTTTGGTACCTCTAACAACGTTAAGAACCACTGCTCTATATTGTGATATATTTTGTATTATCATGCGATAACAACATCCCAATGTATTGTTTGGTAGGTAAATGATAATAGAACCATTTCCAAACGGGTTACTAAGGCTCCCAATTTGGCGGCTTCAGCAATATTTTATTTATATTATTTAATATTGATCTAACTACTGTTATTATGCAACATATTCTGATAGTATACTATCGTTGCTGTCAATGTTTGTATCCATCCACCAAATTGTGTTTACATTCAAGAGCTCTAGTTTGCAGTTAGCATATCTTCCTGGTATGTAGCGTAGCATATATAGCTGTTCTTTGTCCTCCAGGGATGACAGTTATAAGAAACATAATTAATTTGCTGCCATCAAGGTGAGAATTCATGACTAAAAGTGGCTTTGCGCTATAAAGGACATTTGCCGCTTGCAAGAATGCTACAATGCTTTGAGGACGCGTTCCTCAAAGCATTGTAGCATTCACGCTGCCCCATGAAATGAACACTGTATTTGGTGGAGTTTACAGTTAAATTACAATGCCGAGGGATGGTATTCTCTGCAGTTAAGTACAAAAACACACCTTGATACTTGATTCTATGTTTCTCTCAGATTCACTTCGACTTCTGCGTTTAGAGGACACGACACAATCCAGACAAAACTCATATTAAACTCAAGAAGTGAAATAGCTAAGTAAAGTCTGGATTGGCCCTTGTGGGGTTCAAACTTAGATCCTTCTTACATCACTAGCCGCAGATCCAATTCCCTGCTCCATTCACGTTGACTTATCTTCCATTAAAATTGCTATTGCATCCTAAAGGAAGCTGTGATATTTTATAGGGGTAATAAAGTGCTTTTTCCTCCACCTGAAGGAGCTTCTGCTCCGCTCCACATGGTGACAGCAACCCCTGATCTTTTAACCCCTGACCTGCACCAGCTGTGCCAAACACTACTCCTGGATATACGTCCTTTTAATGTGACATTTACTGAAACCACTGGGTGGTCACTTCAAGTGTTTTGTTTTGCAATAAAAGTGTAAAACTTCCATTTCCAAGCCTTCCCACATCAGGTTCAAGCTATTTTGTCCAGTTGTTCATTGAAACAACCTCTTCAATAAAAGCTGGTGGATTGTATTTTTTTGCTGGTCTATAAAACCTCCTAAGGGTTGACACAGAATGAAGTTGTTAGCCAAAGGAAGATGCTGCATGGAATTGTAAAAACAAATATAAGGTTTCTGTGCAAATTCCCTGTGTGAAAATGCCAAAACATCAGTCATAGTCAGAGTGAGATGATATATTGCCTGCATAGGAGCAGCTGCTCTCCAGCATTTGGAAAAATTCAACACTACAGAGCTATTAAATGTTGCAAAATTTAAGATGGCAGAAAATACACTTTACAGACATGCAAGTGAATCAAGTATGGTTGGACGACACTCATGTTAAATTAAAGAGAACTGCATTTTTGGGGGGAATTTTGCTTATCATTCACAATCCCTATGTAAGATAAGTACACATATGTTCTTACTTTTTTATGCTTTCTAAATCGTAAAATACGGCCCGTAGAGCTGAAATACAATGCAGCTAATGGGAGTACACTATTCTGCCCATGAAGCCCCCTAAAAAACATCCCAACACGCTTTTTACATCTTGTGACCTGAATATTGACCAAGTATTATTGTTATTATAATCGCTAACGCGGAAACAATGTTTTTGATCACAGTGAGATAACTAGCTCCATCCATCCATCCATCCATCCATCCATCCATCCATCCATCCATCCATCCATCCATCCATCCATCAATCCATTTTCTACCGCTTGTCCCATTGGAGTCACGGAGGTGCTGGAGCCTATCCCAGCTGCAGTCGGATGGAAGGCGGAGTGCACCCTGGATAAATTGCCACTTCATCGCGGGCCCAACACAGATACCTTGTGGTGCTTTAATGAAATATTGAGCCAGTGAGCTGTTTCGTCGCCTTTGACTTGGTTAAAGTTGATTCTAGATTACAAATCAGGCATCACACCTGGATAGTAGAAGGTTCCAGCCATAAACCTAGAAGTTGGTAGTTGTTCAACTTAGACCGAAAGATGTGGAGAAAGGCACAGAAAATGGTAGTTTGCGGCCACCTTTCTTTTTTTTTTACCCTTTGCGACTATTATGATTACCATACATCTTAATGATGTGAACATCCCATCAGTCGGCATCAGTGTGAGAGTAGTAGACATTGTACAGTAAGTGATTGCTTTATCATGTTTGTAGTTTTTATTTCTTGTTTAGCACTTAGCAATAGTGCTACATGATTCTTAGTGTTTAACTACAGCTGGATCTGTTAAGCTTTTGCAGATCATCCTCCTTATGTACAGGCTTAAAAAGATGGTTCTGGATCATCATTTGTCGCAAATAATCGTTGTTAGCTCTCATGAAGTTTGCATGAGTAGAACTTGTTGTTGAAGGGAAAAGGAAAAACTGTGATGCATCTGTAAAATTAATACGCTGCCGTATACTAAAAAAAAAGCTTAATATGTAAAAATTGTATGTTATTATGAATACACCTATTACATTACATATACAGACCTTTTCCAAAAAAGTTTTATATACTGAAAAAGTTTATTTATTTTCATAATTCCATTCAAAACATTAAACTTCCATAGATTAGAGATTCAGGGAACACAACTTAAACAATTTCAAGTATTTAGTTGTGTATTTGTACATAATTTGGGCCTCTAGCTCACAAAACCCGCAAAAACAGGATTTCAAAAAAATTAAATACTGTGAAGAAATAAGCCCAAATTTTACAGGGCATGAATGTTTTAAACCGAGTGTCAAATACTACCCATCTACTAAACTTAAAACACCTGCACAGGTTTTCATTAAATTGCTTCACTTTGGTTCAATTAGTCAGGATCAGTAATGATCAATACGGGGAAAACTGCAGAAGACCAGAAGACCATCATTGATACCCTCCATAGGATGGGTAAGCCACAAAACTTCATAGCTAAGGAGGCTGGCTGTTCGCAGAGTGCTGTGTCCAAGCATATCAATGGAACGTTCAGTGGAAGGGCAAAATGTGGTCGGAGAAGATGAACCAGCAGAAGAGCGGACTGTGGGCTTCTGCGGATTATCAAACAGAGAAGATTCATGAATCTGACAGAGATAATAATTGGTGATTTTTTCACAGTATTCCCATTTTTTGAAATCCAGTTTTCGTGGGTTTTAGCTGGAAGCCCAAATTATGTACAAATAAACAAGGAAAGGGTCTGTATACTACAACATGTATATACACGATGGAAGTTTTACGTTTATTTACAATATAGAATGTATAAAAAAACAAACTTGTATTCTTGTCTTACATAAAGGTTGTGAATGATGGGCAAAATTCCCCAAAAAGTGCAGTTTGCCTTTAAATAAGGTTACTTTATTAGTATGCAAAAGTAAACCTGACTTGGAGGCAGCAAGTCTTACCTCTAATAATTAAATTTTAGACAATTATATGCAATTAAGGAACCCCCTTTTCTGTTCTAAGTTTGTTCATTTAATAAGATTCCAATTAATCTTTCTGGGGTTTAAGTACACACATAGCAAGGTTCATAAAGGCATTTTTAGAAGGAAATTGAGGATAAAACCCACACTAAACATTTTGGAAAGAACTGCAAAAGAGATGGAAAGCCAGTTGTAAAAGCCATTGTTAAGGTCATACATGAGTGACCTCTGACATAATACAAAATAAATGGACAACACAATTTGATATGCAAGTAGACTCCCAATTTGTACAATGGAGCCTGGATATACAAGTTGAATTATTTTTGGTGATAGAGCTCATAACTCAAAATACTCATACGTCAATTTAATTTTCCCCATTAAAATGAATGTTTTCAATTATTTTCCACTATTTAATTCAATGGATATCATTCGCTTCTTCTCAGCACTGCCATTTACCCTGACTTTCTTCCAACCAAGAGCATTAAAAACAAAGTTTTATCCGTCAAGATAGCCATCTACATGTAGCTAATGCTAGCGTGAAAGACACTCGATGTTTGGTGAATTTTTCAGGGTTAACTGTAGTATTTGCTACGTCAACTTGTGGTAGGGAGGTATTTGAAGCTGGCTCATAATTCACATTTTTGTTTTTTTTGTTGAACTTAAAATGGGTCTTATGATTCTAATTTTTATTTCACACACTTACTTGTGGTCTACTTAACCTGTAATGATGATGCTTTTAGTCAAATTGTTGCAAGATTGTACTTTACAGACCCAAATTCAAGCCCATGATCATTAGCTCCCTCTTTCAAAAGGCTTTTTAGTGCCATCCTGTCAGACTTGGACTTGGTCTTAGTTTGTTTTCCCGAGGTGCAAAGCGAATGGAGTGGAAACGGCATGAAGGTAAAGACATCTTTATTTTAACACTAAAACTAAAAAGAGGAACCAACAAAAAGCGCTCACAATGGAGGTACAAAACTTGGGCAATGAAAAAAAAGACTAGCACAAAGGCTAAAAACTATAAACATGAAACAAAACACTTGCACTATGGCATAGATAACAAAAAATTACTGTGACTGAGACAAGGGAATGAGAAGCAGCATGGATTTCATGGGTGCAGGAGGTGATGTTGCCAGACTGACTATTTGGTAACTGTGGCTTAAATAATGAACATGATAAGTGCAAACAGGTGTGGGACAAGACAGGTGAACTGATTGGTCGTCATGGTGACAAAACAGGGAGTGTAAAAAAAAAAGGAACTTAAAGAGTCCATAGGACCTGGTATTTCTAAGCAGTGCCCCATCCAAGTACTAACCAGGCCAGACACTGTTTAGCTTTGAGAACAAACGAGATTGGGGATGCTCAGGGTAGTATGGCCATACAAACTCATGATCAGACATGACAGATGAAAAATAATGAGTTGGCATAGTAACAAGACAAACAAGGAAATGCAAAACAGAACTAAATGTCCAAAAAACTAAAACAAAAATGACCAAAACAAAACATGATCCATAGGTGTGACAGAGCCCCCCCGTTAAGGACAGCTCCCAGATGTCCAAAAACAAAAACAAAACTATGATCGAGAGTCATGGGAGGGCGGGAGGGGGACATGGCGGTGGGTCGCCAGACCACGTGTCCCCGTATCCACCGGGGCAGCGCCAGGTGGCGGCGACGCGTAGAGGACCACTGCACCTGACGAGGTGGACGACCCAGGAAGGGCCATATCCGTGGCCGACGAGAAGGTCGGCACCCTTGGCGTGGCGGACGACCACGTAGTGGCCACATCCGTGACCGACGAGGAGGTCGGTGCCCTTGCCGTGACGGACGACCATGTAGTAGCCACACCCGTGGCCAACAAGGAGGCAGACGCGTCGTCATCGTGGCAGGCGATGAAGCTTGGCATGGTGCTGCTACTGGCGGCGCTGGAGCTTGGCGTAGTGCAGGCGCTGAACCCTGGCGCGGAGCATGCACTGGTACCTGTAGTGGTGCAGGCACTGGGACCCGACGTGGTGCAGGCACTGGAGCTTGGCATGGTGCAACTACCGGTGGCACTGGAGTTTGGCGTGGTGCAGGCAATGGGACCCGACGTGGTGCAGGCACTGGGACCCGTCGTGGAGCTGCGACTGGCGGCGCTTGGCGTAGTGGAGCTGCGACTGGCGGCGCTTGGCGTCGAGGAGCTGCGACTGGCGACGCTTGGCATGATGTAAGCACTGGTACTAGCCGTGGACTTGGACTTGGTGCTGGAATTTGACTTGGTGCTAGCCGTGGAGCAGGTCGTGGTGCTAGCCTTGGACTTGGTGCTGGACTTTGACTTGGACTTGGTGCTGGACTTTGACTTGGACTTGGTGCTGGACTTTGACTTGGTGCTAGCCGTGGAGCAGGTCGTGGTGCTAGCCGTGGAACAGGTCGTGGTGCTAGCCTTGGAGCACGTCGTGGTGCTAGCCTTGGACTTGGACTTGGTGGAGGTGGCCTAGCTGGAAGCTGTGGCTTAGCAGGCCGAAAGACCTGTGGTTTTGGCCGTGCTGGCCGCTGTGGCTTGGCAGGCTGAAAGACTGGTGGAGACGGACGTGCTGGAGGCTGTGGTTTGGCATCGCACTGGGCAGAACCAACCGAACAACCTCCAGTCCCAAGGAGTGGCTCCCAGGCACTCCCACCGTGATCTGGAAAAGTCTTTTGGGGTGGGCGGAGGGAGGTGAGGAAGGGGGCAGAATCCTCCTCATTAAATTGTCCAAATTGTTTTTTTATTTTCTGCAGGCTTTGATTGAGAGAGTGGAGAAAAATAAAAAATAATAATTGTGTCATGGGCGGGGGTTGAGTCCTGGGGGGCGGGGCATGAAAACTGGATGGCTGTGATTGACTTGATAAAGAGTTCACAAACATGGTTTGATAATGTCTTGTTATGGACATGGAGTCTATAGTTGGGAGCAGCTGACAGAAAAGAGATTTGAGAAAAAAAAAATCTTCATCTGTCATGTCCTCTTCCGGTGACGGTGTGACGTCATCATGAAGAAGCCGGGCAGACCGCTGCCTTTTTCCGCCCGGAGGGGGAGGAGCATGCGGGAGCGACGCATGCTGTCCGCTCGCGGAAGTTTTCCCCGACGTGCTCCGTTTGGAGCGGCGTTTCCTGGACTGTGGTGACGTACAGCCGTCCTCGGACCACATTGAGCTAATAGGGATTAGCTTGCCATTTGGTCCCCACATCAGGTCTCGCTCCGCCATGGCTCCAAACGACTCCCATTTCTTTTCCTCCCTGGAATCCAAGACGCTTGCAGGGAAAACGTTTTCCTGCTGGCAACATAATGTCAGACTTGGACTTGGTCTTAGGTTGTTTTCCCGAGGTACAAAGCGAATGGAGTGGAAACGGCGTGAAGGTAAAGACATCTTTATTTTAACACTAAAACTAAAAACAGGAACCAACAAAAAGCGTTCACAATGGAGGTACAAAACTTTGGCTATGAAACAAAAGACTAGCACAAAGGCTATAAACATGAAACAAAACACTTGCACTATGGCATGAATAACACAAACTTACTGTGACTGAGACAAGGGAATGAGAAGCAGCATGGATATCATGGGTGCAGGAGGTGATGTTGCCAGACTGACTATTTGGTAACTGTGACTTAAATAATGAACATGATAAGTGCAAGCAGGTGTGGGACAAGACAGGTGAACTGATTGGTCGTCATGGTGACAAAACAGGGAGTGTAATAAAAAAAGGAACTTAAAGAGTCCGAAGGTCAAAAGCACCTGGTATTTCCAGGCAGTCTCCCATCCAACCAGGTCAGACACTGCTTAACTTTGAGAACAAAAGAGATTGGGGATGCTCAGGGTAGTATGGCCATACAAACTCATGATCAGACATGACAGATGAAAACTAATGAGTTGGCATGGTAACAAGACAAACAAGGAAATGCAAAACAGAACTAAATGTCCAAAAAACTAAAACGAACATGACCAAAACAAAACATAATCCATAGGTGTGACAAATCCAGCAATAAGTATACAGTTCATGCTATGGCAGTCTCCCTATTTTAAATGACATCCCTGCACGAATATAGCATTATATGTAGCTTGTTTATATCTGTAAATAAACAATACGTAGCTAAGCTACGATGCCACATGCTATCGTATCAGTGCAAATGGTCAATCTACTGTTATTTGAGTTGCCGCTTCATTGTCTTCACCATTCCCATAAACTTAATTGACATTGAAAGTTAACCAGACAATTTCTACTTCTGGATTTAATTGCAGACATGTCTTTGTTTGGACTACAAACATGCTACAATAAACAAAAATGGAGTATTGGCGCAACATGTATGCTGGAAAACATTTAAGGAGATAGCCGCTGACGCCACGAGTTGGCAATGACATGCGTTACAAGTCAGGACAGACCTCAAACAGCTCATTTTGAACAAAAATATATTTTATTCTGAATCTTTTTGCGACGCCCCCATAGTGTGATTTCAAACTTCTGGGTATCCGAAATACACGAAAACAGCTGCCAAAAGGCAAGACCCTAATATACAAAACTCGCTTTTCTTACCTGTTGGTACCTGCCTTTGTGTATTTGGGATCCGCGTAAGTCCCGAAAATTTGAAATCAAACTATGGAGGTGTTGAGAAGATTTTTATAACATACTATTGACATCCTTCATACTTCTACTAAACAATCTGTTTAGAGTTTGCCCTCATTAGTGACGTTTTTCCCATTGGTAGTTTCAGCCGATGATTTATATAAGTTACAATTTTATCCAGTGTGTTTGCGCCAGTCTGACATTGTAGTCCGCATTGTAGTCAACAAGTTATTTTTTTTCCTATCCTGTTGTTGACGTGGAGACTGGCTCATAAATGTTGCCATTTCTAATACAAAGTCGAGCATAGTTTGGATTTATATATGTCAGACTCGATATTGAAACGCTAAAATCTACAACTAGGATGACGGCGAGAAGATGCTGTCGAAGTGGAGGCACGTAAATAAGACCCCCCCAGAAAACGGCGCATCCTGAAACTGATATCCTCAACCCTCCGTCTATCCATTCTTTCCCGCTTGTCCTCATTCGTGTTACAGGTAAGTTGGGGCCTATCCCAGTTGACTTTAAGCAAGAGGTGGAGGCACATATAGACACTAACACCTATGGACAATTTAGTTTCTACAATTAGCCAAACATTAATGTTTTTGGAATGTGGGAAGAAGGCAGAGAGTACCAAGAATAAACTCACGCACACAGGGAATTCCAGGCAAACTCCGCACAGATATGCTCATGTGTAGATTTAAACCCTGCTCCAGCATAATCTAATGTAAACACTGCCTTTATAGCTTTGAAAAATGTACATACTGTATAGTCTGTTAGCTTGGAAACAGACACAAATATAAAAAAAAGGATTGTAGATGTGGAGACAGATAATAGTGAACACAGCTAGAATGATTTTTGGGACAGATATATGGATAGATGATTAATGGGTGGAAGGTCAGTTGCCAGGGTTTCCCCTAGACTGCCAAGATACCTGTGGCGGCATGGGTGTGACCATGGGCGTGGCCACCATGACATCATCGAAATTTAGTCTTATCTGCTGTGATATGATTTTCTTAAAAAAAAAATGTTTCGCTAGTGTTTTTTAAAATTGACTATTAGTTTTATCCTGCTTCTAAATGTGTGTTTTAACTCCTGTGCAGCACTTTGTGAAAATGTTATTGTTTTCTAAAACGTGCTATATAATAAAGTTGACTGGATTGGAAAACAAGGTTAAAAAAATGTATACATACTGTAAAACAAATCAGTTATTATTAATTAGTATTAAGATATATTTGTATATTGTTTTGCCTTATTTTCAATTGTTGTTGCTTATTGTACAATGCACTTTGATAATTTTTCAAGTGTCATTCTGGAGACTTTTAATTACTTTTTTAAAATAAAAACTAGAAGCAAAAAATCTAATCTTCTGGTGTTATTATAAAATGTAGTCATGTTTAGAGACTCTTGACTTCTGTCCCTCAATGTCCCTGACAAAAAAGGCTAGCTACAGCAAGCATGACGTCACACTTGCTTCGCGCTGCTCCAGTTCAACCCTCTTTTCTTAAAAGCCGCCACTGTCCTCTTAACAATTGCGCATTGTGTAGATCGCTCTCGGCGGGTATATCTGGTTATGTCCACATCACAGACATGCTGACAATGTTTCAGACAATGTTGTGCGTCTTGTTTACATCGAGGTTCGCCAGCACTGTTTTCGGTAATCAAAGCCTTTTTTCGCTGTTCAAGTTGTCTGTATACCACTTGTCAAAAGTGCGCAAATAATAGGTTATATTTATATCCATTCATACTGTAACGACCTGCTGGTGGTAATGTTTAATGTTCATGTGGTTTGGATTTAATGTCAGGTTTTCAAAGATTGCAAACACACTGTCCGTGCCTAAAAGGTGATTGGCAGAGAATGACGAAGAGCTGTTGTGTGTCCGGCAGGCAAGCGCGGACTTACGGAAACGAAAGTATGTACACAGGCGGTAAAACCTGTTGGAATTGTTCCATTTGTTATGATAAGATTAGTAATACAAGTTACAAATCTTGTCAGACATGTAATTTCTTCTTGGGGCAACAATATATTATCCATCCATCCATTTACTACCGCTTATTCCCTTTTGGGGTCGCGGGGGGCGCTGGCGCCTATCTCAGCTACAATCGGGCGGAAGGCGGGGTACACCCTGGACAAGTCGCCACCTCATCGCAGACAATATATTATATTACTAAAATTTCATTTCAATTAAAACATTTTTTTTTTAAATTCAAGATGTGGCGATAATAAAAATTCTGCGGTGGTATGTCACATTCATCCATCCATCCATTTTCTACCACTTGTCAATTACATTAAGGGGAAACCCTGGTTGCTGTGATGGACATTTTGTCACAATGGTCACTTTTGATTCGGTGTCTCGACACCATGCACACGGTGTGTCCCTCCACCATGACAGACTTTTTTTTTCAACTACACACTGTGGCGATATTTACCCTAACAGCCATCTCGTTGTAGAAATTCATCTTCATGATAAAATATGCTGCCTGTGAACACAAAGGAATAGACACCGTTACATGTTGTCTCGTGGCCCTCTGATCTGTCCACAGCAGGCGTCAAAGATAAAGAGCTCTTTATACATAGTACATTTCACACAGGCAGCACGGATAGGGCCACTCCACGGTACGAGAGGGGGGAAAGCACCAGAAAAGAAAAAGACAAAGAGTCATGAGGGTATGGTAGAAGAGAGCAAGAGAGAGAGAGAAAAAGAGAGTGATTAGGGGGACTTTGTATCAAGGGGAGGACAGTGCTCTCTTAATACACCAACACGCGCTAAGGCCAAGAAAATCTATGGCGGTGAAGCAGTGAGCTAATGGAGATGTATGACGGCCCAACGCGTTCCTCTGGATTTCATAATCAATGACAGCTTCGCCAGAAGAGACTAACAAAAGGCCAGAGAATATGCGGGCCGTCACACACACCGTCAACCAGAGGGGGCACATTTCAGGAGCACTCTGAAGAGTTGGCCAGTAAAGGGATCCATATTTCAGCACATCTTTTTTTTTAAGACCGACAGGCAAGAGACAGAGGAGACAGGAGACTTGAAAGGAGGCTGTAAATTCAGCTTGATGTTCGGAGATGAGGCTTTTGCAGAAGTCGCATTAAACATGATAAAGTCCAAAATTGTGGAAGGATTAAGACAGTTGAGGACTGGAGCCTCTCTCTGGGCTCATTCCGAACCATGGAACGTGTGAGATATTCAAATTGCCACTCGTATGTTCCCAAACAGCCTCTTTTTAGCCCATATATGCGATGTGACACATCCTTCATCGTTTATACCAGTGCCCCTCGCCGCCATCCCCCCACCCCGCACCACACTTGCAGTGTTTTTTTTTTTTGAACGCCTCCCAAACGGTGGCTGGCAGTTATGCTTTAGCAAACAGTCAATTTAGGGGCATGATAAATAGCTTGTTGTGATACGTTTACAAAACTCAATCCAGGGGAAAATTATATGTGAGAGCGCTGGGTATTGGATCCAGTATAAACAATCTGTTCAATTAGGAAGCAGTTGGAGGCAATATGCTGAAAATGTGGCCTTGTTTTACTAAAGCACACACAGGTCCACCACACTAACTACTTCTACCATTTCTCTCCACACTCATTCTAATGCATCCAAAGAAATGCCTTGCAGATAAAATTCTATCTCATATTACATCATATATCGTAAGTGCTAATTCCCCATTGTGTAATGAGTGAATTATATTTCTTAAGGTCAGATGCAGGGACTTAGGTATATAGCAATTGAATTCTAATGCCTAATATCATAACTTAATCAATACATCTATAGCTTTTCCTGGTTTGGGCTTACCGTCACCATTTGTCTGAAAAGTGCCCTTGCTCTGAAGCCCCGCCATATCTTCTGTATAATGACTGCCTTCTCGTGCAGATTCCTGCAATAAAGTCATATTGGGTAGAGGATTAGATGGCTATTTTGTGCGCATTAAATTAAATTGTGAATGTCTTTTGATAGTGGGTCAAATAAAACCTAAAAACACAATAAATTATATTGAGATGCAAATGAAAATAACTAAAAAAAGAATGTATGTCTTGCTTAAAATGTATTTAAAGTAGGTGTTGACGAGAACAAACTAAATAAATCAATAATAAACTCTGTTGAAAGCAAGGAAAACAGCAATTTTGCTTGCTCACAAAAGGTTATGATGTAAAATAATGGAATTAAAAGGTCAGAGAATCATGCTTCTTCACACACAGGAAATTGCTGCTCCTCCAGGCCTTTCTATCATGTCCGATGAGCCTTCCCTCCCACCACCCTTAGAGCAGCGGCACACATTTGTATTCATCTTCAAACATACTCTAAATGCAAGTCCATTGCAGATCTCCACCTCCAATGAGGCCATCCATTTCCAAAAGGCCATTTATACACCCAGAAAATCAATGCTTATAGTGGGATAGCACAACCCCAGAGTTGCACTTAGGCAGCTAAAATTGTTGCTAATCATCCACTTAACGCTTTGATCAATTAACTAAAGTAATCTGAATTAACCTACTGTCTGGAAGTTTGTCTGCTGACCTGGCAGAATAGCACTGGGGTCGCAGCACAGAACAGGCATGGAGATAGAGATGGTCAATGTGTGCGTGTGTGTGTGTGTGTGTGTGTGTGTGTGTGTGTGTGTGTATGTGTGTATGTGTGTGTGTGTGCGTGAAAGGAGCACATAGAACTAGCCACATATATTCCTCAAGGCCATTTGCAAAGCTACTGAAGTCCTATGATTATGGGAGTGAGCCAGTATCAGAGTTTTCCATGTAAATTAACATAGCCTAGATGGTTTATAAGCCCTGAGGGAAAAAGACAAAGCTACAATTGGTGGGACGTGTACAGTATGAAATAAAAAAGGGTACAATCTGTCACGTGACAAATAAAGACATGAGGACCATGTATTACCTGATGTAGATTCTCACCCTGTGGCCTCTGAACCAGCTCTGGATTTTGAGAACAGCCTTGAATTCTGCCCGTTTGTTTGCCTCAGCTAACCTAAAGCAACATGCAATCAATCGTCAGTTTCATAAAGACGACTTATTTTTGAATGTTTGTTTTAACACTCAAGCTGTTGCTCCACAACACTGAAATACGATTTTTTTTACACTTAAACTTAAACTAATTACAAAAGTACACTTCATTCACTAACTGTGCTCCAAAAAGGGTCTGTTACAATAATACATAATGTTGGCTGTGGAAAACATACAAACCCTTTCTTTATTAAATCAAGAATAATGAAATTCAACAATTTGGTGTATTTGCAAACAGCTAAAATTATGTACAAAGCAAACTATAACCCGCTACCCTACAATGTACAACAATTATTCTCAACAAGAGGAGAAATATACACATAAAACACTCAAAACCTTTAGCATATTATGGAAGTAGAATTGTCTCACATCAGCTTATATATATATCAGTATGACATTAATACATATGCATATATTAATAAATATACAAATACAAACACAAATGTGATATACAAATAGATAAAAAATGTGTATAATTATACGTGTATTTGCAAATACATTTTTGAAATTTTAAATGGCAAATGGGTTGTACTTGTATAGATAGCGCTTTTCCACCTTTTAAGGAACTCAAAGAGCTTTGACACTATTTCCACATTCACCCATTCACACACACACATTCACACACTGATGGCGGGAGCTGCCATGCACGGCGCTAACCAGGACCCATCAGGAGCAAGGGTGAAGTGTTTTGCTCAAGGACACGACGGACAAGACTAGGATGGTAGAAGGTGGGGATTAAACCAGTAACCCTCAGTTTGCTGGCACGGCCACTCTCCCAACTTCGCCACGCCGTCTCCAAAATGTATAAAAATAAAAATATATACAAATGAAATGTATAAATATTTAAATGTGACATACAAATAATTCAAGAATTTGTATACTTAAAAGTGTATTTGTAAATATATTTTGGAGATTTGAATATAAATGTGATTGATTTTGCATTTTTATTCGTATTGAATTTGCACGTGGATCGCTTTTTTGCTTTTGCGTCGATGAAACATTCCTCCCACAAACCAGAGGCACAAATAAATGTGACCTACACACTCCTCTGAACAACCAGCAGAGGGCACTGCAGCCAGAGCGGTCTCGGTCATAGACATGGTCAGACACTGGCAAGCCAATCAGAGGCACACTAGAGAGAGTCATATGATGATGATTTGACACACATTGTACTCATAAGAGATCAGTATCTACATCTGGACAAGGTCATTAACGGCATTGATACAATAAAATAAACTGTTAGCACAGTCTTTCAGATTACCTGGTTAAATTAGCATTAGCTAATACAACGCTAACGTTAGCAAGCTGAGGCCCGTTGTGCGTTCTTTCTGTAAACACGTGGAATGTTTTTGTGCAGAGAACTCCAGGAATTTTGCATATAATGCATATAATGCTCTGTGACCCAGACTGCTCTGGCTGCAGTGCCCTCTGCTGGTTGTTCAGGGGAGTGTGTAGGTCACATTTGTTTGTGCATCTGGTTTGTGGGAGGAATGTCTCATCGACACAAAAGCAAAAAAGCATCCATCCATCCATTTTCTACCACTTATTCCCCTTTGGGATGGCGGGGGCGCTTGTGCCTATCTCAGCTACAGTCGGGCGGAAGGGGGTGTACACCCTGGACAAGTAGACAGACAACATTCACACTCACATTCACACACTAGGGCCGATTTAGTGTTGCCAATCAACCTATCCCCAGGTGCATGTCTTTGGAAGTGGGAGGAAGCCGGAGTACCCGGAGGGAACCCACGCATTCACAGGGAGAACATGCAAACTCCACACAGAAAGATCCCGAGCCCGGGATTGAACCCTGACTACTCAGGACCTTCGTATTGTGAGGCAGACGCACTAACCCCTGTCACACCGTGAAGCCCCCTGTCCCCCCAAAAAAGTATCCTCATATGCAAATTCAATACAAATACAAAATCAAGCATATTTATATTCAAATCTCAAAAATATATTTACAAATACATGTTTATTTATACAAATTATTGATTTATTTGTATGTCACATTTGTATATTTATACATTTTATTTGTATATATTTTAAATCTCAAAAATATATTTACAAATACGCATTTATTAAACAAATTATTTATTTATTTGTATATCACATTTGTATTTGTATTTGTATATTTATCAATATATGTATATGTATTAATATCATATTGATATATATAAGTTGATGTGAGACAATTCTACTTCTATAATATATCAGAATATGAAATTAAATTGTGGAATGCATTACGCAAATAAATAAAAAAAGGACTCATTTGATTCACTTTAAGAAACTATTGAAATTTACAAAGTACGAGGTAGAATTATGACAAACATATTGAACATTATTAAAAAAATTATAATATTCATATAATTATGTGAAGCCTAACTAACTAGTTATGTGAAAATCTGTTGTATTCAGAATTAATTGATGTAAATTGTGTACCAATGAAGAACAGGAAGTGAACTTGTGTTAATACCGAAATTGCACTGAGGTAGAAAAGGAGTAGGATTAAATACACTCTGCATTTACCTACTTCTTTTCGGACATGTTGTACAGAAAAAATGAAAATGTGTTATGTATCTTACTGAAATTGTATACATGTTAGACATATACTTCAACCAACTAACCAAAATAAACTGTCGCTGCACAACCCGAAAGTGTACTCTAATGCAGTGGTTCTCAAATGGGGGTACGCGTACCCCTGAGGATACTTGAAGGTATGCCAAGGGGTACGTGAGATTTTTTTTAAATATCCTAAAAATAGCAACCATTCAAAAATGTTTTATAAATATATTTATTGAATAATACTTTAACAAAATATGAATGTAAGTTAATAAACTGTGGAAAAAAATACAACAATGCAATATTCAGTGTTGACAGTTAGATTTTTTGTGGACATGTTCCATAAATATTGATGTTAAAGATTTCTTTTTGTGTGGAGAAATGTTTAGAATTAAGTTCACGAATCCAGATGGATCTCTATTACAACCCCCAAAGAGGGCACTTTAAGTTGATGATTACTTCTATGTGTAGAAATCTTTATAACTGAATCACTTGTTTATTTTTCAACAAGTTTTTAGTTATTTTCATATCTTTTTTCCGCAAATAGTTCAAGAAAGACCACTACAAATGAGCAATATTTTGCACTGTTATACAATTTAATAAATCAGAAACTGATGACATAGTGCTGTATTTTACTTCTTTATCTCTTTTTTTCAACCAAAAATGCTTTTCTCTGATTAGAGGGTACTTGAATTAAAAAAAGGTTCACTGAAAACAGATTGAGAACCACTGCTCTAATGCAAATTAATCAACATTACGGTATAATCAACTTTAAGGTGGCTGTATGTAAATATATAATTACGTGTATTATTCATAAAAGTGTACACAAAAAAACCGTATGTGAAATTCTTAAGGTAACTTAGCTAGAGTTTACTGTGCGTGTTTAGCCTAAATCTTTGTTTTAGCTTATTTAACACCCGAATAACGTGTAGCTAACTTGGAGAGCCTTTAGAAAAAAAATCGTTACCGATACCTCTGTTTGTAGAACTGTTGTTTTCGGAACTCTTCAATCTTACACTTAATCTTCAGGAGCTCCGCCATGTCCACCCCCCTGCACTGGGCTGCGTTTACTGTTGCCAGGGAAACCAAGCTGTCAATCAACAAAGAAGATCCGATCCGGTTGAAAGTCACTTCCGGTAAAGGTTGAAGATGGAGTTTTGTTTGTGTGCTTTCTTCATGTCTCCGTAAACAATATTCAGAAGCACCGACGTGAGTTATAGTATTTGTAAACTGGATAAAGTTTACCGTCAAATTACGTCAATTAGCAGGAGCTACGCACGTTATATGCTGATGTTGTGTTTCAAAGTAATGGACGTTCATGAAGGATCGCGTCAGCATCTACTGAGTATGTGGTGAGTACAAGTTCAACTTTAATGTTTAACAACAAATGTGAATAATTATCCTATATTTAGTTTCATGTCTTCAATGTATCATTACGTATATATTAGACCTGCGGTGTCCAAAGTGTGTCCCGGAACCAGTAGGCCTTCAGCTCATTATTTTATCGACCCACTGAACATTCTAAAAATAATTGTCAGAAATAAGACATAAAAAAGTGGAATCAAAGAGCGTACAGATGAATTGTGACAACGAAAAGTTTTAATGTTGACTTGTATTTTATTTTGTTATCCTGTCCAACTTCTTAGCATATAATGATTCCCGGGCTGCTCACTGCTCCCCTCACCTCCGAGGGGGTAAACAAGTGGATGGGTGAAATACAGATGACACTTCTTACCACACCTAGTGCGTGTGTGACAATCATCGGTACTTAAGCCCTTTGAGACACTTGTTGATTTAGGGCTATATAAAAAAACCTTGATTGATTGATTTAACTTTAACCTAACTTAATGTACACATACTGTACATATATAAATACATATACTGTACGTACATACACTCATACATTTAATCACGTTTCATCAAACATATGTTTATGTTGTTGCCCTAGGAAAAACTGGGTAACCCATGGCACA
The DNA here is from genome assembly GCF_033978795.1 of Nerophis ophidion. Lineage (NCBI taxonomy): Eukaryota > Metazoa > Chordata > Actinopteri > Syngnathiformes > Syngnathidae > Nerophis > Nerophis ophidion. The sequence continues at coordinate 22,479,794 of NC_084612.1, read as the reverse complement.
CTGACAAAACTTAACCTATTGTTACTATAACAATCTACAAGGTTAATATAGTTGGCAGCTCTTTCTTCCCATCCATTTATCCTCTTTATTTTGCATATCAAGTTATCAATACATATATGTACTGTTGCATTTGAACAATTGTATTGTTGATAATAGAGGTAAGTATTGTTATTATTCATTATCAATAGTGGTATTTATATTGGTATATGCATTGCTCCGTTTGTAGTGTAAAAATATTCATTGTCATTTCTGTATTCTTATTTATTTCACTAACTGCTTCTTTGCTATCACTTTTACCATCATATTTGTACATTTCGTATATGCTGATGTTCTATTGTTGCGGTTGTTATTAGAATATAATATAATATAATAGAATAGAGGGCTTCACGGTGGCAGAGGGGTTAGTGCGTCTCCCTCACAATACGAAGGTCCTGCAGTCCTGGGTTCAAATCCAGGCTCGGTATCTTTCTGTGTGGAGTTTGCATGTTCTCCCCCTGAATGCGTGGGTTCCCTCCGGGTACTCCGGCTTCCTCCCACCTCCAAAGACATGCACCTGGGGATAGGTTGATTGGCAACACTAAATTGGCCCTAGTGTGTGAATGTGAGTGTGAATGTTGTCTGTCTATCTGTGTTGGCCCTGCGATGAGGTGGCGACTTGTCCAGGGTGTACCCTGCCTTCCGCCCGATTGTAGCTGAGATAGGCGCGACCCTGAAAGGGAATAAGTGGTAGAAAATGGATAAATGGATGGATAATAGAATAGAATATAATAGAAAGTACTTCATTGATCCCTGGGGGAAATTCAGCACCACAGTTTGCTCACAATAAACAATAATAATAATAATAAATATATGACAGATATAATATATGAATAATATAAATATATTCTACATATATTCTACATTTAAGTGCAGTCAAGGAACATATGCATTATACAGTCTGATGGCTGTCGGTATGAAGGACCTCCTGTGTCGTTCCGTGTTACATTTTGGGAGTCTGAGCCTTCCACTGAACGTGCTCATTCTCTCCGCAAGGTCCGAATGTAGTGGGTGGGAGGTGTTATCCATAATGGCTAGGAGTTTTGCTAGACTTCTCTTCTCTGACACCACCGCCAGAGAGTCCAGCTCCACTCCCACCACGTTACTGGCCTTCTCTACCAACTTGTCCAGTCTGTTTGCGTCCCTCACTCTGAGCCCGCTGCCCCAGCAAGCCACGGCATACAAGAAAGCGCCCGCCACCACCGACTCGTAGAACATTTTCAACATCTTTGTACAGACGTTGAAGGATCCTAGCCTCCTGTCCCTTCTTGTAGAGGGCATCAGCGTGTTTTGACCCATTCAGCTTGTTGTCTAGTATTGTTGTGTTTGCTGTTGTTGTTGTTGTCGTCTCTCTGTCTTATCCCCTTTCCCAAAAAAATTACCCCTCTGTCCGGCCTGGCTGCACCAAATGATAATAAAAATCAATTTAATAAAGTCAAATACAAATAAGGCAACAGGAGAAGTATTCCACATTTCCTTTTTGTAAAGTACATTTGTACAACCGATATGGGCATCTACATTAACAATATGATTTGCCTTTAAAGTTGATTTCAATAACACAACACTTCCAGCTGGCAGTTTTTTGTTTTTTAAACTGGCATTGCTGAAAAAATAATAATAAATCAAGATCAATGTTGTCATGAATTATTAACTTATCCAAGGATCCAATTACTTTACATCAAATATTCCACTTTGAATTGTTTTTTGGGTAAATTATTACATACGTTGTGTGTTTATTTTGTCTTTGCCATGTAAAAAAACTATGTTTTCTAAACAAATGAATATAAAAAATAAAAACAACCTTAAAATTGACAGACAAATCTGAAGCTGATTTTGAGATTCAAGTGTTAAAAATAAAACAACATATATTTTTTAACACTTTTATAAATGGGACCCTTTTGGATTGCTGACAATTCTTGTGTTGATTTACATTATTACTGAATCAAAGTCATTGTTTTTATGAATTATTGACCTATATAAGACTACAATTATCACACATAAAATATTCAAAAATTCCTTCAGCAAAATGGGCATAAAACATAAAAAAATTCAATTTCAAAAGACTTATCTGAAATTGATTTCGAGATTTAAGCATTGAAAAAAATAAACAATAATAATTACAAATGTATGGATATACACAGTCCAAAAATACTATTGAAAATCAATGTAGTTATGCATATTTAACTTATCCAAGGCTCCAATTACTTCACGTCAAACATCCCACTTTGAAATGTTTTTTGGGTAAATTATTACATATTTTGTGTTTTTATTTTGTCTTTGCAATGTAAAAAACAACAACTAAGTTTTCTATATCAAAAAGTGCATAAAACAAACAAATATAAAAATACTAACTTAAAATTGACGGACAGACAGTTGATGTCGAGATTTAAGGGTTAAAAGTAAAAAAAATACATGACTTGTTTTTAACACTTTTATGATTTATATTATTTTTGAATCCACCTCATTGTTGTTTTCAATTATTGGCCTACTGAAGGCTACGATTATTAAACATCAAATCTTCCAAAATGTCTTTAGCAAAATGGGCATATAATATAAAAAGAATTCAATTCCGACAGATTGATCTAAAGTTGATCTAGAGATTTAGGCGTTGAAAAAAATAATAATTAAAAAATATATACATATGCACAATCTAAGAATACTATTGAAAATAAAACATAACAAGTGGAATCAAAGAGTATACTTTAATGTAACAATGAAAAGTTGCGATGTTGACTCTAAACAGTTGAGTGGTACTAGAAAATCTGTGGTTATGTTTAATATGTATTCATTTACATGAACACATTTACATGTACAGTATGCGTAAAAAACTGTGTAACACAGTGTTATTTGTAAACAATTTTGCACATTTAAAAAATTATTTTCCATCTGTGATATGTCACGGAAACCACCAAGGTTGTAATTATTGTTGTAATTGTTTTGCTCGACATGAGTCATTGCATTTGATAAAAACTAAAGCAAGAAAACAGGAATAGTTTGAAGAAGAAAAAAACAGGTGAAAAAAATATCCTCTTCTGTGGATGCAGATTGTGCATCAGTGTATTGATCTGCCAGTTCCACAACACTTCCATTCCATTCCATCATCCATTTTGCCTCTTTCCTGACATTATCTTCATCTTTCCTCATCATCATGCAGTTATCAGTTTATTTCTTTCTGCACTTCCTTCCTCATTTTGCCTGCCACTCCTCCTCTTCAGCCATATTTACCTGTCCAAATGATCGCAAAGCTATCTGTCTAGCCAAGCTATTATAGATTATTCCTGAGCAGGCAGGCAAACCCACAAATCTTGCAAGTCGATGAGTGTGTGTCTTCATACTTAAGTGGCATTTTCTCTTGCCTCTGTTTTTCCCTCGCAGGCTAATTTGCTGTCCGAGGGCCACAGCGGTTGCGAGGAGCAGAAGGCAGACGTCCTACGCAGAGTTATGACTGCGGGGCGAACCCGTGGCACTTCATCCCATCCATCCAGGGGGTTTGGCTGGAGGACGGCCGCCCTGGTAATTACTGGAGGTACGTTGTTGTGACAAGACAGCACGGACACCGAATGCGAAGTTTTCTGACAAGGCTGTGATGACGGCAGGAAGCCATTTGTCCTGTCTACTCTGATTAGGTGTCACCAGGTGAGAGGGTGATTCAAAAAAAGGAGAGTGAGAGCACTTCATGGAAAGATGCTCTGTTTACACACCGTCTAATGACCCACTTCTAGGCTCCGGCCGACTGTCTTCTTTTTCTTCTATTGCACTCGTCCATCAAGTTCCTCCACTCATCCTTCCTGACATCAGACTGTCTGCTTGCTTTATTCGCCCTATCATGATCACTGAAAAGACAATGTTTTGTTTCCCCCAAAGTGAGTCAGTAATTACCCAGCATCCTCTTTGCTCTGTCTGCCGCGTGCTCCATCTCTCCATACGGGGCATGTCATTTAACACGCCTCCAGTCACCTCTCGCAGTCAGGAAGCTCATCCAAGCAGTCATTCTCCATGCCCATTGTTCCTAAATGAGCACCATATGCACTGTGGCCAGCACTGGTCATAAAGACACACACTCCTCCTGTCTATGGATGAGTATATGTGTGAGTAAGACTGTCACACTCCGTTCCCCCACTGCGCGTGAATCATTATTGTGTGTGTGGTGGTGTATGAGTGATTATACGTGCGCGTGCCACAGTAGGGTGGATGTGTGTTTCTCGGCAGGGCCATTTCGGCCATTATTATTAAACATCTGTCCGCAGCACATTAATCCCCCCTCTCTGACGCATCCCTCTCTGCCCAGGGATCACTTAATTGAAATCCATAATGACTCTTTCTTCTTCTCTCTCCTGTGCTTAGCAAAGGGAGGATGGAAAATGCATTTCAGCTCAAAATAAAGGGTGTTTTTAATCATGCGAGTCTGATGAGCTATTGCAATATCCTTTAGCCATGTGTCGAGGCCTGTGCCAATATCAAATTTTGCTGGTCCTACAAATTATTGATAAACAATATTATTATCAGCATTATTTTGAGACCAAATTAAGCATTGGTGTCTTTGTAATACGTGTAATACGAATTATCCATGTAACGTTTTTTACCAATGTAATTGGAAGGTCAGTGACATCTTTAATAAGTAAACTCACATGAAAAAAGAAATGTACTCTCAATCTCTGTTAGCAAAAATGGCACTTGAATAAATATTGAACATTTGAAGTGCAGTTTTTATACATAAACTCGGTCAAGTGGTTTGTTTTGTCTTCTTTTTAATTTGCCATTACTTTCTAACAAACTTAGCGTTCTGGCTCGTTCGTCCCTGGTGATGGGCTCATCTCTCTCATGTGTTTAAAATTGAAATAATTCCTGGACATTTGGTTTCGCAAACATCGTTTTTCTTAATGTTTGTTACCTTGCAGTGTTTCTCACTCGCGAGTCAAATTAACTGTGTTCATTTAATTTTGCAATGTACAGAGTGAACCCTCTTGTACCCTGTTGGAAGCGAGAGACAATGAAAACAAACACTTGGACCTGAGAATTTATTGATTCCAAAGTTATCGAGTTCCTTTTCATTTATCGTTCAATTATTTGATTTATTGACTATTGGCCCAGGCAAATGTGACATGCCTTTTGAGGCACTGTAACAGATACTTCAACTAAAGGTAAACACAAAATAAAATCCTTCTCTCAAAAAACAATGCTATAGGTAAAAACTTGATAAAAGTGTACTTTTTTAATTTTTTTATTCTGCACTACCAAGAGCTAATGCAACGAAATTTCGTTCTTATTTGTATAACGTTCAAATTTGAATGACAATAAACAGGAAGTCTAAGTGTAAGTCTAAGTCTTTTAGTCACAAACGTCTTAGCTATTTAATATAATTTAATTTTGTGACAAACCTTTCAGATGTGGCAACAGACAACTAATTTTAAGTGCAATAAAATAAAATCACTTCCCCAAAAAACAATTTTATATAGGTCGGGGGTCGTCAAACTTTTTTCTTTTCAGTTACTTTTACAAGATGGCAAAAGCTAAGGGGCTACGCATTTTTGTAATATTTATTTTGATAGCTTATTCCAACCCAAATGAAAATAATATGCTTGTTTTACCAGAACATTATAATTTGGTATCCACATATTATTATCAACAACAATGAATGTTGTTGTTTCAATGTTGTTGTATTTCAATATGCATATCTTTCTAGTTCTGTTTTTGTATTCCTATGAGATCTACTTTGACAAAATAGATACATTTTGAGATTGTGTCTTATTTATATGCCTGGCAACATTTATTTGTACTTTAAGTGGAAGCAGATCTCTTCTGAAAAAGTTCAGTCATTGTATTTGTGCTATTGTGTTGTATTTTTTCATTATGTCTGAATTGAACAGTTGCAAAAATACTTTGAGTTTAAGCAAAACATTTTTACCCTTAGGTAAGCTATTAAAAATCAGCTGGTGAGCGTACAAACTACTGGTTGGAGACCCCTAATTTAGTGTATTAATTTATGTAATGATGTTTCAACCTATAATATTCACACATTCACCCCACAAAACTGATTCCAATCTCCAATTTCAGTCTTAAATCCTAAGAAAATGCACCATTCCTACAAACCGAAAGCTCGCCAAAGGCCGAAAAGGACCTTCTGTTGCTTTTCAAACCAATCTTTTTTTTCGCCTCCTTTCCATCCTTATCCTCACACTTCTCCTCATTTCCCATCGTAATATCTTATTAATGGATAAAAACTGATTGTGCTGGCAGAGGAGAAAAAGTATTACCTGCATTAGTTCACCTATATGCACAGAAAAAAGGGGGCCGGGGGAGCAAAGTAATGAATTGAGCATTGTGTAAAATAGTTTAATGCAGGGGTGGTTCATCATTATTTGTGGCGGATTGTGTGCAGACAGGGGGTGATCCATTAATGTGGTTGTTTCCATCTGTGTATGTGTGACTCCGTGTATGTGTGTGTCTGCGTGCACATTTGTGTGTCCCACCCAGAAGGACATTCACTGCTGCCGGCCCCGCTGTCACCATGAGAGATTCATCGGCATACATGCTTTCTCACACACTGGCTACTACAGTACACATGTGGCATTATTGTCCATCATTATTCCTCTTATTCATCCTTTCCACTGTTTGTCAGCCTACTGTCTTGTGTTGTCGCCCAACCACACTAATAGTTTTGCATTGCGACGCTGTGTGTGTGTGTGCGTGTGCGTGTGCGTGTGTGTGTGTGTGTGTGTGTGTGTGTGCGCGTGTGCGTGTGTGCGTGTGTGTGCCCATGTGTGTGTGTGTTTCAAGGCAAGAATAAAAAAATAATAATTTTATTTATTTTTGAAAAAGATATTGAAAGTAATCTACTCATTCCATTTTTTTTTAAGGCAGTTAAGTTCATATTAGTTTTTTTTAAAGAAATTCAGTGAGTCTTCACTGCACCTCCTGTTTAACAGTATCTTGTGTATTCTGTAAATATTAGAAAAAATTATTGAATATGATTTTAGTGAGTTTTGTTGAGCAATGGCTTACTTTAACTATACTAATGTATATTAGTGAGTTCTACATGGAAAATGTGTTGCTGTTTTTAAAGTTTGCAAGCAGTGCATTTGAGTTTCTCACCCATCCATCCATCCATTTACTACCGCTTATTTTTATTGGGCTCGCGGGGGGCGCTGATGCCTATCTCAGCTACAATCGGGCGGAAGGGGGCGTACACCCTGGACAAGTTGGGGAGGGGAGAACATGCAAACTCCACACAGACACAATAAAATAAAATAAAAATTACTATAATATATGAATATAAATATATACAAATATAAATATGAATAATTGAATAAAAACCTTAATCAGTGGCAGTAAAGTGTCCGCCCTGAGATGGGTAGGTTGTGAGTTCAAACCCCCGGCCAAGTCATACCGAAGACTATAAAAATGGGACCCTTTACCTGCCTGCTTGGCACTTAACATCAAAGGTTGGAATTGGGTGTTAAATCACCAAAATGATTCCCGAGCGCGGCCACCACTGCTGCTCACTGCTCCCCTCTCCTCCCAGGGGGGGGACAAGGGGATGGGTCAAATGCAGAGAGTAATTTCACCACAACTCGTGTGTGTGTGACTATCAGTGGTACTCAAACTTTATATAACAGCATTGTGCTTAGAATGGATTGAAAAGTTGTTTGGAGCAATAAACACTTTGTTTCAAGGATAACTCTCAAACAAAATAGGCCGACTGGCTACATTTAACTGTACTAATGTCTATTAGAGAGTTCTACATAGTACATTTCTTTTTGTAAGGTTTGAAAGCACTGCATTTGAATTTGTCACAAAGTAAAAGCAAATGGAAGTGGAAAGCAGTTACCCCAAGGAAAAGTTGTTCAATTTATTTTTCTTTGTTAACTAGTCCATTCATCCCATAGAGAAGGGCACATTTTATTTGTTTTCGTCGACTCAATTTTATGTATAAGCAACCATTACAATTTTTTCCCCCCTCCTTATTCACCACTGATGCTTTTATCACTTCTCTTTACTGTATTTGACCCTACATTTGTGATAATGCTGATTTGCACTCTATAGTTTCCGATGTGTCTTTTTACTTTGACTACTTTTGCATCATCGTTCTTTTCTGTATGGTATAATGTATTATTATGTGTAGTACTTTGATCCGAAATAAATTGTTTGGTCACTTGCTGCATATTGCATCGGATGACACAATTTGAATGTTTTTTTCTTAGACAGTTAATGTGCTGTGGGATATTTCAGTAGAAATTGCATACAATTGCCGAAAAGCAGAAACCAAATTACTACAAATAACATTTAGCATGCTAAGCAAGTAGTCAACTTTGTCAAAAAACATAATTTGACTGTTATGGTGCGTTTCATCAACTTTGGAAGCTGAAAGTGGAGTCTGGGAATTACATCACAGCAGAGTTACGAGGTCAGAACTGAAGATGGCCACATCGACAAAAGCTTTTTCCATACGCTGTCCTTATCTGAATACAAACAAATAGAAACTTATGAGCAAATATGCTCTCCCTCTGCAACCTTCAAACACAATAGATGAAGAGGAAAAACAGATGCTATTTATAGCCATGTAGAACGTAAAAACACATGTACAACCGTCCTACAATGCTTAATTGTATAGGCTGATTCAGTGCAACAAAAATAGAAGTGAAAATAACCATTATTTCAGAAGCTTCTACTGTATTAATGATTACATTTAAAGCAGGCTTCTTTGAAGCGGTGGTAAGGACTCCAACTTTCCGAGTAAGAATTCCACCTTTGGGGTGTTCCAGTGAAAATTTTCGAACATTTAAACACAAGCGCACACTGGTAGACAAATATATTGTACATACAAATACACATACATACTCATATACACACAATTATACATACATATATACATACATACATACATAGATTCATTAATACATGCATGCGCACACACATTAGTACTTACCTACATACATAAGTACATACGCTCCCATACACGTACACAAATACAGTACATACATACACACTCATGGTACATATATCCACATGCACATTTACTATACAAAAATACATATACTGTATATATTCAAGCACATATGCATACATACACTCATGCATATAATCACGTTTTAACAAACATATGGTAACATTCCCCTGGGGGAAACTGGGTAAAACACGGCACACTGACAAAGCTTAACCTAATATTAGTATAACAATCTTCAATGTTAATACAGTTCGCTTCTCTTTCTTCCTCTCCATTTATCTGCTTTCTTTTGTAATTCAAGTTATTACATATACATATCGTTGCATTTGAAACAATTGTATTGTTGATAATATAGATAATTATTATTATTATTCATTATCAATAGTGTTATTTTTATGGTTATTTGTTTTGCTCCATTTGTAATGCAATAATGTTCATTGTCATTTCTGTGTTACTGATATTTACTTCACTAACTGCTTCTCTGCTATCACTTTTCGTATAATATTTGTACATATCGTATTTGCTGATGTTGTTATTTTTGTGTAGTTGTTTTTGTTGCTGTTGGTATTGTTGTTGTCTCTTTGTCTAATCCCCCTCTTGTCCCCGCATTTTCTTTAACTGTATATTTCTTTTTTTCGTCTTTCTATCCCTTCCTGCTCTGGTCCGGCTGCGCCAAACATTTATAAATCCATGTAATAAAGTCACTGCGATGAGGTGGCGACTCGTCCATGGTGTACGACGCCTTCCGCCCGATTGTAGCTGAGATAGGCACCAGTGCCCCCCGCTACCCCAAAGGGAATAAGCGGTAGAAAATGGATGGATGGATAATAAAGTCAAATACAAATATGGCATCAAGAGAAGTATCCCACACTTCTCTTTTGTAAAGTAAATCATCAACAACAGGCTTTGCCTGAGTGGTTGGACAGGAGAAAAAGAATACAACTGTTAAAATGTTTTACCCATGAAAATTTAATAAGTGCAATGTTTTGATGGTGGAACGATTTTAATCCATTAAAAAATGTCCCATTCCTTTCGAAAGGGACAATGCTGATTTATAAAAATGATATCCCAAGTGTCTTGAATCTGCCGTACATTTTGAAAGCGGAATGGTTTAACTTCGGATGAAAAATGTAGGAGGAGAAAGCGGATGAAAAACAGGGCAAAAAGATGAACTGTACATACATGTCCCCTTGCCCCACGCAAGATTGTTTTTCCGTCTTGGCTCCTAGGTCATTGGTTGCATCGTGCGAGAGGCAGACCTAAGAGGTGGCCAGACCAAACGGTGATTGTGTGAGCGTGTCAGATGTCCTCTGGCATGCCTCGCAGAGCTAATCATAACCACACTGCAGAGATTAATGAAGTCAAGAGCAATCAGCCATGACACACAAACAGCGACATGCACACGCAGGAAAAGTATTGCGGCTTTGGCTCAGACATATGTGACATGTGAAATGATGAATTGGATGACTTCTCTTGTGAAAATCTGCAACAACATATGTTGCTTTTGTCAAAGTTCCTGTTTCTTTATGCTTGCTTAACTTGTGCTTACAGCCTCCTTAGAATAATCAGCGGGTAGTCGCCAGTTGTTTCTTTATAGAGCATAATAGTTAAAGTAAAGTTCAAGTATCAATGATTGTCACACACACACTAGGTGTGGCAAAATTATTCTAGGATTGTCACTTTATAGCAGGAGTATTGAACTAAAGTTAATTTAGGTGCAGATAAAGAGCATTTCCTTTTTCAAAGGTCTGGGTGTTTTTTTTTGGACTCTGCTAGTGCTTATTTTTTGTGACATCAGTTCAGACATGAGTGCAAATGTTTGGTCAAGAACATTGGGGTCTGCGTCATAGTGGCACTTTGCCTTGCCATGTTATATTGGAGCCACAATCTCTGACTATGGGAAAACTAGTTTTCCAGAGGAAAGAATGATCATAAATAGCCACTTTTCCCCCAAAGTTCAAGAATTTGAAGTTTCTGGTATTCTTAGATTGCCGGTAGGAAGGTTTAAGCAAGTAAATGGGGCGGCATGGCGTGGTGGGTAGAGCAGCCGTGCCAGAAACTTGAAGGTCGCAGGTTCGCTGCGCGCCTCTTGCCATCCAAATCACTGCCGTTGTGTCCTTGAGCAGGACACCTCACCCTTTCCCCCAGTGCCACTCACACTGGTGAATGAATGATTGGTGATGGTCGGAGGGACCGTTGGTTCAAACTGGAAGCCACGCTTCTGTCAGTCTACTCCAGGCAGCTGTGGCTACAAATGTAGCGTACCACTACTAGGTGTGAATGTGGAGTGAATCAATGTAAAGCGTCTAAAAACCATTTGGACCTCATTTTACATACACATTGTCCAACACATTCAGAAAGCTGCCCCCATAGTTAATGATAACTCATGAGGAATGCTTAAGTCTTTATGGTACACTTCAGCTATAAATACAAGCAAGTAATAATCAGTGTTTAGCTCACAGGGATAACCTGAAAAGCATCAGATTCAGCTTTAGCCTGTTTGCATCTGGTTCACTTGGCTCAAGACTAAATGGCGTATCATTGACTAATCTTACAGCATCTAACACACTAAATAGGAAGTATTCGATGTGATTTACTTTTGTTTCATTTGCCTACTGCCTCTATTTCAGCATATATCCTCAAACAACGAGATTGCAGAGTCATCTGTTGCTTCAGTGAGCTGAGTGATTAATCTTTCATGTTTTTACAATTTTATTGAGGTCGTATTCACATCAGGGCTTCACGGTGGCAGAGGGGTTAGTGCGTCTGCCTCACAATACGAAGGTCCCGCAGTCCTGGGTTCAATCCCAGGCTCGGGATCTTTCTGTGTGGAGTTTGCATGTTCTCCCCGTGAATGCGTGGGTTCCCTCGGGTACTCCGGCTTCCTCTCACTTCCAAAGACATGCACCTGGGGATAGGTTGATTGGCAACACTAAATTGGCCCTAGCGTGTGAATGTGAGTGTGAGTGTTGTCTGTCTATCTGTGTTGGCCCTGCGATGAGCTAGCGACTTGTCCAGGGTGTACGCCGCCTTCCGCCCGATTGTAGCTGAGATAGGCGCCAGCGACCCCAAAAGGGCATAAGCGGTAGAAAATGGATGGATGGATGGGTATCCACATCAACTATTTTATATCTTCGTTTATAAAATAATACAATATTCAAACTCCTCCATGACGTTTCTCAGCTTTTCAATAATTTATCCTGTATGTAAGTATACCATGTTGTGGGATATTCTTGCACAGACTTTGTTTGAGTCGCTGCTTTGAAGTCAGGCTGAATCAGGTCTGCAACAATTAATTTATTAAATGTATTAATTTGATTAGAAAAAAATCTGTTTCGATTAATTGTTTAATGACTGTAACCAATACGAATTGATCAAATCAGTTCCGCATGCAGAGCTTGGAACCTTAAATATGCGGACATAGTTTCCGCACGCCTGCTGTAATATAGCGGAGGTTTGCGTCGCATAATTTTTTATTTATTTTACTATTAATACACATATGTTGAAAGTGCAATTTCAATGTTGATGATAAGCATTTATTTTTTTTTAGAAAAAAATAATAGAGTTTATGATCAACAGAATGTGTTTTTGTTATTTCAAGTATTTTTTTGTAAAATACATAATGAGGCTATGAAGTGTGTTTTATCCAATTAATCACACAAACTCATAAAAAGATTACTTGATTACTAAAATAATGGATAACTGGAACATTTGTCTAGATATTTTATGTTCCTCTATACATTCATTTTAAAGAGTCTTTCCGTCGCTGTGTGTATCAAAATGAAGCTTGTAAAACATGGGTGTCAAACTCTGGCCCGCGGGCCAAATATGGCCCGCCGTGTAATTTAACTTGGCCCTTGAGGAAATATCAATTTAGCATCAGAGCTGGCCCGCCGGTGTTATACAGCGTCGGTGCCGCTGTAACACCGCATTCACCGCTAATACTCATACTTGCTACCCCTCCTAATTTTCCTGGTAGACTCCTGAAGTTCAAACCCCCTCCCGAAAATCTCCCGGGGCAACCATTCTCCCGAATTTCTACCGATTTCCACCTTTACAACTATATTGGGGGCGTGCATTTAAGGCACTGCCTTTAGCGTTCTCTACAACCTGTGGTCACATCCGCTTTTCCTCCATACTAACAGCGTGTCACATAATATTTGTGGCTTTTACACACACACACACACACACACACACGCACAAGGGAATGGAAGGCATACTTGGTCAACAGTCATACAGGTCACACTGAGGGGTGGCCGTATAAACGTATAAACGGACGGCGTGGCGCAGTGGAAGAGTGGCCGTGCGCAACCCGAGCGTCCCTGGTTCAATTCCCACCTAGTACCAGCCTCGTCACGTCCGTTGTGTCCTGAGCAAGACACTTCACCCTTGCTCCTGATGGGTGCTGGTTGGCGCCTTGCATGGCAGCTCCCTCCATCAGTGTGTGAATGTGTGTGTGAATGGGTAAATGTGGAAGTAGTGTCAAAGCGCTTTGAGTACCTTGAAGGTAGAAAAGCGCTATACAAGTACAGCCCATTTATCATTATTTATTTAACTTTACTCCTCTCTGAGCTGCAACCTTATCGCGGTAGAAGAGTTTGCGTGTCCCAATGATCCTAGGAGCTATGTTGTCCGGGGGCATAAAGCCCCCTGGTAGGGTCTCCCAAGGCAAACAGGTTCTAGGTGAGGGATCAGACAAAGAGCAGCTCGAAGACCTTTATGAAGAAGAAAAATCATGGACCCAGATTTCCCTCGCCCGGACGCGGGTCACCGGGGCCCCCCTCTGGAGCCAGGCCCGGAGGTGGGGCACGATGGCGAACGCCTGGTGTCCGGGCCTGTTCCTATGGGGCCCGGCCGGGCACAGCCCGAAGAGGCAACGTGGGTCACCCCTCCAATGGGCTCACCACCCATAGCAGGGGCCATAGAGGTCGGGTGCAATGTGAGCTGGGCGTCAGCCGAAGGCAGGGCACTTGGCGGTCCGATCCTCGGCTACAGAAGCTAGCTCTTGGGACGTGGAACGTCACGTCACTGGGGGGGAAAGAGCCTGAGCTAGTGCGCGAAGTTGAGAAATTTCGGCTGGATATAGTCGGACTCACTTCGACGCACAGTAAGGGCTCTGGAACCAATTCTCTCGAGAGGGATTGGACCCTCTTCCACTCTGGCGTTGCCGGCAGTGAGAGGCGACGGGCTGGGGTGGCAATTCTTGTTTCTCCCCGACTCAAAGCCTGTACGTTGGAGTTCAACCCGGTGGACGAAAAGGTAGCCTCCCTCCGCCTTCGGGTGGGGGGACGGGTCCTGACTGTTGTTTGTGCTTATGCACCAAACAGCAGTTCAGAGTACCCACCCTTTTTGGGAACACTCAAGGGAGTAATGGAAAGTGCTCCCCGGGTGATTCCCTTGTCCTACTAGGAGACTTCAACGCTCACGTTGGCAACGACAGTGAAACCTGGAGAGGCGTGATTGGGAAGAATGGCCGCCCGGATCTGAACCCAAGTGGTGTTTTGTTATTGGACTTTTGTGCTCGTCACAGTTTGTCCATAACAAACACCATGTTCAAACATAAGGGTGTCCATATGTGCACTTGACACCAGGACACCCTAGGCCGCAGTTCCATGATCGACTTTGTAGTTGTGTCATCGGATTTGCGGCCTCATGTTTTGGACACTCGGGTGAAGAGAAGGGCGGAGCTTTCTACCGATCACCACCTGGTGGTGAGTTGGCTGCGATGGTGGGGGAGGATGCCGGACAGACCTGGCAGGCCCAAACGCATTGTGAGGGTCTGCTGGGAACGTCTGGCAGAGTCTCCTGTCAGACAAAGTTTCAATTCCCACGTCCGGAAGAACTTTGAACATGTCACGAGGGAGGTGCTGCACATAGAGTCCGAGTGGACCATGTTCCGCACCTCTATTGTCAAAGCGGCAGATCGGAGCTGTGGCCGCAAGGTAGTTGGTGCCTGTCGGGGCGGAAATCCTAAAACCCCTTGGTGGACACCAGCGGTGAGGGATGCCGTCAAGCTGAAGAAGGAGTCCTATCGGGTCCTTTTGGCTCATAGGACTCCGGAGGCAGTGGACAGGTACCGACAGGCCAAGCGGTGTGCAGCTTCAGCGGTCGCGGAGGCAAAAACTCGGACATGGGAGGAGTTCGGGGAAGCCATGGAAAACGACTTCGAAGCAATTCTGGACCACCGTCCGCCGCCTCAGAAAGGGGAAGCAGTGCACTATCAACACCGTGTATGGTGCGGATGGTGTTCTGCTGACCTCAACTGCGGATGTTGTGGATAGGTGGAAGGAATACTTCGAAGACCTCCTCAATCCCACCAACACGTCTTCCTATGAGGAAGCAGTGCCTGGGGAATCTGTGGTGGACTCTCCTATTTCTGGGGCTGAGGTCGCTGAGGTAGTTAAAAAGCTCCTCGGTGGCAAAGCCCCAGGGGTGGACGAGATCCGCCCGGAGTTCCTTAAGGCTCTGGATACTGTGGGGCTGTCTTGGTTGACAAGACTTTGCAGCATCGCGTGGACATCGGGGGCGGTACCTCTGGATTGGCAGACCGGGGTGGTGGTTCCTCTCTTTAAGAAGGGGGACCGGAGGGTGTGTTCCAACTATCGTGGGATCACACTCCTCAGCCTTCCCGGTAAGGTTTATTCAGGTGTACTGGAGAGGAGGCTACGTCGGATAGTCGAACCTCGGATTCAGGAGGAACAGTGTGGTTTTCGTCCTGGTCGTGGAACTGTGGACCAGCTCTATACTCTCGGCAGGGTTCTTGAGGGTGTATGGGAGTTTGCCCAACCAGTCTACATGTGCTTTGTGGAGAAGGCATTCGACCGTGTCCCTCGGGAAGTCCTGTGGGGAGTGCTCAGAGAGTATGGGGTATCGGACTGTCTTATTGTGGCGGTCCGTTCCCTGTACGATCAGTGCCAGAGCTTGGTCCGCATTGCCGGCAGTAAGTCGAACACATTTCCAGTGAGGGTTGGACTCCGCCAAGGCTGTCCTTTGTCACCGATTCTGTTCATAACTTTTATGGACAGAATTTCTAGGCGCAGTCATGGCGTTGAGGGGTTCCGGTTTGGTAACCGCAGGATTAGGTCTCTGCTTTTTGCAGATGATGTGGTCCTGATGGCTTCATCTGACTGGGATCTTCAGCTTTCGCTGGATCGGTTTGCAGCCGAGTGTGAAGCGACCGGAATGAGAATCAGCACCTCCAAGTCCGAGTCCATGGTTCTCGCCTGGAAAAGGGTGGAATGCCATCTCCGGGTTGGGGAGGAGACCCTGCCCCAAGTGGAGGAGTTCAAGTACCTAGGAGTCTTGTTCACGAGTGAGGGAAGAGTGGATCGTGAGATCGACAGGCGGATCGGTGCGGCGTCTTCAGTAATGCGGACGTTGTACCGATCCGTTGTGGTGAAGAACGAGCTGAGCCGGAAGGCAAAGCTCTCAATTTACCGGTCGATCTACGTTCCCATCCTCCCCTATGGTCATGAGCTTTGGGTCATGACCGAAAGGATAAGATCACGGGTACAAGCGGCCGAAATGAGTTTCCTCCGCCGTGTGGCGGGGCTCTCCCTTAGAGATAGGGTGAGAAGCTCTGCCATCCGGGAGGGACTCAAAGTAAAGCCGCTGCTCCTTCACATCGAGAGGAGCCAGATGAGGTGGTTCGGGCATCTGGTCAGGATGCCACCCGAACGCCTCCCTAGGGAGGTGTTTAGGGCACGTCCAACCGGTAGGAGGCCACGGGGAAGACCCAGGACACGTTGGGAAGACTATGTCTCCCGGCTGGCCTGGGAACACCTCGGGATCCCCCGGGAAGAGCTAGACGAAGTGGCTGGGGAGAGGGAAGTCTGGGTTTCCCTGCTTAGGCTGTTGCCCCCGTGACCCGACCTCGGAAAAGCGGAAGATGATGGATGGATGGATGGATATTTTACTTTAGCACTTTTACAAATATGCGCCACACCGTGAACCCACACCAAACAAGAATGACAAACACATATCGGGTGAACATCCGCACCGTAACACAACAGAAAAAATACCCAGAACCCCTTGCAGCACTAACTCTTCTGGGATATTTCCAGCAAACTGACCAATAATTAACGTTTTATTCATGCATTTTCTCTTGCTACTTCAAAGCTTGAATGTTTGGTTCATCCATTATTGTTATTTTATTTTCAAATGTATTATTAGCCTGTGGAAAAAATTTGATATTTACCTCAGAAGATTTAAAATACAAAAAAAGCATACATTTTTTATTAAAATTTTATTTGATATAATTAAAAATAATATTTTTAAAATTATTATTATTATTATTATTTGAAAGTGGATTTTGCATGTCACTAAAGTTATATAAGCCTTGCGTGTTCAATATTTAATGCAAAACTTGTTTGGGTCCCTATTTAAAGGTTAATTTGTTCAACCTTGGCCCGCGGCTTTGTTCCTTTTAAAATTTTGGCCCACTCTGTATTTGAGTTTGACACCCCTGTTGTAAAAGGTAACAAATGACATTAAACTTCAAAACACTACGGTTTTCAAAAAAAATTACCAAGTGTTCCACTAATCAGATGCTCCTCAAAAGTCGCTGCAATTCAAATGTTCCGATCTTTTTTCTTTCTCTCCTTTGGCAAGTATCTTGTAATAGAAATTAACAAAAAAAGGGGAAACAACAAGTTGTGCCCGCACACTGTAATGTGGTGGCGTTGTGTTCAACATTTGGATTACTAACAACCAAACTGTGTTCAACCACCCAACGTTTGACAGCACGGTCCCCCTCTCAAAGTTTGTCGCTGTCCTCTCTCTCCACTCCACCTCCACCTCTGCTGGTGATTAGGACGAGGGAGGGCAGAAGCAGAAAGCTGGGACATATTGCTCGTCTCTGTCCTCCCTCTGCATACATCTTACTTGCTTCTCTCTTATTTCCTTGTCTTCCATGTCACTCGCTTTGCTTCTCTTATGTCTGTCTATGCATTTAGAGTCACCACATTTTGTGATAGTAATGCACATATTTGAATATTTAG
Organism: Nerophis ophidion; assembly: GCF_033978795.1. Classification (NCBI taxonomy): domain Eukaryota; kingdom Metazoa; phylum Chordata; class Actinopteri; order Syngnathiformes; family Syngnathidae; genus Nerophis; species Nerophis ophidion. Next base: position 22,461,815 of record NC_084612.1, on the reverse strand, counting down.
AACAGGGTCCCCAAACTCCGGCCAGCGTCAAAAACCTTCGGAAGGACCCAAGTCCCAGGTAAAAAAAAAAAGAGAAAGATAAAAATTATATGTATATATATATATATATATATATATATATATATATATATATATATATATATATATATATATATATATATATATATATATATATATATATATATATATATCCATCCAGCTATATCTCAGCTACAATCGGGCGGAAGGCGGCGTACACCCTGGACAAGTCGCTAGCTCATCGCAGGGCCAACACAGACAGACAGACAACATTCACGCTCACATTCACACACTAGGGCCAATTTAGTGTTGCCAATCAACCTATCCCCAGGTGCATGTCTTCGGAAGTGGGAAGAAGCCGGAGTACCCGGAGGGAACCCACGCAGTCACGGGGAGGACATGCAAACTCCACACAGAAAGATCCCGAGTCCGGGATTGAACCCAAGACTACTAGGACCTTCGTATTGTGAGGCAGACGCACTAACCCCTCTCCACCGTGCTGCCTTATATATATATATATACACACACACATATATATATACATATATATATATATATATATATATATATATATATATATATATATATATATATATATATATATATATATATATATATATAAAACGAGGTCAGGATCGAGGTTAGGTCATTAGAGCAGAGGATGAACAACCGCTTTTTTGAATGCTAGGGGAACAGTGCCAGAGGAAAGTGATAAGTTTATAATATTTAGCACTGATGGTCCTAATATTACAAACAGTTAATTGATAAGTTTCCCAGGAAGTGGGTTTGTTTTATCCCATTTACACGCTGTAGTAGTTCCTCTAATGTTATTTCATCAAAGAGAGAGAGACTATTTTGGAGGGCAGTATCTGTCATTTACACATTCCTATCTGTGTTAATAAAACCCAGTTGTAGCTAGGTTGTTTTGAGTTACATTTTCTTATTAAAGACATTCTTAACGTCATCTGCCGAGTGGGTGGAGCTACTGGGAGGAGTCCCTCGTTGGGTTAGCGATGCTACTGTACTGAACAAATATTTAGGATCGTTTTTGTTGAGGCGGATGAGATTTGAGTACTATTTAGCTTTAGCTAAGGTGAGCATGCGTTTATAAATGATTTAAACTATCATTCCATGCTTGATGGAAAACCTCAAGATTAGTCGCGCGCCATTTGCGTTCCAGCTTTCTACATGATAATTTAAGAGCTCCATTTTTTTCTGTAAACCATGGCATACAATTTTTAGGGGCCCTTTTTAGCTTTAGCGGTGCTATACTATCAATGGTTTCGAGCAGGGCGTTGTTAAAGTTGTTATTGAGGTTATCAATAGAGCCCACATAATTTGGGAATGGTGCCATTACCGAAGGCAGTAGGCCAGCAGGATTCATTGTTGTGGCAGCATTAATGTTGCGGCTGCTAAAGCTGTAATTATTGTTAGTTTGTTGACAATGAGTCGGAACTTGGAATTATATAAGGTAAAGATTGGACATTACTTTATCAATCAATCAATCAATGTTTATTTATATAGCCCCAAATCACAAATGTCTCAAAGGACTGCACAAATCATTACGACTACAACATCCTCGGAAGAACCCACAAAAGGGCAAGGAAAACTCACACCCAGTGGGCAGGGAGAATTCACATTCAGTGGGACGCCAGCGACAATGCTGACTATGAGAAACCTTGGAGAGGACCTCAGATGTGGGCAACCCCCCCCCTCTAGGGGACCGAAAGCAATGGATGTCGAGCGGGTCCAACATGACACTGCGAAAGTTCAATCCACAGTGGCTCCAAGACAGCAGCGAGAGTCCCGTCCACAGGAAACCATCTCGAGCGGATCAGCAGCGTAGAGATGTCCCCAACCGATACAGGCGAGCGGTCCATCCTGGGTCCCGACGAGCGGTCCATCCTGGGTCTCGACTCTGGACAGCCAGTACTTCATCCATGGTCATCGGACCGGACCCCCTCCACAAGGGAGGGGGGGACATAGGAGAAAGAAAAGAAGCGGCAGATCAACTGGTCTAACAAGGAGGTCTATTTAAAGGCTAGAGTATACAGATGAGTTTTAAGATGAGACTTAAATGCTTCTACTGAGGTAGCATCTCGAACTGTTACCGGGAGGGCATTCCAGAGTACTGGAGCCCGAACGGAAAACGCTCTATAGCCCGCAGACTTTTTTTGAGCTCTAGGAATCACTAATAAGCCGGAGTCTTTTGAACGCAGATTTCTTGCCGGGACATATGGTACAATACAATCGGCAAGATAGGCTGGAGCTAGACCGTGTAGTATTTTATACGTAAGTAGTAAAACCTTAAAGTCACATCTTAAGTGCACAGGAAGCCAGTGCAGGTGAGCCAGTACAGGCGTAATATGATCAAACTTTCTTGTTCTTGTCAAAAGTCTAGCAGCCGCATTTTGTACCAACTGTAATCTTTTAATGCTAGACATTGGGAGACCCGAAAATAATACGTTACAGTAATCGAGACGAGACGTAACAAACGCATGGATAATGATCTCGGCGTCTTTAGTGGACAAAATGGAGCGAATTTTAGCGATATTACGGAGATGAAAGAAGGCCGTTTTAGTAGCGCTTTTAATGTGTGACTCAAAGGAGAGAGTTGGGTCGAAGATAATACCCAGATTTTTTACAGAGTCACCTTGTTTTATTATTTGGTTGTCAAATGTTAAAGTTGTATTATTAAATAGAGGTCGGTGTCTAGCAGGACCGATAATCAGCATTTCCGTTTTTTTGGCATTAAGTTGCAAAAAGTTAGCGGACATCCATTGTTTAATTTCATTAAGACACGCTTCCAACTGACTACAGTCCGGCGTGTTGGTCAGCTTTAGGGGCATGTAAAGTTGGGTGTCATCAGCATAACAGTGAAAGCTAATACCGTATTTGCGTATGACGTCACCTAGCGGCAGCATGTAGATGCTGAAGAGTACAGGGCCAAGGACCGAACCCTGGGGAACTCCACATGTTACCTTAACATAGTCCGAGGTCACACTGTTATAGGAGACGCACTGCATCCTATCAGTAAGATAAGAGTTAAACCATGACAGGGCTGAGTCTGAAATACCAATTCGTATTTTGATACGCTCTAATAAAATATTATGATCGACGGTATCGAAAGCAGCGCTAAGATCGAGGAGCAGCAACATAGATGACGCATCAGAGTCCATCGTTAGCAATAGATCATTAGTCAGTTTTGCGAGGGCTGTCTCAGTCGAGTGATTTGCCCTGAAACCGGATTGAAAGGTTTCACATAGATTGTTAAACGCTAAGTGCTCATTTAGCTGCTCTGCAACAATTTTTTCGAGGATTTTCGAAATAAAGGGAAGGTGAGACACCGGTCGGTAGTTTACCATGAGGTCTGGATCGAGGTTAGGTCTTTTAAGGAGAGGATGAATAACCGCTTTTTTGAATGCAACGGGAACAGTGCCCGAGGAAAGTGATAAGTTTATAATATTTAGCACTGATGGACCTAATAATACAAAAAGCTCCTTGATAAGTTTCCCAGGAAGTGGGTCAAGTAAACATGTTGTTTGTTTTATTCCATTTACACGTTGTAACAATCCTTCTAATGTTATTTCATCAAAACGAGAGAAACTATTTTGGATATTTGCAGTATCCGCTGTATATACAATCGTATCTGTGTTACTATAACCCCGTTGTAGCTGGGACGCATTGTCTTTAATCTCCTTTCTAATAAGTTCAATTTTCTTATTAAAGAACTTCATAAAGTCATCTGCCGAATGGGTGGAGCTACTGGAAGGAGTCCCTTGTTGGGTTAGCGATGCTACTGTACTAAACAAAAATTTTTATTAATGCGGATGAGATTTGAGTAATAATTAGTTTTAGCTAAGGTAAGCATGCGTTTATAAGTTATTAAACTATCACTCCATGCTTGATGGTGCACCTCAAGTTTAGTCGTGCGCCATTTGCGTTCCAGCTTTCTACATAATAATTTCTGAGCTCTAGTTTCTTCAGTAAACCATGGCGTACGCCTTTTTGGAGCCTTTTTTAACTTCAGCGGTGCTATACTATCAATGGTTTCGCGCAGTGCGTTGTTAAAGTTGTTAGTGAGGTTATCAATAGACCCCACATACTTTGGGAACGGTGCCATTACCGAGGGCAGTAGGTCCGCAAGAGTCGTCGTTGTGGCAGCATTAATGTTGCGGCTGCTATAGCAGTTATTATTATTATTAGCTTGCCGAACATGAGTCTGAACTTCGAATTTTATAAGGTAATGATCGGACATTACTTTAGTATACGGGAGTATCATAACTTTGGAGACGGTGATACCTCTGACAAGCACTAGGTCTATCGTATTACCGCTGCAATGCGTCGGTTCATTTATTATTTGTGTAAGACCACAGCTATCAATTATAGTCTGGAGCGCCACGCACGGTGGGTCCAATGGGGTATTCATATGGATATTAAAGTCCCCCATTATAATTATATTATCGGCGTGCGTCACTAGATCAGCAACAAACTCTGAGAATTCATTAATAAAGTCCGAATAGGGCCCTGGGGGGCGGTAGATAACGGCCAGGCACAGAGGCAGAGGTGTGGCAGACTTCATAGAAAGCACCTCAAACGATTTATATTTATTATTTAAGTTAGGACTAAAGTTAAAGTTTTCGTTGTATATTAGTGCGACACCCCCTCCCCTTTTGAGGTGACGGGCAATATGCGCATTCGTATAGTTAGGAGGGGATGCCTCATTTATCGCAAAAAAGTCGTCTGGTTTGAGCCAGGTTTCGCTAAGACCGATGACGTTAAGGTTGTTGTCTCTAATGACCTCATTGACTAATAACGTTTTAGTATACGGGAGCATCATAACTTTGGAGGCGGTGACACCCCTGACAAGCACTAGATATATATATATCGTATTATCGTTGCAATGTGTGGGTTCATTTATTATTTGTGTAAGACCACAGCTATCAATTATAGTCCGGAGCACCAAGCACAGAGGTCTGATGGGGTAATCATTTGGATATTAAAGTCCCCATTATAATTATATTATTGTTGTGCGTCACTAGATCTGCAACGTACTCTAAGAATTCACTGGTAAGTCCGAATAGGGCCTGGCGGGCGGTAGATGACAGCCAGGTAGAGAGGCAGCGGTGTGACAGGCACCTCAAATTATTTATATTTATTACTTAGGTTAGGGGGTAAGGTTAATATTTTCATTGTATATTAGTGGGACCTCTCTTCCCCCTCTTTTAAGGGGACCAGCAATATGCACATTGGTATAGTTAGGAGGAGATGGTAAATGGTAAATGGGTTATACTTGTATAGCGCTTTTCAACGCCTTTTTAAGGAGCCCAAAGCGCTTTGACAGTATTTCCACATTCACCCATTCACACACACATTCACACACTGACGGTGGGAGCTGCCATGCAAGGCGCTCACCAGGAACCCATCAGGAGCAAGGGTCATGTGTCTAGCCCAAGGACACAACAGACGTGACTAGGATGGTAGAAGGTGGGGATTAAACCAGTAACCCTCAGATTGCTGGCACAGCCACTCTACCAACTTCGCCACACCGTCCCTAGAGAATGTTGCACCACGGTACTATTATTGTGACACACACGCAAACAGGAAGTGGATGACGTTTTGGAGTTATGCCAGACGGCACTTAGGAATACGTTGATAACATGTTTTGTTATTGTATTTCACTGCTATAATTTATTTAAGCAACGTGAACAAATGGAAGATCGTTCTTATTTATAACAAAACATGGACTTTATCAAACGGAGTTTGCCGACATCGGAATGCAAACAACACTTGAGCGAGCGGCGAATTCATTCACGCCATTGACCGAAGAGTGAGTGAGTCATCAAAACAAAGAAGGTGAAACGCAAACCAGTAAAACCAACAATGGAGGTACGTTGCCCTATCGCAAACTGTGAATACACGGCTCGGCACGAAGAGGCGGCAGTGGTGGCGGCGATGCTGAACATCCATGCGAGCACACACACTGCACCCCCCCCAGGGAGTCACACATGACTGCTAAGGTAGAAAAGCTCAAGCGACCCTCCATCGCGTTGGCGGGAACGGCCGAGACGTGGTCATATTTCTTAACCCGCTGGGACGAATACAAAAGAGGAACCAAATTAACCGGTTCTGACGTAGTCACGCAGCTACTCGAGTGCTGCGAGGAGGAGCTAAGAAAAGACCTCACTCGCGCAGCTGGCAAAAGCCTCGTGGATAGTGATGAAAAGGATGTTCTTTTGGCTATGAAAGCACTCGCCGTCCGTGCAGAAAACATCATGGTGGCCAGGGTGGCCCTATCCAACATGCGGCAGGGACACGAGGAGCCCATCAGGTCATTCCACGCTCGTTTAAAGGGGCAGACTGGCACATGCAAATTAGAACTGAAATGCACAAAAGAGGACTGTGGCCAAATGAATGATTTCACAGAGGAAATACTGCGTGATGTGATCGCTCGGGGCATAGCAGACCAAGAGATACAGCTGGATTTATTGGGCGAGAAAAATCAAAATATGCCATTAAAAGACATGGTAGAGTACATTGAAGCTAAAGAATCAGGGAAGCGCTCAGCCTCACGCCTGCTTGACATCCAAAATACAGATTCGATCAGCAGTTCATATCGGCGAGGGAAACAGCAAGACGTCCGCAGCAAAGGGGGCCAAAGGGCAGAAAAAACTAAAACGAAACCTGAGGAGCCCTGTGTCTATTGTGGTGGAACAGGTCACTGCAAGACACCGCGGTGGCGCGTCCGGCGCGCTGAATGCCCTGCATATGGCAAGACGTGCAAGAAATGCAATCGGCAAAATCACCTCGACAGAGTCTGATGGGGCGCGCGAGGAACAACAGACAGCAGCGCACGTAGAACTGTGCACACTCACAATGGACAGCGCCCACGACAAGATCTGCACACTGCCCTTGGCCCACCAACTTTATGATGATACGTGCGACAAGTGGACGAAACGCCCATCCAACCCACAGCCATACATCCGCTTCACCCTCGCCATCGAGCGTGAAGATTACAAAGCGCTGGGACTCGACCTTCGAAAGCACACCCGTGCTGTAACCCTACCCGCCGTGGCTGACACAGGGTGCCAGAGCTGTCTGATCGGCGTCAAGGTCGCCCAGCAACTAGGTCTGAGCACAGACGACCTCATCCCTGTATCAATGACCATGAGAGCCGCGAACAATGAAGGTATACGCATCCTTGGGGCCGCCATCATCAGATTCGCCGGCAGCAGCAGCGACGCCCGGAGGTGGGAAACGTGCCAGATCGCATATGTGACCGACACCTCAGACCGCATATTTCTGTCTCGCACAGCCTGCATGGATCTCGGCATGATATCTGACAAGTTCCCAACTCTGGGTGAGGTCAACCTGGCGACCTCGGAGCCATGTAACTCCCCCCGACGCGCAGAGCCTCCAGTCACACCTACTACGCTCCCCATGCCAGCTACAGAGGCCAACAGGGAGGCGCTACGGGCGCACCTCCTGAAGCTGTATGCTCAGAGTACGTTTAACACATGCCCTCACCAGCCCCTGCCCAGGATGTCTGGCCCACCACTTTGCCTCATGCTCGATAACGAGGCAACGCCAGTGGCCCACCACACACCCATCCCAATAGCCATACACTGGCAGAGCGAGGTGAAGGCTGGCCTCAACCAAGACGTTCGTCTCGGCGTACTGGAAGAGTTGCCGGTTGGCACACCGGTAACATGGCGTCACCGCATGGTAATATGTGCAAAAAAGAACGGCAAGCCACGGCGCACAGTTGACTTCCAAGCCCTGAACAAACATGCTGTTCGTGAAACCCACCACACACAGCACACACAGTCCCCCTTCCACCAGGCGAGGCAGGTGCCCAGTGGCATGTACACAACTGTATTCGACGCCTGGAATGGCTACCACAGCGTCCCATTACACGAGGACGATCGCCACAAGACAACGTTCATCACCCCATGGGGGAGGTACCGATACCTCTCAGCCCCGCAGGGATACATAGCGTCAGGAGATGGCTACTCACGGCGATATGACGAGGTAGTCACGGACATTGGTAACAAGACCAAGTGCGTGGACGACGCGTTACTGTGGGCTGACGACATTGAAAAAGCGTACTTCCAGGCCGTGCGATGGCTCGACGTCTGCGGCAGGAATGGCATCATCCTCAACCCTGAGAAGTTCGTCTTCGCCTCTCCCACAGTGAACTTTGCCGGCTTCACCATCACCATGACCGACGTACGGCCATGCAGTCGTTACCTGGACGCAATCAGAGACTTTCCCCGGCCACGAAACATCACCGACGTCAGGTCATGGTTCGGCCTTGTCAACCAGGTGGCTTATGCCTTCAGTATGGCCGAGCGCATGCAACCGTTCCGGCAGCTCCTGCAGCATGGCGTGCGCTTCGAGTGGTCCCCGGAGCTGGAGGAGGTCTTCCGCGAGTCCAAGGCGACGATCGTCCAGGAGATCGAGCGAGGCGTCCGCATCTTTGACAAATCCAAGCCCACATGCCTCGCGACGGACTGGTCAAAGGAAGGGGTCGGCTTCTGGTTATTCCAAAAGCATTGTTTATGCCTCCCAGTCAAACCCTTCTGTTGCACTAATGGCTGGAAGGTGACCCTAGTTGGCAGCCGATTTACCCACGCAGCTGAGTCCAGATACGCTCCCATAGAAGGCGAGGCACTGGCAGTCGCCGACGCCTTGGATAAATCACGATACTTCGTGCTGGGCTGCAAAGACCTCATCATAGCAGTGGACCACAAGCCCCTCCTCAAACTCCTTGGCGACAGGGCGCTGGACGACATACCCAACCCCCGCCTCAGGAACCTCAAGGAAAAGACCCTGCGTTACCGCTTCCGCATGATACATATACCAGGCATGAAGAACAGAGCCTCTGATGCGATGTCACGCAGACCAGTTGGCACTCGGAACCCATCACCCATGGTCTTGCCGGACGACAGTGTCGCCATGATGGGCCACCTTCCACCCAGCACACACACCGACATCCTGTCCCTCATACGACAGACAGGGACTGCAGACAATGGCGATGAGGATGACAACGGTGATGACGAGAGTGGCGACCTGACCTGGTGCGCTGCAGGACTCCAGTCACTACGGTCCGTGACATGGGACCGCGTCAGAGAGGCTACCAGTAGCGATGACGACATGCGCGCGCTGGAGGAGATAGCGATGGACGGCTTCCCGGAGTCCAGGACAGAGATGCCCACAGCGATCCGTGGCTTCTACCAGTACCGCGAGGACATCACGTCGATGGACGGAGTAGTGCTGTACGGGGACAGAGTAGTGATACCACCCTCCCTCCGCAACGAAGTACTCGACGCCCTACACGCCGCTCACCAGGGTGTCTCCATGATGACTGCCTGTGCGGAATCGTCTGTGTTCTGGCCAGGTATGACGGCCGACATCCTCACAACCCGGGCTAACTGTGAACACTGCAACCGTATGGCACCTTCTCAGCCTGCGGCGCCACCAATTCCCCCCATTTTACTTGTGTACCCCTTCCAAGCTATATGCGCAGACTTCTTCGTCCATAGGGGTGTACACTACCTAGTAATCGTGGACCGTTACTTCAATTGGCCACCCATATCCAGGTCGACTGGCGGCGCAGCAGACCTCATATGCCACCTGCGCCGAGCCTTTGCCACGTATGGGACGCCTGAGGAGCTAGCATCTGACGGTGGACCGGAATTCACCTCTGCCGACACCAGATCCTTTCTATGCAGATGGGGCGTGCACCACCGCCTTTCGTCTGTAGCCTTCCCCCACAGCAACTGCCGCGCGGAAATATGCGTTAAGTCTATGAAGCGGCTGACCACGGACAACACTGGCCCGAAGGGGGAGCTGGACACTGACTCTGTGCAGAGGGCGATACTACACTACCGCAACACGCCCGACCCTGTCACAAAGCTCTCCCCTGCGATGTGCATCTTTGCCCGGCCATACGGGACTTCATCCCGATCCCGCCCGGGAGGTACAGGCCCCATGCAACATGGCGTGAGACACTGACGCTGAGAAAGGAGGCCCTCCGCAAACCTCACATCCGTACAGCCGACAGTTGGGCGGAGCACACTAGGCGCCTGCCACCCCTCAAAGTGGGGGATCACGTACACGTGCAGAACCAGACAGGGCCTCATCCCAACAAGTGTGACAGGACTGGCCGCGTCGTTGAGGTGCGCCAGCATGACCAGTACGTCGTCAAGATTGATGGGTCGGGCAGGGTCTCCCCTCGGAACCGGAGATTCCTGCGCAAGTTCCTTCCTGTCCACGATGAACTGCCCATCCCCTGATCCATTCATGACGACCTGGCAACCCATACTGGCATCCCGCCACCTGTTGCACTGCCTCTGCTGCCTGACCCCTGAGTAGTTTGGAGTTACCTGCAAAGGTGTCGAAACCCCCTGTATCATCACGGCCCACCCTGCCACCTGCCCGGCCTCCCATGGACCCTTCCCAACTCACTGAGAGGTCCACCGCGCCTGCGACCTCAGATCGCAGTACCCCCGCCAGGCCGTCGCCTGCTCCTGCGGCCCCATCGACTGCCCCTCCCCAGTAGCCCGCTACACCATCAGCCGTGGGCCTGATGGTGTAGCATGTGATATATATATCACATGCTAACACATGTTGATAAAAATATAACCTTTACATAATAACAATCAACTGTAGACTTACCAAATGCTGTAATAAATGAAGCATGATGAGTTGAGCATATGTCAGCATGTGGCCCCATTTTTAACTCTTTTTTTCAGACGTTTTTTGCAAACGCTTATTTACAGTAAGTCATTAATTTGACTTAGTCATTATTTTGTCTTAGTAAGTCAATATTTACTAAGTCAAAATAATGACACACTTAGTATCTAAGGTAACTAGGAATGTTTTGTGTTTTGCTTTTACTTTACGGAATAAATTCAAGATTCAAGATTTTTTATTGTCATATGCACAGTTAAACAGACAGTTTGCCGTACAATGAAAATCATACTTTGGTAGTCCACCCTTCAACAAGTCACATGGTACTTAGCTAAAAATAATAATAATAATAATAATAATAAAAAGTATATACAAGGCACAGTAAGTAACATAACATTATTGCACATTCTGATTGACAGTGAACACTATAAATATGGTGACCTTGGGTCACAGCAGCAGTTAAAGTGTCTTTAGTGATCAAAGGTGAAAGGTGTCTACAGTGATGGTTCACAGTTCAGGGGTGGTCAAGGTAGCTGTCTTTTGTTCAAAAAGACCAAAGTAAAGACGGGGGGTGGGAGCTAGCTTTCACAGGTTAGCATTCACAAGCCTGATTGCCTGTGGGTAGAAACTGTTTTGTCAGTCTCATAGTCTTGGATTTCAGGCTCCTGTATCGTCTGCCTGATGGTAGGAGGCTGAAGAGACTGTGCTGGGGGTGTGTACTGTCCTTTATGATGTTGTGTGCTCTCCTAGTGGCCCTGGTAGAGTACATGTCCTATAGTGAGGGGAATGCGGCTCCTGATATGTACTGAGCAGTTTTAATCACTCGTTGGAGTGCCCTCCTGTCCTTAGCAGTGCAGTTTCCATACCAGACCGTGATTGACCTGGTAAGGACACTCTCAACCGTAAGTCTATAGAAGTTGCTGAGAATTTTGGGTGGCATACCAAATTTTCTCAGCCTTCTTAGGAAGTACGGTCGCTGCTGGGCTTTCTTTATTGTTTGTTGGGTGTTGTGATCTCAGGTGAGGTCCTCGCTGATGTGGGTTCCGAGGAATTTAAAGGTTTTCACCCTGTCCACCTTTGTCCCCCCTACGTACAAAGGTGTGTACTGTGCACTCCTTCTCCGTGGGTCAATAATCATCTCCTTGGTCTTGTCTGTGTTCAAGGAGAGATTATTATCCTGACACCAGGCCACCAGTTCCGCTACCTCCCTTCTGTACGCTGCCTCAGCTCCCCTGGTGATCAGTCCGACGACCGTAGTATCATCTGCAAACACGATGATACTGGTGTTGTTCTAGGAGGCCACACAGTTGTGTGTGAAGAGGGTGTACAGTAGGTGGCTCAGCATGCAGCCTTGGAGGGTCCCTACGCTTAGAACCTTTGTGCCTGATGTCTGGTTGCCGATTCTGACTGACTGGGGCTGGTTTGTGAGAAAGTTCAGGACCCAGTCACAGAGAGTTGGTGTCAGAACAACAGTGAGGAGTTTAGCAGTGAGTTTTTGTGGGATGACCGTGTTAAAAGCAGAGCTGTAGTCAAATGAATAATAGCCTGACATAGGTGTCCTTGCCCTCTAAGTGGGTGAGGGTGGTGTGGATGACGGTGTTGACTGCATCCTCAGTAGACCGGTTCTGCCGGTAGGCAAACTGTAGAGGGTCCAGTGTGTCTGGGATGGTCTTCTTGATGTGTGACATGACTATCTTCTCGAAGCACTTCATCACTACTGGGGTGAGTGCAACAGGGCGATAGTCATTCAAACAGGTCACAATGTTTTTCTTTGGCAGGGGCACGATGGTGGTGGTCTTGAAGCAGGTGGGCACAACAGCTTGTGCTAGTGACAAGTTGTATATGTCAGCAAGTACATCAGCCAGCTCTGATCAACACACCCTGACGGCCTGGCCAGGGATGTTGTCTGGGCCGGCTGCCTTCCGTGGGTTTGTTCTCCTCAGAACTGTACGTACCTCTGGTGTTGTCACAGTGAGTGGTGGGTCCTGCGTGCGCTCCGTGGTCAGAACCCCTCACTGTTGGTTGGTGTCGAGGACCTCGAAGCGGGCGTAGAACTCATTCAGCTCATCTGGCAGTGAGCGTTGGCTGTTTGTTACCCCCCTGCTCCCCTGCTTGTAGTCTGTGATGTTTTGCAGGCCATGCCACATGCGCCGGGAATCTGTGGTGGAGTAGAATCCCTCCAGCTTTTGTCTGTATTTCCCCTTGGCCTCGTTGATGGATTTACGGAGGTCATATCAGGCCTTCTTGTAGTCCTCAGCGTTTCCTGAGACAAATGCAGTGTAGCTTGAACCGAACATCACGGTTAATCCAGGGGTTTTTGGTTTGGGTATATCTTGTATTGTTTTGTGTCAACAATGTTTTCCACACATGTGCTGATGTAGCCAGTTACACTGGAAGCATATTCCTCTATGTCCACAGTACCGTCATCCCTCTGAGCAGCAGTTTTGAACATGTCCCAGTCTGTACTCCCAAAGCAGTCCTGAAACATGAGTTCAGTGTCTTCATTCCACATTTGAACAGTTTTTCTCGCTGGGGGGGGGGGCTTGCTTGAGGCGCTGTCTGTATGCTAGATATAGAAAAGCTGAGATGTGATCAGATAGTCCAAAGTGTGGTCTGGGTACAGCCTTGTAGGCTCCCCTCATGTTGCAGTATACTTGGTCCAGAGAGTTTTTTTTCCCTCATAGCAAAGTTCACATATTGATGGTATTTCGGGAGGACACTATTTAGGTTGCAGTAGTTAAAATCCCCAGCTACCGTGACCGCAGCATTGGGGTGTGCGGTCTCTTGTTTACTGATGACGTCATGCAGCAGCTTCAGCGCTGTAGTGGAGTACGCCCGTGGCGGGATGTAAACAGACAGTATAAACACTGCACTGAACTCCCTTGGCAGGTAAAAAGATCTGCATTTCACCATCAAAAACTGAATGTTGTCCGAGCAGTGTCTTTCAACCACCTGTACGTCCGTGCACCAGCGGTTACTCACGTAAACACAGACGCCGCCGCCTTTCACTTTTCTTGAAGCCTTTGTCCAGTCTACCGTGGAGACCGGACAAAGGCTTCAAGAGTGCGTTGCTAGCTGGATAGCAGAGTCTGGGATGCTGTCCGAAAGCCAGGTTTCCATGAAAATAAGAGCACAGCATTCTCTCAGTTCACGCAGGGATGTAATCCTGGTTCTCATCTCATCCAGCTTGTTGTCGAGCGAGCACACGTTAGCTGGCAGCAGGCTAGGTAGTGGTGGTCGTGTAGCTCTAGCCATTAGCCTAGCATGTAGCCCCGGTCGCTTGCCCCGCCGCCTTGTTGTTGTTGTTTTGTGGTTAGCTGGCTCTCGTCTTAGCAGAGAGTTGAAGTCCGTCAGACTATAAGTGAGCTCATGGTGAGCTTTTCCGATGTCCAGAAGTGCATCTCTGTTATATCTCACTGCTGCGTGCAAAAACATTGCATTTACTGTAGGATGCAAATTAGTACTAAAATAAAAAAAACGTAAATGTTCTCGGGAGGACGACGCAAAGACGTCAGCCACGGGGGGCGGGGCGCCATCTAAATATCGAGATATATATCGTATATTGCCATTCAGCAGACGGAGCGGAAAACACAACCGAAAATTTTAGGCTTCTTAATGCGACGAAGCCAGCCTACTTCACCACAGTCTGTAATCTATTGCCCACCCAGGCAGTGATGAGATGGAGACGTGACGGTGGCAACAGGCCAAATTACACTGTTCCTCACACTCACCGAGCCCCTTCCCCATGGAGAGACACCCCCTTAACTAACAAATATTCTGGGGGAAACACTGTCTTTTATATATATCAATCTTTTTTTACAGTCCTTAAGATCCATTAAACATATAAAAACACAATACAAAATATTAAGAACAGAACACTAAAACATTAAAAAAACAAAACGATAAAACATTTTTAAAAAAAACCATAAAGTCCAAATATCAGTTTCTAACATACAAACATGTGTGCCAATGGTTCCACAGTCCAGATGAGTACCTAACAGAACTGCAGCCAGGGTTCGTTAACACTGATTATTTTCAGACTCAGATGCCCTACACATAAACTTATACATAAGGTTGCCTTGCAGCGCTGAGAAAGTGGGCACCCCAGCAAACATCTGGCTTGCACTGGCGCTTCTTGGAATTCCTAGGAGAAGCCTCATACAATCATTATAACCAACTTTCAGCTTCTGTAAGCTTTTCTGCTTATACTTTACCCACAGGGCGGCAGTATACAAAGGAGTGCAATATATATATATCTATCTATGTATATATATATATATATATATATATATATATATATATATATATATATATATATATATATATAATGTGAGGCAGCTCGGGATCTTTCTGTGTGGAGTTTGCATGTTCTCCCCGTGAATGCGTGGGTTCCCTCCGGGTACTCCGGCTTCCTCCCACTTCCAAAGACATGCACCTGGGGATAGGTTGATTGGCAACACTAAATTGGCCCTAGTGTGTGAATGTGAGTGTGAGTGTTGTCTGTCTATCTGTGTTGGCCCTGCGATGAGGTGGCGACTTGTCCAGGGTGTACCCCGCCTTCTGCCCGATTGTAGCTGAGATAGGCGCCAGCGCCCCCCGCGACCCCAAAAGGGAATAAGCGGTAGAAAATGGATGGATGGATGGATATATATATATGTATTGTATATATATATATGTATGTATATATATATGTATGTATATATATATATATATATATATATGTATGTATATATATATATATATATATATATATATATATATACAATATATATATCTGGTTTAGAACTATAAATACACTTTTTAGTATCAATTCTGTGTTAAGAAGTGGAGTTATGATAAATACCACCACCTACTTTACTCTGCTTTATGACTACACATGTATAATGTGTTTATGAGCAAGCGTGAACAAATAGGGTCAATTCAATTTGTGTTGGTCCAAATTTATGTGGCGACCCAACACATATAAATTAATTAATAGAAAATGCAATTTTGCAAAAATAATTTGCTCTGCTAACCACTATCAGTTGTATAATCACTGCAGGGCTATACGTTGATGGATACCCTAAACAGTATTGTCGTTTTTTTTTTCTTTGCCACTAGCTGCAATACATGTGACTGGTCATATATCACGGCCTGTACTGCAACTTTAGTCAGGGGAGTGGTGAAAATTAACCACCCACTAACAGCCAGTCAGGCATATGAACCCCATCCCATCATTTTCATACTTTAGCCTCAGGCAGTCAGTAATGGCCGAGCACTCGTGTAGCTTGGGGCGCACCTGCCTTTGGGCCACTGCCATTCCCCAGACAATGGCTATCGTGTCCCGAACCAATTACATAGTCTTTAGGGGTCTCAACACCAAAACGGCAAGACACAAGGATGATAGTAACCACAGAGTTTCACTTAATTAGGTTATTTTGCAGGAGATATTGGTAAGTTTAACACCAACTGTGATTTTTTTTTGTCATTTATAGAGAAAGAACCAATGCAATGACAAAACGTTTGTTTGGGGGCTTTGAGTCCTTCATCTAAACCTTGACCCTTTGTCTCGTATGGGTCTCTTGGTATTGTTCATAGGCCACAGAGGGCCCTGATGCCATTTATCTGTTTGTGTCTGTGCTGGGGGATGGTGCATTAAAACCCTGTAGGTACAAAGGTTGTGGGACATTTAGCCTCAACTCTCACAGGAAGTGAAGGTGGGGAGTTATCCTATTTTTGTTTTACAAAATGTTGGGTTGGGGGGGGATTTTTTTCAGTCAAAATAATATTCTTACAACAGCGCCTAACTTGCAATATTTGTTAAGAGGTAATCGAGATGTATTTAGGTTAGTGTAGTGAAGACACAAGGCCAGTATTATTTGTTTTATCACATTGTGTGTTTTTAGGGGACTACTCTGTAGACATTAACCTTGGATATACTTTACAGCAGTGGTTCCCAACCTTTTTGTAGCTGCGGATAGGTCAACGCTTGAAAATTTGTCCCACGGACCAGGGGTGTGTGTGTGTTTTTTTTGTTTGTTTTTTTTCATAAAGAAATACAATCATGTGTGCTTACCGACTGTATCCCTGTAGACTGTATTGATCTATATTGATATATAATGTTTATATTGTGTCTTTTATATTGATTTAAAAGCCTATTGAAACCCACTACTACCCACCACGCAGTCTGATAATTTATACATCAATGATGAAATATTAACATTGCAACACATGCCAATACGGCCGGTTTAGTTTACTAAATTACAATTTTAAATTTCCCGGGAGTTTCGTCTTGGAAACGTTGTGTAATGATGACGTGTACGCATAACGTCACGCGTTTTTAGGAAGTATGAGCGCTACGCACACCCACGGGTAAAAGTCGTCTGCTTTAACGGCATAATTACACAGTATTTTGGACATCTGTGTTGCTGAATCTTTTGCAATTTGTTCAATTAATATTGGAGAAGTCACAGTAGAAAGATGGAGTTGGGAAGCTTTAGCCTTTAGCCACACAAACACACGGTGATTCCTTGTTTAAAATTCCCAGAGCTGAAACTTTACTATGGATCAGAGCGTGGTCAAGCAAACATAGATCCCAACCGAATGTCAACCAGCGGGTTTCGGTGAGAAAATTGTGGTTAAAAAGTTGCCACTTACAGGATATCAGCTGAGCTTGTGTCGTCCGTACAGCTGCCGTCGAGATCCGTGAGACATGGCGTCAAGACACCCGTGGACAAACCCTTCCGACTATCAGGTAATATTAAACTCACTAAAACACTAGCAATACAATAGAAAGATAAGGGATTTCCCACAATTATCTTAGTAAATGTGTTTAAAAACATCGGAATACGTCCCAATGCTATCGCGTTTTTTTTTTTAGTTCGTTTTTTTTTTTTTCTAGTCCTTCGCTAATAATATCCTCAAACACAAATCTTTCATCCTCGCTCAAATTAATGGGGAAATTGTCGTTTTCTCGGTCCGAATAACTGTTTTTGTTGGAGGCTCCCATTAAAATCAATGTGAATATGTGAGGAACCCCCACACTTGCGACGTCATCGTCTGCGACTTCCGGTAAAGGTGAGGCTTTTTCAGGAAGTACCAAAAGTGGCGAACTTTATCGTCAAATTTCTCCACAAAATCTTTTCAGCAAAAATATGGCAATATCTCAAAATGATCAAGTATGACACATAGAATGGACTTGCTATTCCCGTTTTAATAAGAAAATCTCCTTTCAGTAGGCCTTTAATAATTTAATCATTTAGAATTTTTTTTTATTTTATTTTTTTTTTCTTGTGCGGCCCGGTACCAAAGGGTACCGGTGGTTGGGGACCACTGCTTTAGAGTAGTCCATGTACAACTTGTAGAGCAGGGGTCTCAAACTCAATTATCTCGGGGCCGCTAAAAATAAGAGTCGGGGTGAGGCTGGGCCGTAGAAATTATTCACTGCAAAATCACGTTTTAACAACATAACTACATTTGTTTGATAATTCTATCCACATCTATAGCAACCTTGAGCTGTGATACGCCTATCATAGGACTGAAAGGGGCTGTTTGCGGCATTTACACAGATGCCTAGAGGGCGCTAACTTTCCAATTTATTTATAGCGTTATATCCCACACTTTTACAGCTTGTAGGCGTAATGACTTAAATCCGCACATACGTAACACGTGCACGTGCTTTAGCTTTGGATGTTTTTAACTGATAATAGCGGTTTGGATTGTTAACGTTAGCTGTAATTGAATGTATATTTCATTATAACAACAAGATGACTGCAAATTGTTTGTTGCTTTTCTTGGACTGCTTTTGTATGTGTGCACATTCGCTCAGTGTGTACGTTTTGACGAGACGGGTGAGTGACCACCTTAAACACCAATAATTTTAATAGGGCAAGTAAAAGTTTGTATTATATAAACATAGTAGTTGTTAAAAATATAAACAATTGTAAACCAAATGTGTTCTGTTTAAAGACTAATGGTAACATAAGCTAGCCGCTTGTACCCGTGATCTTATCCTTTCGGTCATGAGCTTTGGGTCATGACCGAAAGGATAAGATCACGGGTACAAGCGGCCGAAATGAGTTTCCTCCGCCGGGTGGCGGGGCTCTCCCTTAGAGATAGGGTGAGAAGCTCTGCCATCCGGGAGGAGCTCAACGTAAAGCCGCTGCTCCTCCACATCGAGAGGAGCCAGATGAGGTCAGGATGCCACCCGAACGCCTCCCTAGGGATGTGTTTAGGGCACGTCCAGCTGGTAGGAGGCCACGGGGAAGACCCAGGACACGTTGGAAAGACTATGTCTCCCGGCTGGCCTGGGAACGCCTCGGGATCCCCCGGGAAGAGCTAGACGAAGTGGCTGGAGATAGGGAAGTCTGGGCTTCCCTGCTTAGGCTGCTGCCCCCGCGACCCGACCTCGGATAAGCGGAAGATGATGGATGGATGGATGGATGGACATTCTTGTTGTATTTGAAAATGTAACTGAGCAAGATATTTTAATATGAGTATCCGAGGCAGGGGCGTCGCCAGACATATTTCAGTGGGGCATGTGCCCCACTGTTGATCTGCAGTGCCCCAGTAAAAATTTCACCAATAAAAAAAAAACGCTTCGGTTTTAAGTCTACATAACATAGACAACAGCGCACATACTACTTTATATGGTAATTGATTGCTACTGAATTCACTCCACGAAACAGTGAGCACATGGCTACTTAATATGGTAATTTATTCACGTGTGGATCGAGACTTCTGTTGAGAGAGAGAGAGAGAGAGAGAGAGAGGGGGGATTCGAATCACTGCATGAGGTAGGTGACGTTAGCCAACAACAATTTGTTAATTACAATATTTTGATTTTGATTTGACTCAAACTGTAACTCCTAGATGGATTTAAGACAGTTATTCGCCTGCAGCAGAGAAGAAGTGAGGAATGAGAGATGTAAGTGAAGTTCTAGCTAGCTAGGCAACATCATTGTCTTAAGTTGATGCTAAGTTAGCTAACGTTCTTCCTTGTATCAAGACAAACATATTCATTTGCTGTACGAGCTGTCGGGGGAATTTCCAATGAACATGAAACATAATGTTGGTTATTGTCTGCTGCTTCTGCATCAATGATGATTTGGAGTAAGCATGTGTGAGTTGAGTGCTTCTCAAATGGTTTATCTTCAGGAAGAAAAACATTTTTCCATATCATCAAGTCGTGAGCCAAATTTTTAAATCATTCAAGTTTAATTCACAGAAAAATAGCACAGTAGACTTGTCTTGTTAATCGGTGTGACTTTGACTAAAATAATCTTGTTTTGTCACCAGAAAAATGGCTACAGCTAAAGCATCTGGTTTTGTTTCCAGAAAAAATAGTAACATTTCTGTATTTGTTTTCAGAAAGATGGCTGAAAATATCGGGTTTTGTTGCCCCATTTAGATTTTATTAAAATATATTTCCATGTCTGTCCTGAGTCGTCCTCCAACTTGTTAGTCGGTTTGCCTTTTGATTAAATACTCACTAATAGTCACTAGGAAAATGGCTAAAAATATCTGGTTTTGTTGCCACAATTTGATTTTTTTCTCCCTAAACTTTTTTTTTTCATGCACACATCTGACTGCGACTCACTGAAAATGACACACAATCCACTTTTATGTCACGACCCAGCAGTTGGGAACCACTTGTCAACTGTATAACAGTTACTGTAATATTTCCATGTCTGTCCAGAGTGATTGACCACTTTGCAAAAATGAAAAGGAGACGTTACAGTTTACTTCTCAGAAAATGATTCCCTGAACAGACACACGGCAGTTGTTCATTTATTCTACTACTGTGGCTTTATTGTTTTGTGTATATTTTATAGTTTTGTGTTTCTAAAATAGGATTAGCCAAATTGCCATAAATGGGCTTCACGGTGGCAGAGGGGTTAGTGCGTCTGCCTCACAATACGAAGGTCTTGCAGTCCTGGGTTCAAATCCAGGCTCGGGATCTTTCTGTGTGGAGTTTGCATGTTCTCCCTGTGAATGCGTGGGTTTCCTCCGGGTACTCCGGCTTCCTCCCACTTCCAAAGACATGCACCTGGGGATAGGTTGATTGGCAACACTAAATTGGCCCTAGTGTGTGAATGTGAGTGTGAATGTTGTCTGTCTATCTGTGTTGGCCCTGTGATGAGGTGGCGACTTGTCCAGGGTGTACCCCGCCTTCCGCCCGATTGTAGCTGAGATAGGCGCCAGCGCCCCCCGCAACCCCAAAAGGGAATAAGCGGTAGAAAGTGGATGGAAGTGGAAAATTAAATAATATAAAAGAACCCAGAGATGTAGGGGTGCTTTATTTTTTGTTTTACTTTTGTAGATGTTAAATTTGCAGATGATTACTGCAATACATATTTCAAAAAGATTCATTGCTCTTCCTTTTTGCTTTTACCAGTAGCAGTTTAGAAGTCTGGAGTAAAAAAGTGCACAAGTAGGTCAAATGCATGAGTTAATTTCAGGTGGTTAATCGAAGATCCATACAACATAATCTGATATGATTTCATAGTTTAAAGCACTATTTATGTATTTTTTATGATAAATAAGTGCTAAAAATGTTTTTGCTTGCGCGCTTTGCACGCTCACATGAATTATTTGTGCCCCAGGTGTGCCCCAGTACAGTATTAGGTCTAGTGACGCCCCTGATCCGAGGGTGTGCGGGCCACGATTACACTGAACTATGTCACAGTTGCTGTTTGCAACTTCCTCACAGTAACATTTTTCAAAGCAAAACATATAACAAAAATGCAGATGGCTAGCTTTTTTTAACATTAGTGGTTTAACAGAACATATTTATTTAACAATTGTCCATATTTTTCACAATTGAAAGTCTATGTAATATATATTTTTTTACCGACCCGGATAAAATGATTGGTGTTTACGGCTGTCACTCACTCAGTGACGTAAGAAGCGCGTGCGTGTTGACATACAAAAGCAGTCCAGGAGAAGCAACAAACAATTTGCAGTCATTTTGTTGTTATGGTAGAATATACTTTCAATGACAGCTATCGGCAGATATACAAATTTCTATTATTAGCTAACAACACCTAAAGCCAATGCACGTGCATGTGTTACATGTGTACGTAAGTACGTTATTACGTAGAATAAGGCGTGAGAGGACAGTGTATACTGGGTAAAATACATTGGAAAGTTGGCGCCCTCTCGGCATATGTGTAAATGTTGAAAACAGCCACTTTAAAGGGGAACTGCACTTTGTGAAAGACATGCCAACAGATGGATTTTTTTAATGCATTCTATATATTAAATAAACATAAATAAAAGTCTGCTTACAGCGAAACCAATGGGAGCTCCACTATTCCGCCCATACAATCTGATAAATAACCATTCAAAAAGTGCCAATAATACTCAATTTACTTGAATATTAAACAAGTATTAGTAATATTTTAAGGGCTAATGCAGACTGTGGACTACTCTTGCCGTCGTCGCTCGGGTTCCACTGACCACCCAGAAAGGACATCTCTTTTGCACAGGTTTGACTTCTTTATTTTTCAATAAAGCTTTAGTGTCAGTCGGGTCGCTTTTCAGCTCCTTCCTCCACTCCTCGTTCACGGTCTGCTTTTCAGCCGTCGTCGTCATTGTCCTCATCTGCTCTTGGGCGCTCTTGCTTCTCAGTTGCTCATGCTGGCTTTCCTACTCCTTCTGCCCCGATCTCTACTCCTTCTCCCCTTTTATACACTCTGAGAAGAAAAGTCAATTGTGTCCCGGTGTGCGAGCCACGCACCTGATCTTGCTCGTAGCGTCGGTCCCGGAACGCCCCGCCTCTCCGCTTGGTCATCGTCTCTGCCTCTTTGCCGCCATCTTGGGCCGGGCTCCAGTACGCCTTGCCCCGCTGCTCATTCGCCGGCTCAGCCTCTCCACACAGAAGAACTATTTTTAGCGTCGATGTGATCACATCATTGAGTGGTCTGCTGCTTTCTTGCTTCCTTGCCCCTTGGAAGTTTATTGTAGATCATAAATATTGCCTCTCACCTGAAAAGTAGAAGGTTGAGGATATAACCTGACTAGTTGGGAAACTTTGATCGCCATTTAGGACCTAGAACTGGCAAGAACGACGAGAAAAACGCTTTTTCCTCGACCGCCCCCCTCCCTGTTTCCTCGTGAGGATTATTCGACATTTTTCATCTAAATGGGAATATATGTATGAACATCCTAACAGTTGGTATCCTAATGACAGCAGACCTTGCCCAATAAGTTATGTTTTATTATGTTTGTTGGCTCTCATAAAGTCTGCAGTGAGCAGAAATCTGTAATGAAAAAAAAAATAATGTGTTTTTTAAATTAATGTGCAGTGTATACTTTTAATGATCAAAATACATAATTATTCAATGTTATTAGAAATGTGTCAGTTACTACATTGCATATATTCTTACATCATATATATAAAACCCTAATGGAGGTGTTTACATGTGTTTTAGGGGCTATATAATGTAAATTCAACGGTTCCCGTAAGATCCATTGTAAGCAGACTTTTGATCAAATGTATTTAATATTTAGAATGCGTAAAAAAAATCCATCTGTCGTCATGTCTTTCTCAATTATTGTGAACGATCGGTTAAATTCCCAAAAAAGTGCAGTTCCCCTTTAAGGAGAGGGCAACAAAATATAGGACCGCTGGCCACACATGACCCTCGGGTTGCGAGTTGGAGACTATTCAATGCATAGTATAGATTCACTCTACTGAAAATGACTCGACACAGAGCCATTCATGTCTAAATAAATGGAAATATAAAGCATTGGCAAAACTCGCAACAACAGATCCCTGTCACAATGCAGGAACTCTTGCTCATTTGCTCATAATATACTTGAAATGCAGCAATAAAGAAAGATAGTTTGTGTATCTTTTAGGTGGGATTAAGTTTGAAAACCTGTTTTTATTCATTGTGTTGTTTAGAGGTGAATGGGGAAATTTGATGGTCACAGAGTACTCAAGCCACACCTAAAATGTGAAGTAGTTACTGGTTGCTGCAGGTGACCACGCGATGACATGCATCAATAGCCTCCCATTTGTGGTCACAGTGTGTGTCCAAAGAACTTTGACTACCTTTGGCCTTTTGGCCATTATCCCTTCAAATATATTTGTTTTCTCCCACTCCCATATTCACAGCTGAATGATTGCCATGATTACACTATTACTTTTAAACTGTACCTATTGAGACACTTTTGTGTGAATGGAAACATAGCCTTTTTAGAATAAGAAAACAATCCTTCATGATAATACACGAAAGCAATTGCATAAGTACAAATATATATGATTTTAAAATCTGCTTCAAATTTAGTATGCATAGAAAAACCTATTTATTAGAGAAACAAAGACAATTTCACATAAAGTCAACCTTGGCCACAGGTGACTGGACTGGCCAAATAGCCTTTCATTTTAAAAGCTATGCTGGTTTGTGCAGTTTGCCTAGATTTAGTTAGAAAGGTGTCCAATAAACAAATCAGTATTCACTTTCAGGCCACTGTACTTTAGCTTTAATAGAATGTAATCGAAACTATATGTTGTGAGAAACCAATGTATTTTCACAGAAGCAAGCTTTCATCAATCAATCAATCAATCCAAGTTTATTTATATAGCCCTTAATCACAAGTGTCTCAAAGGGCTGCACAAGCCACAACGACATCCTCGGCTCAGATCCCACATCAGGGCAAGATAAACCTGCTACATTACACATCGTAGGAAGATATGCCAACCGCCAAACTATGTAAACATATATAAATTTAAAACAAAGGTGGGCCGATCATTAGACATATCGACAATAACGATACCATGTATGATATCAGTATATATATATATATATATATATATATATATATATATATTAAATACTTCAGTTGTTAAATCGATATCTTTTTTTTAATTATTATCAACAACTCTTTTGTTGTTTTGTTAATATTTGCACACTCATGAAAGAGTGCTGTGTTTTTGTCTCATAATAATGATTAAAAATTAAATAATTCAGTGATCCTTAAAATGTAAAGTATCAGTATTGGTATGATTAATACTGCTTTTCGTAGGACTTTAAGTGTGACTAATGTATGTATGTAACTACTTGGCAGCGATACCTAAATCTGAAGTATTGCACCTATGCAAATAATCCATACAGCAGAGGAATAAGTACTGTGATCTCTGCACTATAAGGCGCATCAGATTATAAGGCGCACCTTGAATGAATGGTCTATTTTAAAACTTTGTTCATATATAAGGCGCATAGAATACGTGCTACAGTAGAGGCTGGGGTTACGTAATGTATTTTTTAGATCAGTGGTTTTCAAATGGGGGTACGCGTACCCCTGGGGGTACTTGAAGGTATGCTAAGGGGTGCGTGAGATTTTTTTTTTTAATATTCTAAAAATAGCAACAATTCAAAAATCCTTTATGAATATATTTATTGAATAATACTTCAACAAAATATGAATGTAAGTTCATAAACTGTGAAAAGAATTGCAACAATGCAATATTCAGTGTTGACAGCTCGATTTTTTTGTGGACATGTTCCATAAATATTGATGTTAAAGATTTCTTTTTTTGTGAAGAAATGTTTAGAATTAAGTTCATGAATCCAGATGGATCTCTATTACAATCCCCAAAGAGGGCACTTTAAGTTGATGATTACTTCTATGTGTAGAAATCTTTATTTATAATTGAATCACTTGTTTATTTTTCAACAAGTTTTTAGGTATTTTTATATCTTTTTTTTTCAAATAGTTCAAGAAAGACCACTGCAAATGAGCAATATTTTGCAGTGTTATACAATTTAATAAATCAGAAACTGATGACATAGTGCTGTATTTGACTTTTTTAGCTCTTTTTTTCAACCAAAAATGCTTTGCTCTGATTAGGTGGTACTTGAATAAAAAAATGTTCGCAGGGGTTACATCACTGAAAAAAGGTTGAGAACCACTGCATTAGATGGAGCTGCGCTAAAGGGAATGTCTACAAAACAGTCAGATAGGTCAGTCAAACTTTATTAATAGATTACAAACCAGCGTTCCGACAACTCCGTTCATTCCCAGAATAAATAAACTGCAGTTTTATTATTTTCCCCGATTCAATAAACACGTAAAAAACAGTATGATACTGTTAAAGTAAATCAAACATTAGTGCAATCACAATATAGTAACACTTGAAATAGTGCAAAGCAATAATATATCAATAACTCAACGTTGCTCAAACGATAATGTCACACAAAACAACACACAAAACAAACATGTAAAGCTCACTTTATTAAGTTATTCCTCATCCACAAATCCCTCAAATTCCTCTTCTTCAGTGTTCAAATCAAACAGTTGGGCGAATACGCCATCCAACATGCCCGGCTCCGTCTCGTCGAAGTCGTCATTAAACGAGTCAGTGTCGCTGCTGTTAATGTTAAATTCTCTCGCTGCTGCTCTATTCCCGTGTTCTACTGTGTGACTGATCACCTTAAGTTTAAACTATGCCTCGTAAGCGTGTCTCTTAATAGTAGCCATTTTGGGTTTTTTACATAAACACACAGAAACGGCACGCATCTCGCAGTCATATGTCCCAGCATGCACCGCACGCTTCTTCTTCTATGAGGGAAAATAAGGTAGGCGGCTGCTTACCGTATTAGCGAGACCTCTTGTGGCATGTTTAATTCGGACACTGAAGAAGAAGAATTCGATGGATTCATGGAGGAGGAATAACTTAAAAAAGTGAGGTCTACATGTTTATTTTGTGTGTTGTGTTGTGTGACATTAACGTTTGAGCAATGTTGAGTTATTGATATATTGTTATTGCTTTGCACTATTTCAAGACGTCGTTAATGGAGTCAGTGACCCTCGTCTGTCTAGCGGTTCAGTGACAATTCCTGCTTTCCTGAAATTATGTCTCTCAATATGAGCCATTTTGTGGTCTTTACATAAACACAAATGGAAATGAAACGGCATGGCCTGGCGCAGTCATATATCCCAGCATGCACCACCCGCTTCTTCTCCTACGGGGGAAAATGGAATCGGCGGCTGCTTACCGTAGTTGTGAGACCTGTTGTGTCACAGTTATTTGTTGATGAACTCCAAGATGCAGAGATGGAGGCAGGCATTGGATAAGAAGACATGATTTAATATAAATAATAGAACAAGAACAAACAAAAAGCACGCACGTGGGCGGAATAACAAACTAAGGGAGCTAGCACTGGAAGCTAGAAAACAAAAACGAACTTTAGTATGGAAGCTAGTGGATAGCAAACAGAAAAACTGGAAATAACTAATGGCTAACAAGAACAGCTTACCGCTATGACGACCAGGACAAAATGTAGCACGACAGGTATTAGCTGAAATGAATCACATCGACACGACAAGAACATATGGCAACGACAAGTCCTGATGACAATACAATTATCCAGCAACTGACACAAGACGAAGAGGGTACAAATAGGAGCGGGCTGATTGGCAACGGGTGTGGCCAGGTGCCAATCAGCCGCAGCTGAGGAGGAACACAGCACTCAGGGATCAAGACAGGAAGCTGACAAAATAAGAGCACTAGACAGGAGATACTAAACACAGAGGAAACAGACAAATGCAGAGGAAAACTAAAACATAGACAAACTGTCAGGGGAAAGCCTGACAGGTTGTGGCTCAATATTGGTCCATATATAAGGCGCACCGGATTATAAAGGGCACTGTCAGCTTTTGAGAAAATTTTAGGTTTTTAGGTGCGCCTTTAGTGCGGAAAATACGGTACTTTCCATATTAACAGACGTGTAAATAGAACCATGTTACCGCAGAAAGTAACCAGAAGGTAACAACTTGGTGCTAGATCACTACCTAAATCTGTAGTTTTCCTGAAAACTAATGTAATGTAACCAAACAACAGAAGAATACGTACTTAGTATATTTAACAGACGTGTAGATTGAACCATGTTACAGCAGAAAGTAACCAGATATTAACCGTAAATTAGCAAGTGGATTGATAATAGTTTTGACAAAATAATACAACCCCATATGACGCAATATGTTACTGCATACTGTAAATCAGCAGCAAAATTAGGAGCCTATGCAACCCATTTTGAAATGATTTTGTTATCATTTACATGCAAAATGTTATGATAATTTGTATCATTATTGCACGAGGCTGCTACAGTATATATATTGTAATACAGATTTTCGTCCTTATCGCCCATCCCTAGTTTGCACACGGCCATTTCAACTGTAAGCAAAGTGAAAGTGTATGTCGGATGATGATGATGATGATGATGATGATGAGCTTGCCTCTTCACATGTCAGCAAAGGTCACTGAACACCAAGGAGCTACGAGGCTTTGAGTAAGGAGGAAACCACTAAATACTCCTAATCCCCGTTTATTTGCCGCATGGATGGTTAAATGCTACTCTCAGCCTCATAAAATTAAAAGCAAGTGTGCGCTGAGCTGTGGCCAAGAGGCATGGATGTACGCTAGGAAGGGATGGAGAAGGGTGGTGCGAGTGTGGGGGGCACAAAGATGATGAAGCAGGAATGGATGATAGGATGAGAAAGAGTGCAAAGAAGGAAGTGGAATTGAGAAGCGGTGATGTGCAGCACCAAAACATTCTTCCCCTGAATGAGCTGTCACCTGTGCCTCCTTGGCTTGGCGATCTATGGTTCACACAAGCTGCTTTTGATTAATACATCCCACCTAAATCATTGAAAGTTCCCCTTTGCTTCTTTCCCATAAAATGCAACACACAACACAAATCAGCCCCTTAAACAGCAGAGCCGGATAACAATTGGAAAATAATGCATCTTACCTGGGCCATCCCAATAAATTGTTCCTTAGAACACCCGCCCTTAAACCAAAATCAATTCATCCGCCTCCAACTTTTATTAAAATTCCCCGCAATAAATCTTCCCCCAATGTTTGTTCATCTGTTTTTTGATGCATTTATATCACTTTCAGTTCTGCTCCAGTGTTTCCCCTGCCTCTACAGCGTAAAATGGGAAAATCTATTTGGGGCCAATAGAATTGTTAAAGGGGTGTTATGGGTGTCTGTTCTTGTGGAGAAAATGGGTGTCAATTTGTGTGTGTGGGTGTGTGTGTACGCACATCTGAGTGTAAGTGTATTTGTGTGTAAATGGAATCGATAAATGTGGCAGTGTGTTGAGAAGATAGCAGCCTTCCCCTTGCCTCTCTGATTAACCCACACCACTGCGAACTTGACAACTATATAACAAAATTAGGTGTGTTTGAGCGGGAGTGTGAGGAGAATGTTTGTCCACCATGTGTCCCAGCGCCATACCAAACTGTATGTCTTTGTATGAAAGTCGCCGGGAATGTGTTTGTGTACTGTTTGTTTACTTATTTGGTAAATATGTATTTTCCATATATGGGCTTATTGAACCATGTTGTAGTAGAATAGTACAACAAAGCAGAGGACCATTTCCGGCTTCCTAATTCCATCAATCTGTTTTTGACCATATCAGTTCTTGCCTTTTAATGTTAAGATATATAACAACATTTTGATATTGTTTGCCAAGGTAGAAAATATAATATGATTCTATAAATAAACAACAAATGAAAACCGAATCCAATAAGATTTTTTTTTTCAATTTAAACTTTGAAATAAAATTGGATTAATGCGGTGCTGCTGGGATCATGACACTAATGAGAAAAAGGATATGTTTGTTTGCAGTTGATTTCCTGCAACACATATTAGTCTCATCGATATTTCATGCTTGCAGTTATTTTTATGGTGTGAAGTCCATATTTTGTCTCATCATTTAGCTTTTGATGTCCCTTTTCTTCAGCAATGTTTGCTAGCGATATAAGATCCAGTATATGCTGTTGAGCATATGAGAGATTTATTCATATATTTATAGTTTATTAATACTATTAAGGATATTTTATTGATGGTAACAAATAGCACCAAAGACGTTATAATGTGGTCGTCCGTGTTAAATGAAACACTTGGCTGTCCTACACGACAACAAAGCTTTTAGTTACTGTGATGAAAATCGGCAAAAAAAATACGGTGGATTGGACCAACAATTACAATATTTATTACTAGAATTTAACATGACGCTAGTTTATTTGCTTAAGCAGGTATTCGTAATTATATTTAGGCATAGCAACCACAAAAGAGCACAAACTAATGTGATCTATTGCCATTTGTTTGTTTATTTCTGCTCACAAACACTACTAATATGGGAGAGAATAAACTTGACTGCATCACAGAACGTTTCTCAAACAAATTGAATAGTCAAACATACATTTTACAAAGTAAACTCTGCAGACACTAGCATTGTCTGATTGTATTCCACAAGATAATGAAAGTGATAAAAGCCATTGCCTTTGACGCACTTTGATTTTTATTTTATTTTATTACCTTCTGTGAACAACTTCTTTAGGGACTGTATTAAAACTCTTTCCTACTTCTTTATTTGAACAATTAGAAGACCCAGGAACAGACCATAAGTATAGCATTTTCTGCTCAAACTACACCCACTGTCACTTGTTTTAATGCTACTGTCAAGCTTATTGACCATCATGTGAATTAAGCCGTGAAGAAGAAAAAACGGACGTGATGTCATATGCAACCCAGCAATATGCTGCGGTGTGTTGCCTAGTCAGGGAGTAGTCTTTGCCACAAAGCTTAATCTAGTCTTTTGTTACACCCTACAAAGTCTTTACTCTGTAAGTATTATACTTATTACACTCGTGTTGTTTGATTGTAATGTGCATCTGAGTTATAGTCTTCGCTACCCAATTTTGAGGTGTTGAAATCTCCATGTAAAATATCTAATGCTAATCAGCAGCATGTCTATGATATATGCAATGTAAACTAGCATTGAGCTAGCGCATTTCTAAAAGTGGACCCTTAAGGCTGAAATATACTCTCGCTCCTTTCCCTGCGTACTTTTAAGCAGACGCTGACATACACCTCCCAAAAATGCAAGCTGTGCGTTAGCGGGGCAGCGAGCCACAGACCTGTGATTGTTCAGCTTTTGCCGAGGAGGGTCCCTGAGCTCAGGAGAGCAGACGAGCTTGAAATGCACAAATTGTTGTATGAGATAAAGCAACTTTGATTGAATATTTGCATTCAAGCTGATATTGTCTATTGCGTCCAGAAGAAGTCACACAAAGTACGACACTGTTTTTAACTTTTATTCCCAATCTTGTGCTAACAACAGGTTCAATCCAACACTGTCTTTCTCATGTACACACGTCTTGTCTCCGTCTTTTTCTGTCACACACAGCCATTCATCCATCCGCAACTCTGAGCATCAATAACACAGAACACATCGACATCAACATTAACACCAACAGGTCGTTACAATAGTTATGTAACTTTTTTTTTTTCCAGTTACATAGCTCTCTCCTGTCCCATGTCCCGAACAGCCGAATAGCGTTGCAAATTCACCTATGTGCTGCCACGGTTTGTTCAGGGGTTGCACAGTCCATCATCACGAATGTCTTTACTCTGATTAATGATTAAATTGCCCATTATAAGTAAACAGATGTTTCTGAATGATTAGTTACAATGTCAAAAAAGATATCGATGTTGCGATTGTCATCACTCGTCACAAGAAGGCAAGTATTTAGTCAACAACTGCTGCGATTGCTGCTTCTGGAGACACTGCCCCTTTGTGTTTCGGAGGACAGAATTGTAAGTCACGTGCCAGCCCTCGCAGAAGAGCTATAAACATATTTCAGGTGGCGTGAGATGGTAGTATATTTCAGCTTTTGCTGTACGTTCGAGTGTTTTTTTAGCAGACATACTTGCTTTGTTGGCATGGAAAATTGCAACATTACAAAGAATAAGTTTGAATGATTCCGCTACAAGAGTGCTTGTTTGCCCGCCAAGTGTTTGAGAGCAGGCGACTTAATGTGACGTGAATGAATATGAAAAATAAAATAGTGCAAATAATAATTGAGAATGACAAAATTTATAAACGTTAAATACTCCAATAGCAAAAAAAAAAGACTATCATTTGTGGTAATTCTCCCCAAATACTGACGATTCCTTTGTTCCTTGAGCACACCATAAACTGCAAAGGAGCTAATGGTAACTGCAGATTATGGTAATTTAGTTACTTCATCACTAAATTATTTTAATCCATTCTATACATTTAATGTATTTAAGCATATTTTAAGTCAATACATTTAATACATTTGTATTTTTTAAGGGGATTTGCACATACAAAATGGTAGATACTGAATAGTGATACTACTATGTCAAAAGACACACATTTAACAGTTTAACCACGTATTAAAACAAATTAATTTTGAACAGGGAGCTAAGCAATTCACTTTACTTTAGTAATTGACATGGGCCTAAAAGAGACAGACTTAGAGTCTCAAGGACGCACAAACATTTCTGATTGAAAATGTGAGTGTCCAAATAAAATTAATGGACTAATGAGGAGCGAGAGAGCCACTGTTCTCTTTGAGGAGTGATTGTCCAATAGAGAAGACATTTCAAAACAGCAACCTCTGATGACTGAATTAAAAACTACACTTGTACCTCAACTTGCGAGTACCTTAACCGCCAACTCGTATTTTGAGATACAAGCTGTGTTTTGGCATTTTGTTATGCTTTAAGTTGCGGGCAAACATTTTGTTATAAGAATTTTCACCGCCGGTTGAAGTAGAATTTTTCCACACCGGGAGCTCAAAATCGACACAGTCCTGCTCTCAAGCCACCAACACTGAGAAAGTAAGCAAAGTTAAAAAAAAGCGGATGCCGAGTCAGAGGAACAAAAAATAGAAAAAACGGTTGCCTGAACCTGCAAGTCAAGGTAAATGCTCAACAATATTATTGCAATACTTCATAAAACGATACTTGTTTATAGCACTTATTGTAATATCTTTAAAACAATGTTTCTAATCTATAAATTATGTTTTATGTTTATAATGCATGTTTTTCAAATTGTGGTGTTTTGGGAGGGTCATACATGAATTAATTGATTTCAATTAATTTTGATGATTTGAGATAAGAGTGTTTGGAGTTACGAGTTGGGTTGTGGAACACTTTGAACTAGTTTGTTGAGGTATCATTTTATTATACGGATGGAGATGCGTTCAAAGTGTTAAGGAAGAAGTAGAACTGAAACATTTTGAACAATCCTGAATCCAGACTGTGATCCAAATTTCTTAATCACTTGTTCCCTATCTGATTTGTGACATTTTCTGCAAGTTTAATCAAAATGTGCCTGAAATCTTTTAAGATATGTTCCTAACTAACTAACTAACTAACTCAGGGGTAGGGAACCTATGGCTCGCGAGCCAGATGTGGCTCTTCTGATGACCGCATCTGGCTCTCAGATAAATCTCAGCTGACTTTGCTTAACACGATAAGTAATGAATTCCACTTGTAATCACAGTGTTAAAAATAACGTTCAAAATATAAAACATTCTCATGCATTTTTAAGTTAAAGAGGTTGCATTAATGGTAATAAGTTATTTATTTATTATTGGTTAGTGTGGGACTTGCCCTCCTGGGGGTTCTTCAGACTACCAAGCACCGACATGAGAGCCTGTTTCAGGGTTACAATATTGTTTTATTTTCAATAAGTCTCTCAGTTGCTTTCCAGCAATTGTATTTATCTCTTTTGTTCTCGCTCGCACTCGCCCCAGGCCCGTCTCTCCTTGCTACTGCTTATAACAGAGTGACAGGTGATTAGATAACAAGGCCCAGGTGGGCCCTCTGGGCACCTGTCGCTGATTTCGAGGCTGGTCCTGGCACACCCCGCTTCGCTGCAGGCCCGCAGGTCACACCCCCTCCACAGTTAGCTTCAGAATAACAATATTATTACAAAGAATAAGAGACTTATTATACTCTAGAAAGGTTAGTCTTACTTAAAAATGCACGCTTTTAGTTGCGTTCAGTGTAAATACGTAAATACATTTTAAAATATTTGATTTCTTGGCTCTCTCAGCCAAAAAGGTTCCCGACCCCTGAACTAACTGATGAACAAACTCCAACAATTATATGACCTCAATCGCTGTTTTCAGCAGAACATTTCCAGCCTGCCTCCGAGATAGTCTACGGAAAATTTCTTTAAGTAACCATAATTTGTTAGAATATTACCTGGTCATGAAAAAGTAAGTTAGAATTTAAGTAACACAGCTTAATAGGAATACAACACAATATTTTTTGCCCACCATTGTATCATTTGTTGGGTGGTGAATGAACGACGTGCAAGTACTAAAGAAGAATAGTGTGCTAAATTATTCTGGGGCTTTAAAAAGGAGTTTGCTTCAATCAATTCATGTTAATTAATTATGCTAATTGAGACGGCTGAAAACAGATATCGGGAGTGCCTTGTTCATCCCTTGGTAAAACTGGGCATTTAGTTACAGAAGCTGTTAGTTTCTAATTTAATCTAAAAATAACTCGCCATTAATGAACACGGTTGAACTTTAGCCTTTATGTACACATGCAGTCAAACTAGGAAACAGTTTATTGCTGATAAATGAACTTTGCTTTATGACAGTTGACTTAAGCAAATTTGTACTAAGACCAATGTTTACCATCACATTTTACACTTATTTAGACATTGTCGTATAAGTTTTAGTTGGCAAGTCCCATCCTTAAGTTGTGTATACTATTTGTTCAACAATAAAGTTGACTGAGGTGCTATCTTTATCAACCCAGCCAATTGTGTGTGTGCATCTGTGTGTGCACAGGGAGTATGTGTGTAAGTTTCTTTTGTCAGGATGGTCTAGGCAGGAAGCTTTGAGCCGCATGGATTTGCTGCTAAAGTTTGAACAGCTTTAAATTAAAATGTATTGCCCATTCTCGATGTATTGATCTGAGAGCCAGCTGTGTCACTATACTACCACCGCCATTTTTCCAATAACTTGTAAAGATCTACCAGGCATAAATTCATTACATAGTATGGGTTAAGATTCTCTTTACATTTGTATACATTTTTAAATTCATTTGTTAAAAGCGTTAATCACAGTGAAAACTAAGTATTTTAAAACATATTTAAATTTGGTTACAGTCGGCATGAAAAAACATTTTTTGTCCACAAAATGACTTCAATGCATGATATATGGGCATTGGACTGAATTGTTACACCAAATACAGACAAAATCTACACTCAATGCCGAAATGTTCAATGTGTGTCCCTCGAGAGCTGCATATGGAAACATTGAATATATTTGATGCAAATATTAAAAAAAAAAAAATCCAAAGAAAATTCTGAAAAATACAGTTGGTGTTATAATTGTGATCGGGACTAAACCACTAGATGGCTTAAACTTAAACAAATGTTACAAAAAAAGTCTAGTTCTGTCACATTTCTTGGAGGACTAACCCCTTTACTTTTCATCTCCTCCCACCACCTTTCCTTCCTCCCGTCTTTCCATCTCTCTCTTTAATCTCCCTCCACCTCCTCTTATTGTCAATACCTATCTAATTCCACTTTAGCACCAGTAATTGGCTGATGGATAGAAGCTATGGATTGGTCTCTTCCTGATGACTGCATGACATTTTTTCCTCCACAGCCCCGTAGCTGGTAATACTAATAGAATTCCAAATCCGCGGCACTGGGTTTCTGTCATGAGTAGGTCAACTGCTGTGTCAAGGTCCTATTGGAAAGCCAGCATCCAACGTCTTAATTTAGATTTAGGCTTTCCCCCCCCCTCCCTTCATATCCTTGCCTTGCTAGATGATGACTAGATGTGTTTCTATTACACAGCTCTGCTCCGTACACTGCTCACTTTACACTGTTGAATGTGAGAGTAGAACAAAGTCCGTCCCTCTGATGTATTTTCGATGAAACAATTTGCAAGAATGCATATGATCCTAACATATGTGTGTATGCATGCCTTATTGTGATGAATCTGCGGAAAAGAGGCCGGCCAAATCGGGTTGTAATGCTAATTCCCACACCTGACTGCATAATGCAGTGCAGCAGGGGAGCCGGACTGAACTTGACCCTGTTAAACCTGACCTTGGCCACTCCCCCGCACCCCCTCTCACATGAACGTGAGTGCAGGTGTCAACAAATTAAAGTATTAAATCTCTCCGTCACAGATGCCAGACATACGTTTAAATATAACACTGGAGGTTTGGTGAATAGTCTTCTCATTGTGTGTCAAATTTGGTTGAAATGACCACAAACATAAGACCTGTAACCTCGTTTGCTCTTTCTGTGTGTTTATTTTCTAAGAGGAATACTAGAATAGTTTGATGATTCGTTTGCACATTTTGTCGAGCAAGCATTTCATTAAGTGTGTGTTGACTGCAGTGACCGACGCGGTAAATGAAGCTCATCATTGAGTTGCAATTTAGTCAGTGTTTTTGTGAGCAGCCATCGATTCTGTTCACTGTAATGTCCCTTTTAAAAACTCTCTTCAAATTAAGTGAATTATAAAACAAGGGCTGCCACAAATAATTGATTAAATCGATTAGAAAAAAGCTTGGATTTATATTATGTTGCTTTGATTCATCATTTAATGAGTGTAACAAATAAAAAGGTATCAAATCAGGACCGCATGGAGTGTCCGGAGCTTTGGAGTAGCGGACATTGTTTTCACTCGGCTGCTCCTGTAGAGTACACATGATAGTGGTGTGTCGTGCTCTGTGTGGTGGCAAGCAGTTTGTTTAATATGCAATATGAGTTTCGATGATGTCCATTTATTAGAAAAGAAGGCTATGGCAAGCTAAGAAAAAATGTTTTTTATTTTCTAAAGTTTTCCCTAAGACACGCATTAAGGTTTGTGAAGTGTGTTTTATCGGATTATTCGATTAATCGAACAATCGATAGATTGCTTGATTACTAAAAGAATCGATAGCCACAGCTCTAAAAATCGAACTGTTACTCATGTAACCGGTTCGATTCTGCGTTGTGTAGTTGCTTCGAAGATAAGGACTCTGTGGTTGCCTTTAGCCGAAACAGGTGGCGTATTTATTTTTACCTGTATGAAATATACAGGAAACAGTGCGGCAGCGTTAACACAGGACTCAGCAGCAAACCAATTTCCTCACGCATGTCTCAGCAACGAGTGAGTTTAAATGAACAAAAATGTTATATGAAACATTCACATTTATCACAAAACCTATACATCACATTTACAAATACACTGAAAATGAATACACCACCGTGAAATGATTTATACAATAGGAAAATAAATAATAAATATAACAGTACAGAAAAATAGAATAAAGTTTTGGGAGCAACAGAAACATACCTGTATGAAATATACAGGAAACAGTGCGGCAGCGTTAACACAGGACTCAGCAGCAAACCAATCTAAAATGGAGGGAAAACTTCAATGAAATGCCGCAGCCACTGTGTGTGTGTGAGCGAGAAACGCCACCGAGCAGTACACCAGCAAAAAGTTTGCTAAAACACTCAAACTATGAGTAGAACAAGTGTACATAACCATATCAGCAACAAAAGAGCACATTATAATCTCGTTTCACAGCCAAACACTTTAAAAACACTAGAGCAGAGAGAAACACTTACTTCCTCACGCATGTCTCAGCAACGAGTGAGGACTCAACGTCACTTCCGGAAGAAGGTAGGATTTCAAAATAAAATTATAAATTCTCCCAAAACTAACTATTTCCTAAAAAACTGACAAAATAAAAGTGACAATGGATATTATAGAGAAATCAAATAAAACGTGAGGGATTTTTGGTGGAATGCATACAATATAAGTTATATACCTGCTACACTCATTCCACTTGTTTGTTTTGCAATGTATGCCCAATTTATGTTCATAGCATGTCTGGTTCTTACATATAGTTGTTGGTTGAGAGAGTTCCAGGGCAAATATAAAATATATTGTGACGACGATGAAAAGAAGAATTAAAACAATCAGACAGAATTTTTTTTGAGGGGGGGGGATAATCACAAAAAGGTTTCTTCCTGTCATACCTGTGTCCTGTAGAGATTCAGCCACGATTTCAGAAAAAATGCCCCAAAAAAAGTGTCTCAATGTTTGTGAGGCAGTTTGCAAACAACGGCGCAAGAGTCATGATGCTAATTTTAAATTAAAGATGCTCAATGAATCAGTGTGATGAAACAATTGTTGAGCAGCAAATATAAATATTACATTTTTATTTCACTGATGTTATAATATTAAAGATCACTTGTGCGTTTTTTGATTTTCTCACAAAAATAGTTATTGACGTAACGGGCATATTTATTATCAAATTGGTATTCAGACTTAATTTTGTAAAATACAGGTGCTGATCATATTGTTAGAATATCATGAAAAAGTTGATTTATTTCATTAATTCCATTTAGAAAGTCTAACTTGTAGAAAGTATACATTCATTCCAAACAGACTGATACATTTCAAGTGTTTTTTGCCAAAAAGGAGATGATTATAGCTGACAACCAATGAAAACCCTAAATTCAACATCTCAGACAATTACAATATGGTGAAATGGTCAGATATTGAAGACACCTGGTGCCACACTCTAATTAGCTAACTAACTCAAAACACCTGGAAAAGCCTTTAAATGGTCTCTCGTTTTGATTCTTTATGACACACAATCAGATGACCATTGATACTTTAAAGAAGGAGGGCAAGACACAAAAGATCATTGCCAAAGAGGTTGGATGTTCCTAGAGCTCTGTGTCCAAGCACATTAATAGAGAGGCGAAGGCAAGACAAAGATGTGGTAGAAAAAAGTGTACACGCAAGAGGGATAACCGCGCCCTGGAGAGGATTGTCAAACAAAACCGATTCAAAAATGTGGGGGAGATCCACAAAGAGTGGACTGCAGCTGGAGTCAGTGCTCCAAGAACCACCACGCACAGACGTATGCAAGATATGGGCTTCAGCTGTCGCATTCCATGTGTAAAGCCACTCTTGAATAAGAGACAACGTCAAAAGCGTCTCGCCTGGGCTCAAGACAAAAAGGACTGGACTGCTGCTGAGTGGTCCAAAGTTATGTTTTCAGATGAAAGTAAATTGTGTATCTCCTTTGGAAATCAAGGTCCCAGAGTCTGGAGGAAGACAGGAGAGGCACAGAATCCACGTTGCCTAAAGTCCAGTGTCAAATTTCCACAATCAGTAATGGTCTGAGGTGCCATGTCATCTGCTGGTGTTGGTCCACTGTGTTTCCTGAGGTCTAGGGTCAATGCAGCAGTCTACCAAGAAGTTTTAGAACACTTTATGCTGCCTGCCGCGGACCAATTTTATGGAGGTGAAGATTTCATTTTCCAACATGACTTGGCACCTGCACACAGTGCCAAATCTACCAGTACCTGGTTTAAGGACCATGGTATCCCTGTTCTTGATTGGCCTGCAAACTCACCTGACCTTAACCCCATAGAAAACCTATGGGGTATTGTGAAGCGGAAGATGCGAGATGCCCGACCCAACAATGCTGAAGAGCAGAAGGCCACTATTAAAGCAACCTGGGCTCTCATAACACCTGAGGAGTGCAACAGACTGGTGGACTCCATGCCACGCCGTATTGCTGCAGCAATTCAGGCAAAAGGAGCTGCAACTAAGTATTGATTGTTGTACATGCTGAAACTTGCCATGTTCATACTTTTCAGTTGGCCCACATTTCTAAAAAATATTTTTTGGTACTTGTCGTAACTAATATTCTAATTTTCTGAGATACTGAATTTGGGACTTTCAGTAATTGTCAGTACTAATCATCAAAATTTAAAGAAATAAACATTTCAAATATATCACTATGTGTGTAATGAATTGATATAATATGTAAGTTTCACGTTCTGAATATAATTACTGAAATAAATCAACTTTTTCATGATATTCTAATAATATAAACAGCACCTGTACAGTGGTGCCTTGACATGCGAGTTTAATACATTCTGTGACAGAGCATGTAACTTTAAAATACTCTCATCTCATATCTAGTTTTGTGTGCTTGGCGGCAGTGATGTGCGGTGAACTAAACACCAGGTCAGGCATACATACTTTTTTTTCTTTTTCTTTTTTTTAACTTAAATTCATATGTGCAGCTCTAGTCATTGTTGACTTAGGTTGCATATTAGGGTTACAGGGAAAAAAAGATAGTCATTCGCTTTCATTAAAACGTTATCAAAATTATATTATGATATGATAAATGGGTCCAAAAAGTATTTGATAAAGTTGTTATTAAATACTTTTTGGTCCCATTTGCTTTTAACAAAATAAATCAAGTATTATGAGTGTAATTTACCTTTCTGTATTTGTATCTGAAGCAGCAATATCTATCCTCCATGAAAATGTACTTTGTATGATCGCATTCATTTTGTCTTAAAGTCCAGTTTAGTGAAGTATTTAAGCTTGGATACAGTATATAATCCTCCAAATTAGCAAAAACATTCATTTAATTCAATTTCATTCCAAGAAATTAAACAATATTTTTGCATCTGACAAAAAACACCCACGAACGCTGGCTTACCCTAATAATTAAATGCCATGTTTGTTATAAATACAGTTAAAAAAAAAATGCTGGCTTCCACTGGAGAGACCTGTGTCTGCTAGCTTGAGCGCCCCCACTTCTCCCAGTGTGGCGAGTCAGAGTACTGCTGAGGCATTGAACTGCAAGTTGACAATGTATCGCCCCCTACCTTGAAGCAGAGGTACTTGCTGCCTCAAGACCTGCATTTTCCATGTGGCAACAATCATGCGCCCCCTCGCACACATATGCCCAATACACACTGTGTGCTGCCGTGGAGGCACCGCCTGTGACTGCCTCACTTCTCATCTTGCTGCATTGTTTTGATCAGGAAACATGGAATTTCCGTGATTTTGACCATGAAAATTATCAAAATATACACGACCCACACCAAAATCAATTAAAACAATATAAACCAAAAGAGAAATATTGACACTTATTTTATTTTATTACTTTGTTTTGGAATATCTCATGGTTAAGCCACCTGGTGGCAGGTGAGGCACTGCCTCACTTGCCTCCCCTGACAGCACGTCACTGCTTGGCGCTCACCACACACAGCAAAAAAAAACAATTAAAAATGTTATCATGCTTTTTTTATTTAAAAAACATGCTTCTATATAATTAATATTATATCAAAAATGTAAAACAAACACATATCATTTACTTTGGAGAGTGGACTTGGGGTCGGCGTGGCGCAGTTGGGAGAGTAGCCGTGCCAGCAACCTGAGGGTTCCTGCTTCTATCCCCACCTTCTACCAACCTCGTCACATCCGTTGTGTCCTTGAGGAAGACACTTCACCCTTGCTCCTGATGGGTCGTGGTTAGCGCCTTGCATGGCAGCTCCCGCCATCAGAGTGTGAATGTGTTTGTGAATGGGTGAATATGGAAATAGTGTCAAAGCGCTTTGAGTTCCTTGAAGGTAGAAAAGCACTATACAAGTATAACCCATTTACCATTTACTTCTACGGTATCTCATGTAAGCTGCTTCTCAGCCAAACACACTTCCATTATTATTTTTTTATGGCCTTGGATGTCATGATACGTCATGACGGTTTTAGTTTTGTTTCATTTTTCTTGTGTTTGGAATTCATTTTTGTGTGTTTGTGTCAACACTCCTTCTTTTGTTCTGACTTCCTGTTGGAGCGCTGATTGTTTACACACCTGGTGATTAGACTCGCCTGCCGGGAAGACAAATTAAGACGCCTTTTAATGCCCACCAGAGTCCTTCAAACCTTGCCGGTTTATTGTTTCTGCTGATTCTTTGTGAAAGTCTAAATTGTCTACCTGACTTATGTTTGCCTGCTGTTCCAAAGAGAGGGACCATCTCAACTGCACATTGCTTGCTGTCTTTGTATCCTGGAGTCACACCAACAACACTTGCCTGGCATTATAATAGCCTTTATTGATTCTGGGGACAGCGTGACTCGGTTGGTAGAGCGGCCATGCCAGCAACCTGAGGGTTCCTGGTTAGATCCCATGTTTTCGCCATCCGAGTCCCGTCCATTATGTCCTTGAGCAAGACACTTCACCCTTGCTCCTGGTAGGTCGTGGTAAGGGCCTTGCATGGCAGCTCCCACCATCAATGTGAGAATGTGTGTATGAATGGGTGAATGTGGAAATAGTGTCAAAGCGCTTTGAGTATCTTGAAGAAAGAAAAGCGCTATAAAAGTATAACCTATTTACCATTTACCATATTTCTGCTTCAGTATGGTGCAAGTAAACCTACATGCAGCAGACTTCTGTCATATTTTTTGAAGATTTCCTTATTCAATTCAATAAATATCATCCGCTTCTTCTTCTCAGCACAATCCTTCACACTCACTTTCTTTTCAGACTCATGGTTGTAAAACAAAGTTATGCTAGTAAGTGAGAACACTGTATGTTGGCATTCGTAAGGAGGTCAATTTGTGTCTTAGCTAAGGAGGTCAATTTGTGTCTTAGCTTCTTTTTTTTACACCGAATTTATTGAATTTTACGTTTGAATTTTGGGGACCATTTTTTTTTTTTAAATTATAAAAAATAAATGTATAAAAATTCTGTGTAAAAAAATTCAGTGTATAAAAACTCAGTGAAGAAAATAAGTGTCTAAAAAATATGTGGAAAACCATTCACTGTCTAAAAATTCAGTGTCGAAAAACTCGCTGTTTCAAAATGAAAGACTAACTTCCGGTTGATTAAGACCAAAGCAATCGATCCTGTCTCAGGACAAGCCAATGAGGAGTCAAGTTTGAAGTCACATGACACGGGTCTTGCAAAACAGCGTACAAAAAGCAGTTAACTGTGCTACCTGGGCATAATACAACATAAATAACACATATGGGTGGGGCAGAGTGGGCGGGGCATGTTTACAGAGCAAAAAAGCCAAAGCGAGTGTCAGACGAAAGCAGAATTGTACAGCAAAGTTCCGCAGAACAGTGATATTATAACAAATATTTGGATGTTTTTACCTTTTTCTTTTTGATTTGTCATGTTTGTTGCATCTTTTTTGCTCTAGCTTGAATATAAAAGTTGTCGATCAAAAAGGTACTCTGCAGGGGCTCAGCGCATATTCTCAATATGCAGTGTTTCATTATAAATAATTTATATTGTAAATCCCACATCCTATATTTTCATGTACATTCTGACTGTCATAGTCCAGTAAAATAACTACAGTTAATTCAGTTTTTTTTCATTGGTTTGTTCAGTTTTTTACTGAAAAAACATTTGAATGTACATGAACATACAGAATGTGTGATTTACAACATTAACTATGAACAATAAAACACAGAATATTTAAAATATATGAACGTTGCTCCTCTACTGTAGACCACCTCCTTGATCAAAAATATTTTATAATCAAGTATAAAATAAAAGCAAAAGGATAAAAAACATCCATTTATTCAATATAATAATCATTGTTCCTATGATCACCTTTGTGTGTTGTCCATCTATTACTGACCAAACTTTGTCTTACGCTCAAACATTTATTCCATCATCCATGAATGCATCCAAACATGTCTTCTTTTTTACGTTTACCTCAGGGGTGTTAAACTCATTTTAGATCAGGGGCGACATGGAGTAAAGTCTACTCCCAACTGGGCCAAAATGGTAAAATCACGACACAATAACTTAAAAATAAAGACACTTTCAGATCTTTGTTTGAAAATAGAACAAGCACATTCTGAAAATGAACAAATCATAATATTGTTGTTTTGTTTTTTTTACACTTACACGTTGCGCTTGATAGTATTTTATCTGTATTTGTCGTTATTTATATTTTCTAAATAATAATTTGATGATGTTCCTCAGTCAACTCATTGGTGTTATTTCCAATCCATCAAGATTAATTACAATATGTTATTTATGTAGTTTGATAATTTTCCTCGACTGATGTACTAAAATCATGTGGTTTATTTTGTTCATATGTAGCATCATCTAGAAATATACAAATAATTATTCATTACAGTGGACGCATTTAGAACAGCTGTTTCTGTCATTCAAAAATTTCTGGTTAATTTTTATACTTAGCAAACTCATCCCACGGGCCGGATAAAACCTGTTCGCGGGCCTGATTGGGCCCTGGGGCTGTACGTTTGACACCCTGGTTTACCTGTACACCATTGTCTAGCAGCA
Organism: Nerophis ophidion; assembly: GCF_033978795.1. Lineage (NCBI taxonomy): Eukaryota > Metazoa > Chordata > Actinopteri > Syngnathiformes > Syngnathidae > Nerophis > Nerophis ophidion. Next base: position 22,418,172 of record NC_084612.1, on the reverse strand, counting down.
TCTGCTGGTTACTTTGGGTATCACAGTCAGTTTAGCTGCATGACACGTAACCGTTTGCCAATCAAACGTTAAGATTCTAATCATTGGAATCTTTTCTATAGTTAGAAAATATCCAGCGGGCCACTTTGAAATGTTAATTATGTTGTGTTACGCCATGCAGTTAACTGCCTCTTATATATTGTTTTACAAGACCCGTGTCACTTGACTTCAAACTTGACACCTCATCGGCTGGTTCTGAAACACGATCGATTGCTTCAGTCTAAATTTACCGGATCTAAGTCTTGCTTTTTGAAGCAATACATTTTTCAACACTGAATTTTTCAGCAATGAATTTTTTTACACTAAATTTTTATACACTAATTTTGCATACCCTGATTTGTATACGCTGATTTTCTTTTTTACACTGAATTTTTACACACAGATTTTTTTCCCAAAAATTGTGAACATAATTTGATGAAAATAAAATTATTTAACAAAATTCAAATGAAAAAAAAATATTTACATAAATGTTGTGTCCAAAAAGCTTTTGTAATAAAGACGCAAATAAACCTCCATACATTCGCAATTGCTATGCCAGCTTGCAGTGGGAGGTATCGAAAGCTGGCTTGTAACCCACATTATTGCTTGAAATTTAAAGCAGAAAAATAGCCGACAGACAGCTCTTACCTCAAAATCTATCGGTCTTCGTAAGAATCAGAAATACATTATTAATTCCTGACTAGAAAGGTATGGCATGCTTAAGCCAAGGTGCCACTGTATTTCTATTTCATTGTGGTATTATCGTATTTTTCAAAGTATAAGTTGCTCCGAAGTATAAGTCGCACCTGTCAAAAATGCACAATAAAGAAGGGAAAAAACATACATAAATCGCACTGGAGTATAAGCCGCATTTTTGGGGGAAATTTATTTGATAAAACCCAACACCAAGAATAGACATTTGAAGGGCAATTTGAAATAAATAAAGAATAGTAAACAACAGGCTGAATAAGTGTACATTATTTGACGCATAAATAACCAACTGAGAAGGTGCCTGGTATGTTTACATAACATATTATTGTAAGAGTCATTCAAATAACTGTAACATATAGAACATGCTATACGTTTACCAAACAATCTATCACTCCTAATTGCTAAATCCCATGAAATCTTAAACGTCTAGTCCCTTACGTGAATGAGCTAAATAATGTTAGATATTTTATGGTAATGTGTTAATAATTTCACACATAAATCGCTCCTGAGCATATGTTGCACCCTCGGCCAAACTATGAAAAAAACTGCGATTTATAATCCGAAAAATACGGTATTTAAGTGTGCGCCTTATTGTGTTCAATATTAGTTTTTGTGATTGTAACTTCGTTGTTGCAATTCAAAGACTTTATTCTCGTGGCATTAAGACTACTTAGATCTCCTATGTCCTTCAAGTGTCAGGATTGTGATCACAAATGCGTTAATCTTATTGAATTGATTATATTTTATATTTAAAAAAAATCACTCATGTATAAAAACCGAAAATGACATCAATAAATAAGAAATAATAATGAAAGTTGGGCGCATAAAAAAAGGTGGCAGATTGTCCTTCAACTCAGCCATTCATCTGAAGTCAAGAGTAACATTTGTTTATTTTAGCTTGGTGTCCGAGGGTGGGGTTACAAGACTGTGTGGAATGTCCCTGTAAATTATTCAAAGCCCAATCAGGTGTCTTTTTCTCTACTGATCTAAAGATGGCTATCGGAGGTCATTCATTCTTCCTTTACAGGGTCACCTTTCCCCACTTTGCCCCTTACCACTGATACTCGCTGCCACTTCCGCTTCCTATCTTTTTCCCTAATGTTAACGAGGACAATGTCCTGGTCAGCGTATGTACGGATGCATGCATGCGGGCGTGTAGAAACAAAGCAGCTGTGTGCTCACACACACTCACACACACACACACACACACTTGATAATCCCATATTGGCGAGGACAATGCGTTGATTTTTATTGTGTGTATGTAAAAACATTCTTGATTCTTCTCCTGTGTTACCACGTATCTGAATAGCCGCTGACCTTCTCCCACAACGCAAGGATGTGTGTCATTATTGCTCGTCGTGCAACTTGCATTGGTGCGCTTACAATAATACAGTAGACTATAAAGGGGAGAATAGAGAAGGGAATTGAGGTAAGAATAAATTGAATCATTGATTGGCCTCTTACCCTTGGATATTTTAGATAAATAGCACGCTAGAATTACACTTTTTTTTGTATTCATTGTACAGATTTAGTGACCTGCTTGTTGTCATGTGTGAGTGCATTGTCTTTGTGTGTGTATGTGTGTTTATGTGTGTATATGTGCAAGTGTGGCTGTGCACGCTTCCCACCGGGGGCTTGTTGTCAGAGCTTCTCTGGACTGGCCAATTAATTATGATGGCCTACTTATGATGTGTAATAAGATGATTTATTAGTAAACACACAAACAGAGCACAGGTAGCAGCACTTGTGTCCTCTCTGGTCTAAGCCGATGCGCTATGGCCTGGCTGACAAAGCTACTCTCTGCCTGTGTCCTATTAGATCCTAGTCAAGATAAGGCAACACTGAAAAAGTCAACTTCACAGACTGTTGAGACACACAGAGAGCTCTATTTTATTTGACTGGTGGCCGCCACATCCAGCCCTTGAAATTAGATCATAACGGCGAGGTGAGTACCAAACTAGGGTGCAGGAAGATATTTGCACTAGACTTTGAAAAACACCCTTTTATGACAGTGGTTCTCAACCTTTTTTTTGTGATGTACCCCCTGTGAACATTGTTTTTATTCTAGTACCCCCTAATCAGAGCAAAGCATTTTTGGTTGAAAAAAAGAGATAACGAAGTAAAATACAGCACTATGTCATCAGTTTCTGATGTATTAAATTGTATAACAGTGCAAAATATTGCTCATTTGTAGTGGTCTTTCTTGAACTATTTGGAAAAAAAGATAGAAAAGTAACTAAAAACTTGTTGAAAAATAAAAAAGTGATTCAATTTATAAATAAAGATTTCTACACATAGAAGTAATCATCAACTTAATATTTGGGGATTGAATCAGCGATCCATCTGGATTCATGAATTTAAAGGCCTACTGAAATGAGATTTTCTTATTTAAACGGGGATAGCAGGTCCATTCTATGTGTCATACTTGATCATTTCACGATATTGCCATATTTTTGCTGAAAGGATTTAGTAGAGAACATCGCAAAGATCGCAACTTTTGGTCGCTAATAAAAAAGTCTTGCCTTTACCGGAAGTAGCAGACCATGACGTCACCCGTGTGAGGGCTCCTCACATCCTTAAATTGTTTATAATGGGAGCCTCCAACAAAAAAAGCTATTTGGACGGAGAAAACGACAATTTCCCCATTAATTTGAGCGAGGATGAAAGATTTGTGGCTGAGGATATTGATAGCAAAGGACTAGAATTTAAAAAAAAAATAAATAAGGTAAAAAAAAAAAAGACAATTGCATTGTGAGCGATTCAGATGTTTTTAGACACATTTACTAGGATAATTCTGGGAAATCCCTTATCTTTCTATTGTGTTGCTAGTGTTTCAGTGAGTTAAATAGTACCCGATAGTTGGAGGGGTGTGTCCACGGGTGTGTTGACTCCAGTCTCTGAGGGAAGTCACGGCAGCTGCATGGACGGCTCAAGCTCCGCAGATCTCCGGTAAGAGGAGACTTTTTACCACAATTTTCTCACCGAAACCTGCCCGTTGACAAGTGGTCGGGATCCATGTTCGCTTGACCGCTCTGATCCATAGTAAAGCTTCACCTCCGGGAATTTTAAAGAAGGAAACACAATGTGTTCGTGTGGCTAAAGGCTAAAGCTTCCCACCTCCATCTTTCTACTTTGACTTCTCCATTATTAATTGAACAAATTGCAAAAGATTCAGCAACAAAGATGTCCAGAATACTGTGTAATTGCGCGATGAAAAGAGACAACTTTTAGCCGCAAGTGGTGCTGCGCTAATATGTCTCCTCCAACTCGAGACGTCACACGCACGCGTCATCATACGCGTCATATTCCGCAACGTTTTCAACAATAAACTCCACGGGAAATTTAAAATTGTAATTTAGTAAAGTAAACCGTACGCATTGGCATGTGTTGCAGTGTTAATATTTCATCATTGATATATAAACTATCAGACTGCGTGGTGGGTAGCAGTGGGTTTCAGTAGGCCTTTAATTCTTAACATTTCTTCACAAAAAAAGAATATTTATGGAACATGTCCACAAAAAATTTAGCTGTCAACACTGAATATTGCATTGTTGAATTTTCTTTTCACAGTTTATGAACTTACGTTCATATTTTGTTGAAGTATTATTCAATAAATATATTTATAAAGGATTTTTGAATTGTTGCTATTCTTAGAATATTTAAAAAAAAAATCTCACATACCCCTTGGCATACCTTCCAGCACCCCCATGGGTACGCGTACTCCCATTTGAGAACCACTGTTTTATTAAAGCCTGGGTTGATAAATCAATTTCATCGATATATTTTATTTTATTCACGACAGAAAATTCAAGGTTCAAGTTCAAAGTTGAAGGTTCAAGTTTTATTTGTCACATGCAGACTACACCACAGTGAAATGCTTTTTTCCATGCTCTTCAGATATTGCGTACAGTGGGTTCCAAACACGAGTTGCAGAATCCAATACACTAAATGCAAAGAAATACAACAATCAAATAGCTCTGATGTATATTAATTACAAGACAGTTAAGTTGCACAATAAGTCACATAAGTTATGGTAGAAGTATCAGTACAAGCAGAAGTACAGTAGTCAAATACAGTACCAGTGCAAGATCAAATAGTGTAACAGTATATACAGTATAGGAAGGAACAAATATGAAGGTGTCGACAGTTCTTTGGCAGTTGAGTAGTGACAGTAGTATGAACAAAGGTAATGGAACAGTATGACTTCTTTATACTCTTGTTTTTACATTATTTTTACATTATTTACAATCATTGAATGAAAAGTATTGCAGTCCGGTAATTACAGTGGTAGGTAGAGTGTTTATACATTATTTTTTACATTATTTACAGTCATTGAATGAAAAGTATTGTAGTCCGGTAATTACAGTGGTAAATAAAGTGATCTTGTGCGTGCGGTTTTGTGCAATTGTGATGAGTGTTAATCAGCGGTGCAGTCGAGCAGTCTGATGGCTTGGGGATATAAGGTCCTCCTGAGTCTCTCCGTGTTGGCCTTGAGACTCCGGTAGCGCTTGCCTGACTGCAGCAGTGAGAAGAGGCAGTTGCTTGGGTGGCTAGAGTCCCTCACAATCCTCTTGGCCTTGGATCTACACCGCCTCGTGTAGATGTTGCAGATGGTTGGGAGCACACCTCCGATGGTGCGCTCGGCTGATCTGGCCACTCTCTGCAGTCTGTTGCGGTCATGTGCGGCGCTATTCCCATACCAGGAGGGGATGTTTCCAGTCATGATACTCTCTGTTGTGCATGAGTAGAAGTTTCTGAGGATTTTGTGGTTTACCTTAAACTTCCTCAGTCTCCTGTGGAAGTACAGACGCTGTCGTGCCTTTTTCACCACTTTGTCTGTGTGTGTGGTCCAGGACAGGTCTTCTGTTATTGTCACTCCAAGGTATTTGAAGTTGGTCACTCTCTCGACCGGCGTCCCTTTTATGCTAAGTGGACTGTAGTTCCTTGCCTCCCGTCTCCTAAAATCGACTATGATCTCCTTGGTCTTGTTGACATTCAGGGCGAGGTGGTTCTCCTGACACCGCAGTGCCAAGTTCTTCACTTCACTCAGGTGGGTTGTCTCATCGTTTCTGGAGATCAGGCCCACCACAGCTGTGTCGTCAGCAAATTTCACAATGGAGTTGGTGGTGTTTTTAGCCACACAGTCATGTGTGTAGAGTGAATAGAGGAGGTGGCTCAGAACACAGCCCTGGGGGGCACCGGTGTTGAGGATAATGGGTGATGAGGTACAGTTCCCTGCTCTCACCACTTGTGGTCTGCCTGTCAGGAAGTCCAGGACCCACTGACAGAGGGTTGAGTTCAAACCCAGGTCCTTTAGCTTGATGACAAGTTTGGATGGGACTAAGGTGTTGAGTGCTGAACTGTAGTCTATGAACAGCATTCTCACATAGTTCCCCTGCCTTTTGTCCAGGTGTGTCGTGGCGGTATGCAATAAGTGTGCGATTGCATCGTCAATTGACCTGTTTGGGCGGTATACAAATTGCAGGGTGATGGGTCAAATGCAGAGAATAATTTTGCCACACCTAGTGTGTGTGAGTGACAATCATTGGTACTTTAACTTTAACTTTACGAAGAGGTGCTTTAAGACACGGCTAGCTCACTAGCAGCGAATATCCATCCACAGTATACAGTGTTTTTAGCTACTTCTAAATCACTAATCCTCGCCTCCACGTAGACAAATAAAGTGAGTTTCTTACAAGTATCATCCCTGCAGGACAAGGAATAGCTTAACATGTGTCTCTACACACCGTAGGAGGATATAATAGCTCACCGGCGTCACCGCCAACAAAAGCTAGTGCATAAAAATGCCATGGGTGGATCCACACCCGACATCCACTGTAATGATACCAAGTACAAGAGAGTATCTAGTCGATTGTACTATGATTACATCTATATTTTTTATCATCACTAAATGTTTATTCCTTTTTTTTGAATTCATATTATGTTTATAAACTCAGGAAATACTGTATGTCCCTGGACACATGAGGACTTTGAATATGACCCATGTATGATCCTGTAACTACTTGGTATCGGATTGATACCCAAATTTGTGGTATAATCCAAAACTAATGTAAAGTATCCAAACAACAGAAGAATAAGTGATTATTACTGTGGAGAGACGCAGCCGACGGGCCGACAGCGGGCTGAGAGAGACAGCGCTGGCCAGGATGGAGGCCAGGAGGCGGGGCATGCGGCAGCAGATTGAGAGATTGTGAGCAGGTGTGTGTTGTACGCACCTGACTCAAATTGCCGCGCTCGTGCCGCTCCGTGTGCGTCACGCCTCTCCTCGCCGCCACATGCCCCGCCTCCTGGCCTCCATCCTGGCCAGGGCTGTCTCTCTCAGCGCGCTGTTGTCCCGTCGGCTGCGTCTCTCCACAATTACATTTTAACATAAGTGTAGATAGAACATGCTTAAACAGAAAATAACCAGATATTACCACTAAATAAACAAGTGGATTAATAATCCATTTCACAGCTCGTCCTTTATAATGTTGACAAAATAATAGAAAGGAAAATGGCACAATATGTTACTGCATAAATTAGGAGCCTTAGTTTGCTTACTTAATACTAAAAGACAAGGTGTCTAGTATGTTAACTATTTTATTTAAGGCCAAAATTGTTCTTCGATTGCAATAAGAAACATATGTTAAATGTACCGTAGGATTTTTTGTCAAAGTAAAGCCAATAATGACATTTTCTGCGGTCCACTTTATTTAGAAAAGTATCAAAAATCATCAAAATACATTTTGGTACTGGTACCAAAATATTGGTATCGGGACAACCCTAGTAGGAGCAAAACATAGTTCCTGAAGAATTAAATCTACACAAGTAATTTTGGGTGGAAACCCAGTGGAGTACTCTACTTACTCTGGTAAATAGGGAAGTTCCTGTTAAAGTTCCTGTGGTGGAAAAAGGCAAAACAGCAGAAAAAACAGGCATTCTTTCACTTTTTTTTTTTTTTTTTTTTTTACAAAACAGCCTTGAGTTGTTTCCACTCTCAAAAACATACAGTAGCAGTCGTCATGCATCTTTAAGAACAGCAGCACACTTCCAGCCTTCACAATAACATTGTTGTGTGCAACATCCTTTTCTTAGTTTATCCATCCATCCATCCATCCATCCATCCATCCATCCATTTTCTACCGCTTATTCCCTTTGGGGTCGCGGGTGGTTCTGGTGCCTATCTCAGCTACGATCGGGCGGAAGGCGGCGTACACCCTGGACAAGTCACCACCTCATCGCAGGGCTTTTCTTAGTTTAAAGAGTATTATTTTATAGTAAAGTGCTTCTGTTTTAATTCATGACTCCAGGTAAGCATTTCATCAACAACGTTGTTTGTTAAACAGGGGGCACTTCTGTCATTCTATGAGCTAGTTTTTTAAATCGCTCTGTCCCCTCTAACCTCATTTTGAACTTTTGTTTCTCATCATTTTATACTGCTTTATAAAAAAATATCCATCCAATAGCGTGTTTGTATGCAGCACAATGCAAACCATGGGCTCCTTTGGTAAGAAGAGCCATTTGTTTTCTTTGGCTATCTGTCTAACTAGCTGGGTGGGTGCCCTATTTCTGGATCACACACACACACACACACACACACACACACACACACACACACACACACACACACACACACAAAAACCTTGTGCCCCCCCTGCCATACGTTGCGGGACATAATTTATGATAGCACTGTAACATATAGACTTTTCATCACTCAGTGGCAGCAAACTCTGTCCACTGGATGTCACAGTGTATTCTCTCCTTCTTTTGCCTCCTCTGTTATTTTGCCTCCTTTATTACTTCACCACTTTTTGCTCAACTTTGAAACTTAATAACATGTTTTATGCACTAACCAATCAAAGCTGCTTAACATAGGTGGTGTCATGTGGTCATGTCAGTGGTTGTTTTTGGTCAGCCTTTTTTTTTTACCCCCCATCATGAATAATGTGCTTGGAAATATTGCATGTTTATTGCGGTGTGTGGATGTGAGTGTGTGTGTGTGATCACTGCACGGTCATGTGTGCTTCATGACACAAATCACTTAATTCCCCCTACAGTCCATAGTACGTCGCGTTCCACACTTCACTCATATTCCGCCACACTCTCTCTGTAACTATTGACGCTACTTTGTCCTGGTGATGAAGCAAGTGGGCTGTTGTCGGGTCGATGTGTGTCATTGTTTTATTGATGCGAGAAGAGACCCCCGAGGCCTGCAGCCTTCTCCTCCCCTGTAAGCAATAAATCTATGGCCTGCTGTTGTCTGTGTGCTGGCCCCAACGTAAAAGCCTCTCTCTCACATGCACGTTCATACTTTGATGAACTTTTATGAATACAGTGAATATAGAACTATATACTTGTACAAGTATATATATATATATATATATATATATATATATATATACACATACAAGTATATATGTATATATATTTACCTGCTCAGTGGCCGAGTCGTTAAAGTGTCCGCCCTGAGATCCGTAGGTCGTGAGTTCAAACCCCGGCAGAGACATACCAGAGACTATAAAAATGGGACCCCTTACCCCCCTGCTTGGCACACAGCACCAAGGGTTGGAAATGGGGGTTGAATCACCAAAAATGATTCCTGAGCGCGGCCACCGTTGCTGCTCACTGCTGCTCACTTCTCCCCTCACTTCCCATGGGGTGGGACAAGAGGATGGGCCAAACCCAGAAGGTAATTTCACCTTTATTTCACACCTAGTGTGTGCGTGTGTGTGTGACTATCAGTGGTATTTTACCTTTAACTTTAAAGGCCTACTGAAATGAGATTTTCTTATTTAAACAGGGATAGCAGGTCCATTCTATGTGTCATACTTGATCATTTCGCGATATTGCCATATTTTTGCTGAAAGGATTTAGTAGAGAACATCGACGATAATGTTCGCAACTTTTGGTTGCTAATAAAAAAAGCCTTGCCTGTACCGGAAGTAGCAGACGATGTGCCAGTGACGTCACGGGTTGTAGGGCTCCTCACATCCTCACATTGTTTATAATCATAGCCACCCGCAGCAAGAGTGATTTGGACCGAGAAAGCAACGATTTCGCCATTAATTTGAGCGAGGATGAAAGATTTGTGGATGAGGAAATTGACGCACTGGAGAAAAAAAAAAAAAAAAGGTGACGGCAGTGGGAGCGACTCAGATGTTACTAGACACATTTACTAGGATAATTTTGGAAAATCCCTTATCTGCTTGTATTGCTAAGAGTTTTTTAGTGTGTTTATAAAGTCATACCTGAAAGTCGGAGGGCTGCAGTGACCGCCAGTGTCTCTAAGAGAAGCCAATGGAGGACCCAAGATCACAGCTGCCTTTTTGACAGCTGCTGCAGGAGGACGCTAACTCCGCACAAGTCTCCGGTAAGAGTCGTCTTAATATCACAATTTTCTCATCCAAAAACTTGCTGGTTGACATGTGGTAGAAAAACATGTTCGCTAAAACTTCACAACAAACAAAGAAACACCCGCTGTGTTTCGGTTGCTAAAGACAGCTACAATCCACCGCTTTCCACCAATAGCATTCTTCTTTATAGTCTCCATTATTAATTGAACAAATTGCAAAAGATTCCGCAACACAGATGTCCAAATTACTGTGTAATTATGCGATGAAAAGAAATAACTTTTTGCCGTAAGTGGTGCTGGGCTAAAATGTCCGCTCACAAACACGCGTCATCATACGCGTCATCATTCCGCGACGTTTTCAGCAAGATACTCTGTGGGAACTTTGAAATTGTAATTTAGTAAACTAAACCGGCCGTATTGGCATGTGTTGCAATGTTAGGATTTCATCATTTATATATAAACTATCAGACTGTGTGGTCGGTAGTAGTGGGTTTCAGTAGGGCTTTAAATGTTTTGAAAAAGGATGGATGGATGGATGGATGGATGGATGGATGGATGGATGGATGGATGGATGGATGGATGGATGGATGGATGGATGGATTGATTGATTGATTGATTGATTGTACTGTATTGATTCTTTCAGGAGAGTTCCCTCAGGAAAATTTAAATTCTAGCAGCAGTGTACAGATTTGAGATCGAATTTAAAAAGTAAATAATGGGGGTATAAATGGAAATAAAATAGAAAATACAACATTAAGAATAAAAATAAGAAGTAACAATAAGAATAAAAATATAACAGTAAAAATAAGAATATAACAAGAGAAACTAGGCAGTAGTGACCATGTTATGAAAATGTATTGCACTGTTTATTGCACAGTTTTTTGTTGCAGTTTATTTTAGTATTGTTATTGTTTTGCATCCCCTGTCATCCTAGTACCCCCCTCCCCCCCAGAGAGGAGTTGTACAGTCTAATGGCGTGTGGGACAAAGCTGTTTTTTAGAAGTACAAGTTAAGTTTCTAATATAGTCCATCATTAAGGGAAAACAGTAGTTGAAACCACCAAACACGCAGAGAAAAGTTGCTGCTTTGTTGATCCTGTGCCTCTCGTTGAGTGAAGTTGAGTCGACAATACAATCCATTTTGCTGTGACAATGTATGATTTTAACATAAACTTCAAAAGTCTATTTATTTTATTTTATTATTTTGTACATAACATTTGAGCAGTTGTATGTCGTTATTGTGAAGTGCACACGGTGCATAGTTTGCCTTCAAGAAAACCTCACTAAATGGTAGTAATAAATGAGATTAATAAATATCTTGCAGCCTGCATATCCCATAGCTATGACTTACTATATCTTGATCTTGCTAAATATTGTTGGACAGGAGTAAAAATGTCAATGGAAAGATATTTCAATGTGTTTCCACTGGTCCATGTTCCTCTGTACAACAAAAGCACTCTAGTGTTTTTAGGAATTTTCTGCAAAAATATTTGTCTACCAAGTTTTGAACAGAACTCAAGGCCCTGTACGATGTCAGATTTGGCCCATGGGCGGTCAGTTGTATAGTCCTGATCTATGTTATAAGCCAATTGCTTGACATCATCAATCAACAATTGGCATTTTTTACTTAGCCATTCAAGAATAAGTCAACATTGTCTTTCATGACCTTTTGCTTAAATTGTGCAACAATCCAGATGTAAAGAAATTATGTGCCGCCATACTTCTTGAACTGCATGCAAGTATGGAAGGAAGTGTGGGTCCCCAGATATTTTACTTCTTGTAAATCGTGTAAAAAGTTGTTCTCATTTAAAATTTATAGAGCCACCCGGTGACATTCAGCATTTTTTTGGGGTGATAACTATTTGCATTCAAACCTTAAAAAATACTAACTTACTGAAAGGGAGCTATTTATTTTTTGCCCACCCAATGAGAACCGGAAGTGGCTCTAGGTCACGTTGTTGCAACCCAGCAATTTAACGGCTAAGGAGCAAATGCATGGCAGCCTTTCTATGTGCACATGTTACTGTAGTGTTGAGATTTGTCATCAACCCGACCATCTAGTCCACTTCCAAAACTGATAGAAAAAGATAAGTTGCTGGATTTTCTATTTGATTTTGTTCTGGGTGTTTCCAAATCTTTCATTGTCTTCTGGTAAAGGGATTTATCTGTTGATTTGGACTAACTCAGAATTGCTGAAACATTTAGATAAAATGCATTCGCATTTTCTGCTTTCTAATGGACATGTGAAGACTTTGTTTTGATATCAACTGCTTGGATGTGTCTTTAAGTCCCTTTACCTTGGAGAAGTCTGAGTTCTATAGCTGAAGAAAAATACCAACCGTCAAGCTTGATGATGTCACTGCCCTGCTTCACTGTGACGTTGATGTTGTTCAAGTGACAAGCATTGATGTTTTTTTCGTTTTTTTCCACACACCATAAACGCTGTTGTTGCAAAATCTTTGAAAATAACTGAATTTATTCGCTTTCTATTACATAGTCTTAAAAAGGACCCAATAATCATAACCAACTTTTTTACCTATTGGTGCCTGTGTTTGTTATCTGCATTAGTCCTGAAAATGTTAAATCAAACCATGGAGGTGTGGTGGAGAAATTTTCAGACAATTTTGCCTTCCTTCAGACTTTTTCCAAACGAGCCAATTTGTGACCTTTTTCCTAGTTGTGACATCAGCAGATATCTCCATATAGGGTAGAAATTCACCAGATGTGCTTTGCGCGAGTCAGCCATTGTGGTTCAAGCGTTCCTTCTTTTCCTCAGTCCTCTTGTTGTGGGACTGACTGGCTCGCACATGCACATGCATTCTTCCCTGTTGCCATATCTAATACAATGTAGAGTATAGTTTGAACTTATATTCGTCAGTAGACTCAAAATGGAAGTCCTAAAAACTACAATATGGCTGGCGAGGATAAAACGCTGTCAAAGTATAGGCATGTAATAAGACCGCCCACAAAATGGTGCATCCTGTAGAGACAGTCATAAAGCAGCTTGAAGACGGTCTGTAAAACATAATCTGTGAACAAATTTTGACTGAAGAACCACCATTAAATGTTATGTAGACCACAAGGAAGTGTCTTAAATGTAGTGAAAAAAAACAATCATAACACAATCTCTTTGTTGTACATCTGAAAAGCTCCCTTTATTTTGTGTTGTATGATACAAAATGAAATATTTTATCCATGAATCATTTTAATTCCCTTCAGTCTGCCAGTAGAGGCCACTCACAGCATTCAGTACAGACAGCCCACTCAAACACGCTCCCTCACACACACACACACACTAACACACAGATGTGACAGCTGCCGGTTACAGAGTGAGAGCACAGGAGGTGGCAAAAGAAAAAGATATAAGGAGAAGGCAAAAATCAGGCCTGCGAAGGAAAGACGAGGGCTAATATGATGTGATGGACACATCCCAGCTGATGATGTGTCTTATTGTGTTTGTTCCTATTTATTCCTTAACTCAGCTCCGCTCAGATTGTCTGTTTTTGACAGGAGAAAACGGGTGAGAAATTGGAATGGACACCCATTCTGTTTCTTGCGTGTGTGGAGTGAGCAACAGATTTGCCATAGCTTCTCAGAATGCAATGCTTTTAATCCTCACCATAATCAAAAGCTGTAACATTAGGAACACCTGCACAATACTGTGCTGCATCAACAAAGATAATAATGTTGGAGAAGTTTTAACTGAACAATATGTATATTGTTGTGGTTACTAGCTGTTTCAAACTGAATTATTCTAGGAGATTATCAAAAACATTACAAAGGCGTCCGTATTACTGGAAACTCCCTTTATTATGAACAAAACATATTTATTATAAACAAAACATTAAAACATAACATTGCGATAAATTAACACTACTATTAAAATTAATTTGCTTGAAATAAATACAAGGTTTTTATTTAATTTTTCTTAAACATTTTAAAGGTCCCTATAATGATTTTAATCTATGTTTAAAACACTTCATTGCTCTATGCCAGGGGTGTCAAACTCAAATACAGAGTGGGCCAAAATTTAAAACTGAACAAAGCCGCGGGCCAAGGTTGAACAAATTAACCTTTTAATAGGGACCCAAACAAGTATTGCATTGAATATTGAACAAGCAAGGCTTGTATAACTTTATAGTGACATGCAAAATCCAGTTTTAAATAATAATATTTAAAAAATATCAATGGCATATCAAATAAAATTTAAATAAAAATTCAATGCCCCTTTTTTATTTGCAGCCTTCTGAGGTAAATATCAAAATAAACTTTTTCCACAGGCTAATAATAAATTTGAAAATAAAATAATAATGAATGAATCAAACATTCAAGCCTTGAAGTGGCAAGAGAAAGCGCATGAATAAAACGTTAATTATTGCTCAGTTTGCTACACTGATTTGCTTTAAGAACAAGCAACGCTTATATAACTTAATAGTGCAAAATCAACTTTCAAAAAACAAAAAGACAAAAATCAATGGGTTGTGGGTGTTTGTTCTGTTGTGTTAATGTTGTGTTACGGTGCGGTTGTTCTCCCGAAATATGTTTGTCATTCTTGTTTGGTGTGGGTTCACAGTGTGGCACATATTTGTAACAGTATTAAAGTTGTTTATACGGCCACCCTCAGTGTGACCTTTGTTGTTGACTAAGAATGCCTTGCATTCACTTATGTGTGTGTACAAGCCGCATGTATTATGTGACTTGGCCGGCAAGCTGCTTGTATGGAGTGAAAGCGGACATGACTGCAAGTTATGGAGAACGTTAAAGGCAGTGCTTTTAAGGCACGCCCACAATATTGTTATCCGGTGGAAATCGGGAAGAATTCGGTAGAATAGTTTCTCTGGGGAGATATTCGGGAGGGGCACCGAACTTCGGGAGTCTCCTGGGAAAATCGGGAGGGTTGACAAGTATGAGTATTAAGAATGCGATGTTAACCGGCGGGCCAGCTGTAATGTTAATCTGATATTGCCTCAAGGGCCAAATGAAATCACGCGGCGGACCAAATTTGTCCCGCGGGCCAGACTTTGACAACCATGCTCTATGCATTGGTGTAAATCGTGCATAAATCTTGCCCCAAAGTCACTTTTTTGATCTGTTTTTTTGCGGCTGTCTGCAAGATGTTCGTTTGTGGAGGCCATCCCATATTGCAAATGAAACTACGCCCAAACCTTTCCAAAAGTATTACAAATTATCCTTTGAAAATGTACACTGTTAATATATTCACACAGTCACTTTATAAGGTACACTTACCTACTCTTTGATTGATCCTTAGAGTGCATTAAAAAACAGCACCAATGTTTTTATGCACATACCCTAATTAGATGGAATTACTACTCTCTCTGGAGGAAAGCTGCACTTAATGTCTGAATGAAAACATCCACATCGCTGTGATGGCATGACATACCCAGACTGCAAAAACCCACAAACAAAGGCATCCAAAACTGTGTGCAAGCTCACGCCAAAACACATTTACCTCATGATTTGGCGTGTTGACATTGATTAACACAAGTATCCAACCTTTTAACAATATTTTTAGGTTAGAAAATAGGAAATCCAACATAGGTCTCCCATAATTGGTCATCTGTGCATGTTTTTTTACATTTACTTGTTTCAAAAGTGGGTGTAATAATAGATGAGAAAATGAACTAGAAATCTCATTTAAAAATATACACCATAAAGAGGCAAGAACTATTTCAATAATGAATAAAGCAAAAAATGTTCTGGACCAGCAATTACTTTATATTCTCTACTTTACCATATCGGAGTTATTGCGCAAAAATGTGGGCAAACTATTTCAGAAGTACACCTCATTCATTAACTGTGTTAAAAAAAGATCAGTTAGAATAATACATAATGTTAGATATAGAGAACATACAGACCCTTTATTTATTGAATCTAAAAAATATTGGAATTCAATGACTTGGTGCATTTGAAAACAGCTAAGTTAAGTTCAAAGCAAGCTAACCTGCTACCCCAGAATGTATAACAATTGTTCTCAAAAAAGAAAAATATAACATTACAGGAAAAACTAACTTCAACAAATACCTTTAGTGTATTAGTATATATAATTATATGCAGGAATGGATTGAGCAAAGAAGTTAAACTACGTAATATGATCCAGTTTAAATTAAACGTGCTTACAAAGTACAACGAAGAACAATTTTGAGAAATGCCTTCACGTCAGTGTGTTAATCATGACTGACTTAATTATCTATTACTAGAACTGCTGTACTAATCATTAACTGATGTAATTGTGTGACAAAAAGAAGACACTAAGTGAACACTTGTATTAGTAAGTGCACTGAAGTGTTGCTTCGGACAAAGAAATGATGTGAAATTGTGCGATGTATCATAACTCAACTCAACTCAAAATTATACTCATATTTTAGAAAATAAACTGTGTTGAGAGTGGAATAATTGGGTATTACCTGAAATCGAAATAAAAGATTGAAATGATCATGATTTTATGAAAATTGTTCAGCCCGAATGCAGCTGAGATAGGCTCCAGCGACCCCCCGCGACCCTGAACGGGACAAGCGGTAGAAAATGGATGGATGGATTGATTTTTCAGCCCTACTTCCTGCATGTTGCTGTATCTGGCCTGACATACTTTTGCCCTCCAAGTGTCTGAGTGCCTGCTCACAAGCAATACAGAGTTTACCAGGGAGTGTGTGAGTGTAATCTGCAGGTTTAAAGGGGAAGTCACAGAGGGAAGTTAATGAAATCAACTTAATCCTGCTTTGCACTTCTCTCCCTAAACTGAAATCTTTCTTCTTTTTACAGTTCACATGCGCCGCTTTTTCTCGCTCTCTTTCCACTTTCCACTTTCCTTTCCTTCGCATTCACTAATTGTTTCATCTTGAGCATGGAAAGTAGACGCCGGATCAATACGTTGAAGCCGAGCGGAGGCAGAAGGGGCGGCTGAGGAGAGGGTGAAGGGAAGGGTTGCCCTAAAGTGGCTGTCTTAATGCTGGAAGCCCTCACAGCTCACTTGCTGGCCTCTGAAGAGTTGGTCACCCGGTGCTATAGTGCAGCTTCTCTCGCTAAAGCAGTGTTTTTCAACCTTTTTTTGAGCGAAGAAAAAAATGCGGAGGCACACCACCAGCGGAAATCATTAAAAAATTTAACTCAGCAGCCGATATTGACAGTTAAAAGTTGTCGCAATTGCTGGATATGAATTCAAACCAAAACCAACCATGAATCACTATAGCTCTTGTCTCAAAGTAGGTGTACTGTCACAATCTGTCACATCACCCTGTGACTTATTTTGAGTGTTTTGCTGTTTTCCTTTGTGTAGTGTTTTAGTTCTTGTCTTGCGCTGCTATTTTGGTGACTTTTCCTGTTTTGTTGGTATTTTCCTGTTGCAATTTCATGTCTTCCTTTGAGCACTATTCCCCGCATCTGCTTTGTTTTAGCAATCAAGAATATTTAAGTTGTTGCTATCCTCCTTTGTGAGGACATTGTTGATTGTCATGTCATGTTCGGATGTATTTTGTGGACGCCGTCTTTGCTCAACGCGCTGTAAGTCTTTGCTGTCGTCCAGCAATCTGTTTTTGTTTGCTTTGCAGCCAGTTCAGTTTTAGTTTTGTTTACTGTAAGCTTCAATGCCTTTTCTTAGGGGGACTCACCTTCTGTTTATTTTTGGTTTTAGCTTTAGATACCTTTTCACCTGCATGCTGCTTCCCACTGTTGTCTGCATATTGTGATCATGACAAACCATGTTCCAACATCTACAAAGTAATTAGCTACCGACTGCCAGCTACTGATACGGAAGAGAATAACATGGTTACTCTGCCGAGCTCTAGACAATACAGATACTCAACAACGGCACTTTATTTGCGGATTATAATTACTTGTTGGCCAAAAATATTTTTACCCCAAATAGGTGAAATGACATCATCTGTATCTGACGGCACACTAGTGGAAAAATACTACTCTAACCCACACAAAACTAACCAATAAGAGACAGAGTGACTTTGTTACAGCAGCAATTTGACACCCAGTTTAGTTCAACGATGCTTTTGGTGCTTGTGCACTGTATGTTCTTTTTTCTCTATATTTTTAAGTTGTTGTTTTACCCTCTGATTACAACTAAGGATGTATCGATAAACAATATTAATGATAAACCAAGGTAAAACTCAAGTCTGGTTAGTATTACCATTTTAAATGAAAGTTATTTTAAAACCATAATTGATAGCCGCACTTTGATAAACTTATGGACCGGTAAAACTCCTCATTTCATGGAGAAGCAAGCTCTTAAGCATTAGCTCGCTTATTAGCTTCAATGCTAACGTAAATACAGGAGACACACTCCAATCTAGTGTTGTGCGATATGGATATATCCCGTTATAGGATATTTTACATTCTGATTATATATACAATGGTACTGACTTTTTTAATCCAAAAAAAAGTTCCTCTTTTCTCTTTTTGACACCAATTTCTCTTTTGGTTTTCTTGGTTTAGCTTATGTTGTGCTTTCCGTCTCTGTGACATTGTTGACATCCATGCTCATGCCGGCTCTCGCTGTAAAGTTATTTCAAATGCCCCTGCAAAAAATAGCAGTGTTGCTGCTTTACATTAGCCGCAATCAAGATGTTAAAATTACGATATAAACAATGGCGTTACATCATACGATAAACATTTTAATGTTTTACGACAGCGGTATATGTATTGTAATATCGCACAGCACTACCATAATCTAAAGTTGCATAGACACATTGCTGTCTAAACAACTGCTATTCAATTGTGTGAATTCACCCTACAGGCTGTACGTTATTAATGCATAGTGAATTTGATCTGCGCTCAGAAGAACATAGCATGGAGGTGCACACATCCGACGTCACGTAAACATGGACGTGCAACACACGTTTTGACTTTATCATTTAAAAAACAATTTCTAAAACCTTTACAATTTACAATATCCATCCATTTTCTCCTGCTTGTCCCTTTTGGGGTCGCGGGATTGTATTTAAACACTCAAATAAAAATAATATGGCTCTTAAAAAGCCTTAACAATATTTTAATTTGATATATTTAATATATATATATATAAGCCTCCGCTTGGGATGGTTTCCTGCTGGCTCCGCTGTGAACGGGACTCTCGCTGCTGTGTTGGATCCGCTTTGGACTCGACTCTCGCGACTGTGTTGGATCCATTATGGATTGAACTTTCACAGTATCATGTTAGACCCGCTCGACATCCATTGCTTTCCTCCTCTCCAAGGTTCTCATAGTCATCATTGTCACCGACGTCCCACTGGGTCATTATTGTCACCGATATATATATATTTTTTTTTACTGTATACTTCAAAGATATCAGTGTTTGTGTACGTACTTTTTGAGCACATTCAACAATACCGTGATAAAAAAGATAACCGGGATAATTTTGGCAATATAAAGTTGTCATATCATTACATCACTAATCTCAACAGTCGAGGCAGACGGCCACTTCCCACAGTCAATGTTCTCTCTTTGGGGTTTTTCCTTGCCGCTGTTGCCAAAGTGCTTGCTCAACTGAGTTATCTTTTAATGAGCCTGGTTCTTGACATGCTTCATGTTAAAATGCCTTGAGGCAATTGGACTAAAAAAGCATTGATAGAACAATTAAGTCAATTTGGCTTAAAATTTACACATAACTACACAAAACTAAATCAAACAACCAACGCATACATCAGCATAACATCAATAAATGTTGATTTCATGTTCATAACACAAAAAAAAAACAATATCATGCTAAGGAGGCCATGTGTCAGGTTCAATCACTGATGACATCTATTAAAACAGACGAGAAGCAAGGAATCATGCAGAGACAGAGTTCAATTTACCTCATGAGGATAACGCATGGAGCTGCACACTTAGTCACAGTCATGCCCTACGCTCTAAAGTTCAGCTCCCGCGTCCCTCTATTTATTCAGGAGTTCTACAGTCAACATCACTGAGGCCGCATCTAAAAGGAGTGGTCACATATATTATGCAAAGCAGGTCCAGTACGCACAATACGTGACAGAATGTGCTGGGGGCCCTGTGATTTTGCCTTGTCTCCGCTTCGTCTGCGAGCTGTCGTCTTATCTGCGTTGAGGTCATTGAAGTCCTTGGCTGTTAGCGGCCTTGTAATTTCGCCTTGTCACTGCTTCGTCTGCATGCTGTCGTTTTATATTCGTTGAGGTCCTTGAATTCCTTGACTGTTAGTGGGCTAAAACAAAGATAACATCTGCGGCTGATGCCACCCCTCAGACAAAAAGTTTTGTCCTTGCACAGATACAAAAGTCTAACTTGAGCACAATAGCTAATAACTATAGCAACAGACTTTAAGCACAATAAAGTTTTGTGATAATATATATTCATGATTATTCTAACACCGTAACTATGTAAGCAGTATGGCTAACCTACCTACGTAAACCATGATACATCTGCTAGCCAAAATTATCAACACAAATACTTTACTCACCAATTCGGTTCTGTATTAATAAACACAACGTTGATCCCAATCGTCACAGTATTGCGGTTATTGGCACCTACAATCAACATTGCGTACATTCAAATCAAGCAATATTTATTTTATTATATACACAGAGATTTAGTCAACAAATCCAACAAATCCAGTCAACAAAAATCAGCTAGTGCAGGACAGGAAGTCATGCACAGACACAAAATAAAACATCTTGTTTTATTTTCAAAATAAAATAGGGATCATATATTACACCTTAAAAACTTTGTAATGGATGGGGATGAACTTAATGGATGGGGATGGACCTAACATCAACTGGTCAAAGTTTTTCAGACGATATTTCACTTTGTTGACACGATGGATGAGAAGATACTTTTTCTAGCAAGGCGAACTTCAAATAATCATATTATAGGCATAGCCCTGGGCAGCTATTTTGGGGGCCTGTATGAACTCTGACCTGATACGAAGGCGGAAGAAGCACAGTAATGGTTAGCAAGAGTTGAATTAGAAGTTTGTGTGATAGCTGGCTTAAGGGGTTGGTCCCCTAACCTTGCTACAAATGAAAAAAAAATAAGTGGTTGTTTTGCACGGCAAAACTGTTGCTGTTAGGTATTGACGGACAACGTAGCATGGAGACATTCCGCATCGGAATTACGGGGTTAGTTTGCTGTGTGGACATGTTGTAATGAATAGTTGGGTAGCGTCCGTCCTAACACAGAAACTCCCTACTGGCTGCAAACTGTGAAATGTATTCCGAGACAGAGTTGTGTTGGATTATTTCGAGTCTCAATTGTAAGTTTCTGAAATCCATAACACAAGCTATCTTAGCAGCAGGCAGGGAATGCAAAGCATTAAAACACAGACGTAGCTCGTGAATCGTAAATGTTGGCAGCGAGGGCAGTTGCAAGGAATTCTGGGCCCCCTGAAACAATATCAGTGTGGGCCCCTCTACCCCATTCATTGCCTATGTGTGGGCCTGAGCGGACTGTGGGCCCTTAGAATCGTCATTACCTTACCCTCCTACAAAACGGCACTGGTCGGCAGGTGGGATCCTGTATCGAAACCCGTTACCACTCCTGGATGGGATCAGCCCCATCCCTACCTGTCTCCTGAGAAACTGTGAAAAACACCACAATATAACATCAGACAATATAAAAAATGGAAGAGACTTTCGAGTCTCTCCTCTTCACCTTCATTCTATAGGAAACTGAGGACAGAAAGAAAAAAATACACAGCAGCAAACTGGAGACTACATTGCAACTACAATGTCTAGAGCTAAGGTACACCAACGTTGGCATGTCTGTTTGTTTTGGTCATTTCTAGCTGCGTATCCTCAAATGTGACTAACGCATGAAGCCATTTGACCATTGAACGACAAATAGTAGATAATGTCACCCATTGGTATACTTCCAGCACACCTGCAACCCTGTCTGACCAGCAATAAATGGTAAATGGTAAATGTGTTATACTTGTATAGCTCTTCTCTACCTTTTTTTAAGGAACTCAAAGTGCTTTGACACTACTTTCACATTCACCCATTCACACACACATTCACACACTGACGGCGGGAGCTGCCATACAAGGCGCTAACCACGACCCATCAGGAGCAAGGGTGAAATATCTTGCTCAAGTTCACAGCGAACGTGACTAGGATGGTAGAAGGTGGGAATTGAACCAGGAACCCTCAGGCTGCTTGCACAGCCACTCTCTCAACAGCGCCACGCCGTCCCCCAGTGTTCGTAATAACAGTGTTATTTAATAACAGCATTAGTAACACGGTTACTTTTACTAGTACTGAATAATCTAATGAATTACTTCTAGGTCCATTACAATGCCGTTAACGTGGCACGGATGTGGTTTTATTTATGTCAACAACAAGACGGCGTCATAAGTTCAGCAAGTTCATTACAAGAAATATATTTTTAAAAGTGAAAGCAACAAGCAGCAGCGCACTAAAATGAACTTGATATCCAATAGGAAGAGGCACTGGCGTGGCGCAGTGGGAGAGTGGCTGTGCGTAACCCAAGGGTCCCTGGTTCAATCCCAACCTAGTACCAACCTCGTCACGTCCGTTGTGTCCTGAGCAAGACACTTCACCCCTGCTTCTGATGGGTGCTGGTTAGCGCCTTGCATGGCAGCTCCTTCCATTAGTTAGTGAATGTGTGTATGAATGGGTAAATGTGGAAGTATTGTCAAAGCGCTTTGAGTACCTTGAAGGTAGAAAAGCGCTATACAAGTACAGCCCATTTATCACTTATTTATCATTTATTATTTACCATCACATCGTGACACTGCCAACAACAACATACACACACTTTTACAAGAGCAGGGGTGTCAAACTCCTTTTAGAGAAAAATTGATTCCCAAGTGGGATGGACTGGTAAAATCACGGCTTGATAACTTAAAAATAAAGACAACTTTAGATTATTTTCTTTGTTTAAAAATAGAATGAGCAAATTCTGAAATTGTACAAATCATAATGTTGTTGTTTTTTTTACCCTTACATGTTGCGCTTAAGAGTATTCTACCTTTATTAGTCGTTATTTATATTTTCTGAATAAATTATGTGATAATGTTCATCAGTCAACTCATTGGTGTTGATTTTCAATCTATTAGGAAAAAAATATATATCCAAATCAAATTACAGTATCTCCCCGCGACCCCAAAGGGAATAAGCGGTACAAAATGGATGGATGGATGGAAATTACATTATGTTATTCATGTAATTTGATTATTTTCCTCGACTGATGTACAAACCCCGTTTCCATATGATTTGGGAAATTGTGTTAGATGTAAATATAAACAGAATACAATGATTTGCAAATCATTTTCAACCCATATTCGGTTGAATATGCTACAAAGACAACATATTTGATGTTCAAACTGATTAACATCTTTTTTTTTTTGCAAATGATCATTTACTTTAGAATTTGATGCCAGCAACACGTACCAAAGAAGTTGGGAAGGGTGGCAATAAATACTGATAAAGTTGAGAAATTCTCATCAAACACTTATTTGGAACATCCCACATGTGTGCAGGCTAATTGGGAAGAGGTGGGTGCCATGATTGGGTAGAAACGCAGCTTCCATGAAATGTTAAGTAATTCACAAACAAAGATGGGGCGAGGGTCACTGATTTGTAAGCAAATTGTCGAAAAGTTTCAGAACAACATTTCTCAACGAGCTATTGCAAGGAATTTAGGGATTTTACCATCTACGGTCCGTAAAATCATCAAAAGGTTTTAGAGAATTTGGAGAAATCACTGCACGTAAGCGATGATATTACGGACCGTTGATCCCTCAGGCGGTACTGCATCAAAAACCGACATCAGTGTGTAAAGGATATCACCACATGGGCTCAGGAACACTTAATACAACCACTGCCAGTAACTACAGTTGGTTGCTACATATGTAAGTGCAAGTTCAAACTCTGTTATGCAAAGCAAAACCCATTTATCAACAACACCAAGGAACGCCGCTAGCTTCGCTGGGCCCAAGCTCATCTAAGTTTGACTGATGCAAAGTGGAAAGGTGTTCTGTGGTCTGACAAGTCCACATTTCAAGTTATATTTAGAAACCGTGGACGTGGTGTCCTCCGGAACAAAGAGGAAAATAACCATCCGGATTGTTATAGGCGCAAAATTCAAAAGCCAGCATCTGTGATGGTATGGGGGTGTATTAGTGCCCAAGGAATGGGTAACTTACACATCTGTGAAGGCACCATTAATGCTGAATGGTCCATACAGGTTTTGGAGCAACATATGTTGTCATCCAAGCAACGTTATCATGGACGCCCCTGATTATTTCAGCAAGACAATGCCAAGCCACGTGTTACAACAGTGTTGTTTCGTAGTAAAAGAGTGTGGGTACTTTCCTAGCCTGCCTGCAGTCCAGACCTGTCTCCCATCGAAAATGTGTGGCGCATTATGAAGCGTAAAATACGACAGCGATGACACCGGACTGTTGAATGACTGAAGCTCTACATAAAACAAGAATGGAAAAGAATTCCACTGTCAAAACTCCAACAATTACTTTCCTCAGTTCTCAAACATTTATTGAGTGTTGTTAAAAGAAAAGGTGATGTAACACAGTGGTGAACATGCCCTTTCCCAACTACATTGGCACGTGTTGCAGCCATGAAATTCTAAGTCAATTATTTGCAAAGAAAAATAAAGTTTATGAGTTTGAACATCAAATATGTTATATTTGTAGTACATCTAACTGAATATGGGTTGAAAAGGATTTGCAAATCATTGTATTCCGTTTATATTTACATCTAACACAATTTCCCAACTCATATGGAAACAGGGTTTGTACTAACATCATGTGGTTTATTTTGTACTTATGTAACATCATCTATTAAGATACAAATAATTGCTATTGTGACATCCAGTGGACACATTCAATACCTCTGTTTCTTTGATTGTACAATTTCACGTAATTTTTATACGTAGCAAACTCCTACCACGGGTCGGATAAAACCAGTTTGCGAGCCGTATGTTTGACACCCCTAGAGTAGAGCCATGATGAGCCAAGTAGATACTGACACATTGCATTGATAGAGTTTGAACTTCCTTTTTCGACTGAGTAGTGGATTTGCGAAAGGTACAGAAATTCATAGAAGAAGCAGAAGACTGACCTCTGTGAGGCAGAAAGGACACTGGGATTTTTGTTGGATTAAAATATACATTTTATTTTTGATCATATTTCTCTCCTAGTAGGTGGCTGAAGTAGTAGCCCTCACTATGGCTAATGTGATGTTTTTTCAAATGCCAACTGTCTTCCGCTAACCACCTTCTGTTTCTAGTTTAACCTATGTGTTTGAGTGTGTGTGTGCGTGTGTGTGTGTGTGTGTTTGCTTGTTTACACATCATTGCTCCTCCCGATCCAAATGTAGTTAGTTATTGTGTGTGAATGAGTTTTGCTGTTTAGGTGTGCTCTTTTCTAAGATAAGACTGTAAACCAGATTAATATAGCGTGGAAGAGCTTGTCAGCAGGAGTGAGTGTGTGGTTGTGTGTGTGTGTGTGTGTGTGGAAGTCTGCCCATCAGATGAGCCATTGCTTCTTATATTGCCTGAGTGTGTGTGTGTGTGTGCAGGTAGGGTCCAGTGCTGGGTAATGTGATCACGGCTCCATGTAACACAGCATGACAACTGCTTGTGCGTTTCAGTGTGTTCCTGTGTTGTGTGTGTGCGTGTGAAACGCGGCAGGACAACAGCATCTCTCCATACTTGTGGAGAGAATGGATTACTCTGCTCTGCGATTCCAAATGCCAGCACAGTAGCACACACACACACATACACACACTGAGTGTGAACATTTATTTAGATAAACATTCACATACATGCAGTGCACAAGAAAACTTAGCCTTTAAACCAGGGGTGTCAAACTCATTTTAGATGGGAGGCCACATGGAGAACAATCTACTCCCAAGTGGGCAGGACTGGTAAAATCACGGCACCATAACTTACAAATAAAGACAACTTCAGACTGTTTTCTTTGTTTAGAAATAGAAAAAGCACATTCTAAAATTATACAAATCACAATGTTTTTTTTTTCTTTTTTATACTTACATGTTGCGGATAATAGTATTCTATCTTCATTTGTCGTTATTCAAATGTTCTGAATAAATTATGTGATAATGTTCATTAATCAACTCTATCCATCCATCCATTTTCTACCTCTTATTCCTTTTGGGGTCCCGGGGCCGCTGGTGCATCTCTCAGCTGCAATCGAGCGGAAGCGGGGGGTACACCCTGGACAAGTCGCCACCTCATTGCAGGGCCAACACAGATAGACAACATTCACACTCACATTCACCCACTAGAGACTAGAGATGCGCGATTTGCGGTCACAACCACGGAGTCCGCGGATAAACCGCGGGTCGGGCGGGTGACATGACGAAAAAATAGATTTTAAATAGATTCGGGCGGGTGGCGGTTGAACCAATTCGGAAATATATATTGTAATAATCCCAGGAATGTTGGCTCATAAAACTTCTTCGTTTGTCTTGTCTTTATTGCACAAGATGTAATACAACCACACAACAGCTCTCATGTCTCTATATCGCTTTTCCCGGGACAACTCAAACTCTCACTTCCTGTCGATTACGTCACTTCCCTATCTCTCCCGGAAGTCCCGCCCCCCGCCAAAGTCATTGGCTAACACCCCGTAGCCAGCCGCTACATTATACATAGTTAAATGTTATGTTGAAGAAGTTCATTTAGCCTACTGACGTGTATTTATAAATGGTTGATTTATACAGGCTAGTAGGTAAAGTGTTGTACCTGACAACTCTTGACGGTACAATCCATATATCACGTCACAGACAACGTCACGCTAACATCACGTGACACCTCTGATGAAGGCTGCAGAAGCAAGATAGCCCAAACTTGTCAGGTACAACACTTTACCTTACTAGCCTATAGAAATCAACCATTTATAAATAGTTAAATGTTGTTACCCACATACGAAAAACGAGCAGCACTCTTTGAAACAGTATGTGGGCATACTTTTATTTTGAAGTGTCTCGTTTGGTCTGTCGACGGATGTAAGGAAGCTACTTCCGGGTATGGCCAACGAGGTATTTGTCATTTCTTGGTATTTTACTTGGCAAAATGTTTGATCCACATGCTGTGCATGTTATTATTTTTACGTTTGTAACGTGCTTTATTTATTACAGTTTTCACGGTGAATTTGAAGGGAAAGTAAGCCTTCAAATAAATCAGTTCAAGAATGCCATTGTGTCTGTGCTATTTGGAGGGAGTTACACTTTCTAACCTCACTAATGCCTTGCATCGTCTATATTAGATATATAACAACGGGCGGGTGGCGGGCGGGTGTGGCTTTAATGAAATGTTGGTTCGGGTGGGTGGCGGGTGGATGATGACTTTAGTGATGTAGTTGCGGATGATATAATTGCCTATCCGCGCATCTCTACTAGAGACCATTTAGTGTTGCCAATCAACCTATCCCCAGGTGCATGTCTTTGGAAGTGGGAGGGAGCTGGAGTAACCGGAGGCAACCCGTGCACGCAGTCACGGGGAGGACATGCAAACTCCACACAGAAAGATCCCGAGCCTGGGATTGAATCCAGGACTACTCAGGACCTTTGTATTGTGAGGCAGACACACAAACCCCTCCTCCACCGTGCTGCCCATCAGTCAACTCCTTGGTGTTAAATTTCAATCTATCTGGATGAAAACATGACATCAAAATCAAATTACAGGATGTTATTTATGTAGTTTGATAATTCTCCTCGACTGGTGCAATAACATCATGTGGTTTATTTTGTACATATGTACCATCATCTACAAAGATACAACTAATTACTATTGCAACATCTAGTGGACACATTTAGAACAGCGGTTTCGTTCATTCACAATTTTCAGGTCAATTTTTATACTTAGCAAACTCATCCCGCAGTCCAGATAAAACCTGTTTGCGGGACTGATCCGGCCCTCGG
Organism: Nerophis ophidion; assembly: GCF_033978795.1. Lineage (NCBI taxonomy): Eukaryota > Metazoa > Chordata > Actinopteri > Syngnathiformes > Syngnathidae > Nerophis > Nerophis ophidion. The sequence continues at coordinate 22,390,183 of NC_084612.1, read as the reverse complement.
GCCCCACGTTTGACACCCTTGCTTTAAACTATTTGATAAATTCCTATGGTGTGTTTATCCACTTATTGTATGACACTAACTGTGATTGCTGTAACAACTTTATTCTGTCATGGTTATTTTTACATTAGTGTAACCATTAAAGGGGTTCATATTTATTCAAAATCCACTTTTCTTTTATGTTTGCACCTGTTTTAAGTGCTGAAAATTTGAATTAGAACCATGGAGGATTATAAATATTCAACAAGCATTTTTTTATTGTTCCAAAAATTACTGTGATGTAGTTAATTTGTTTCCTCAGTGGATATGCATAGAGGTTTCCAGTCAAGTCTTATGTCCACGATGAGACAGATAAGCTAAAATGCTCTGTTATTTGGTTGTATTAACCAGCAGAGGTCACAATTCCAACATCCAGCGTCATAAAAAAAGAAATGGGTTTACTTATCTTTTTTAAAGTTTCATAAGAATTTACCTACTCGGGCGTGGGGCAGCTAGACTGCAGGTGGACATGAAGCTCTGAGCTTGGCTCACAGATCGGCTTTGCTGCGATGGTAAATATACAAATGGATTTACCCAAATCTACAATTCTAACAATTAATATGTGAACCAGTAAGGCTAACAAAAGTAATTATATGACAATTTGTAATGATACATTAGCATGTAGTATCCTGGACACTGGTGCATGTGGTTAAAGAGTTAGGGTTTAGCATACAGTATATCGTTTGTTAGCGTTTTGTATTACATTAAACAGTTTTTTTTGTCTGCACTGCGCTCGACAACTATTAGTACAATATGTAACCTGATTATAAAAGCATTAGCAGTGCGATGCCAAGGGGCTTACGCATGACCAAGGGGAACATGCTTTTTTTGCCGTATCAAAATATGATGAATCGTATGTAGCACTTGGCTGTACTGTAACCAAGGTGGGAGAGACGAGGAAAGACCGGTGTGTAGATTATTTTAATGTTAATAAGCTTACAATGTTATGCAGAGGCATAGATAAAACAATTTTATAGACAAATTAAATTATTTATAGTCATTTATTGCAACATGCACCTCAACAACCCTCACAGTATTTACATATGATAATTCAACACATAGTCATTCATGCAAACACATAGTAGCATACACACTCCACACAATCATCAAAGTTTCAATAAATCTATTGAACTTGACATCCCGTTGCTGTGCTGTCTCCTTCCCCAGTAAAACCCTTAACAGGCTTAACCGGGGGCAGCACAGTGGAAGGGGGGGTTTGTGCATCTGCCTCACATTATGAAGGTCCTGAGTAGTCCTGAGTTCAATCCCGGGCTCGGGATCGTTCTGTGTGGAATTGGCATGTTCTCACCGTGACTGCGTGGGTTCCCTCCGGGTATTCCAGCTTCTTCCCACCTCCAAAAACATGCACCTGGGGATAAGTTGATTGGCAACACTAAATTGGCTCTAGTGTGTGAATGTTGTCTGTCTATCTGTGTTGGCCATGTGATGAGGTGGCGACTTGTCCAGGGTGTACCCCACCTTGCGCCCGAATGCAGCTGAGATAGGCTCCAGAGACCCCCCGCAACCCCAAAAGGGACAAGCGGTAGAAAATGAATGGATGGATGGATGGCTTAACCGGACTACATGTAGATGAGAGATAAACAAACTACTTATAATGCAATATTCCTGCATGAATGCACATAACAAATTGGGAGACAAACATTATAATACCACAAAGCCTACATGATTTTAGCTTTATAGCAATGAAGGATGTTGAAAGACATAGCTGATAAACTAACTATTGAGATCTCATTGACTCTGAAGTTTGTTCTTCTTTGTTTTCCTCTCGTTATGGCTCGTTTTTGTACAGTTTGTTGCGAAAATCCTCCACTGTTGCCATTCGTAATAAAAAGTAAAAAGCCTAACGTTAAAACTACAGACATAGCTGGTGAAGCTCAGACAAGTTTGCAGTCAGCTGTAGAGGTGGGACTCTTTTTGGTACCTCACAATTTGATGTTGACTATTTGTAGTTGTTGTTGATTGAGTATGTCATAGTCAGCTCCACATCATGTCGTACATACTATACATACCGTGTTTCTCGGAGTATAAGCCGCTCCGGAGTATAAGTCGCACCCGTCGGAAATGCATAATAAAGAAGAAAAAAAACATGTATAAGTTGCACTGGACTATAAGTCACATTTTTGGGGGAAATTTTTTTGACAAAACCCAACACCAAGAATAGACATTTGAAAGCCAATTTAAAATAAATAAAGAATAGTGAACAACAGGCTGAATAAGTGTATGTTATATGACGCATAAATAAAGTTAAAAGTTAAAGTTAAAGTACCAATAATTGTCACACACATACGAGATGTGGCACAATTATTCTCTGCATTTGACCCATCACCCTTGATCACCCCCTGGGAGGTGAGGGGAGCAGTGGGCAGCAGTGGTGCCGCGCCCAGGAATCATTTATGTTGATTTAACCCCCAATTCAAACCCTTAATGCTGAGTGCCAAGCAGGGAAGTAATGGGTCCCATTTTTATAGTCTTTGGTATGACCAAATAACCAACTGAGAAGGTGCCTGGTAAGTTAATGTAACATATAATGGTAAGAGTCATTCAAATAACTATAACATATAGAACATGCTATACGTTTACCAAACAATTTGTCACTCTTAATCGATAAAGCCCCTGAAATCTTATATGTCTACTCTCTTACGTGAATGAGCTAAATAATATTATTTGATATTTTACGGTAATGTGTTAATAATTTCACACATAAGTCGCTCCTGAGTATATGTCGCACCTCCGGCCAAACTATGAAAAAAAATGCGACTTATAGTCTGAAAAATACGGTACATATCTCCAGTGAACAGTCTTGTGCTCAATGGCAATATTAAATATTTTACAAAAAACAAAAGAAACTTGAATTAAGAAAATAAAATACAATTAAATTAAATTAAACATATCTCAAAAGGGTAATGGGAAGAGTATAAACGTTTTGAATCACCCCCTTTTTTACATAGTTACTCCATTTTTTTCTGAGCCACATTTTATCACATTCATCTGGATCCACATAACTCAATTTTCCCGGACAATTTGCTGACAATTCTCAATATATCATCATAAGTAAGTCACTTAAGTAATTCGTACTCATATTCCAAATAAGCCATCACTATACCAAACCAAAATATTAGATGTGTACAATTTCTTAAAATGCTCAATGTTTGAACAGCGTTTGAGCTCATCACTAAGGCTGTTCCATATTTTCACCCCCCAGACTGAGACATAAAAACTTTTCTTTGTGCTAAGTGCTGAAGTGTGTTTATATTACGATTCTGGAGCTACCAGTCGATTAAGAATTGTTTATTGATGAATTTTTGATTTGTTTATTAATGCACTTTTACATTTGTTTTCATTTGACTTATAAGCATTCATCACTTGCAACTTTTAACAAAGCATTTGTATGAAGAAACATTTTAATTAATTCCCATTACATTTATGAAATTAATGGAAATGTGTGCAAAACTGGAACATCAATTCCCTAAAATAAAGGAGCTGGTCGGATCTCTCTGTGAGGTGGCTCGCGGCAGTTAGACAAATTGTAGAACTGTCTGCATTAGTTTTACAATAAATAAATAATGATTAAATGATGTTTACTAATCGCTTATACAATCGCCCATGTCCAAATTGTGATGCATCTAAAAAACGATTATTTCCCCCACCTCGACTCAGCTGGAGGGGGCAAGGCTTGGAGGAAGTCTTTGTACGTAAATAAGAGCGAACATAAAATTGTTAGTTTTCAGGAGACCATCAAAACGAAAAAAAAATTAACAGCAAAATGTATGCAAAATTTGGACCAAAGCACCCCCATTACAGGTTATGTAGACCACAATTACTTGTTTTAAATGAAGATTACATATCTTAATATCACCCTTTTAAGTTTTTTAAAATGAGACTTGAGTCATCGTCTACATTTAAGCTTTTCTCGTTTTGATAGCCTGTGTGCAAAGAGGTGTTTGGAAAGCTTAGTTTATTAAGATTTAACTAAGATATATTTTGATTACAGTTTTCCTTTTCAGACTCTGTAAACACAAATGAGTCATAAACTTGCATTAAAGGCCTACTGAAACCCACTACTACCGACCACGCAGTCTGATAGTTTATATATATCAATGATGAAATATTAACATTGCAACACATGCCAATACGGCCGGTTTACTTTACTAAATTACAATTTTAAATTTCCCGCAGAGTTTATTGTTGAAAACGTCGCGGAATGATGACGCGTGCGCGTGATGTCACGGACTGTATAGGACATATTAGCGCAGCACCATTTGCGCCTAAAAGTCGTCTCTTTTCATTGCGCAATCAAACAGTATTCTGGACATATGTGTTGCTGAATCTTTTGCAATTTGTTCAATTAATAATGGAGGAGTCAAAGTAGAAAGATGGAGATGGCAAGCTTTAGCCCTTAGCCACACAAACACATAGTGATTCCTTGTTTAAAATTCCCGGAGGTGAAGCTTTATAATGGATCAGAGCGGTCAAGCGAACATCGTTCCCGACCACCTGTCAACCGGCAGGTTTCGGTGAGAAAATTGTGGTAAAAAGTCGCCTCTTACCGGAGATCAGCAGAGCTTGCGCCGTCCATGCAGCTGCCGCCAACTTCCCTCAGAGACTGGCGTCAAGACACCCGTGGACAAATCCCTCCGACTTCAGGTACTATTTAATCTCACTAAAACACTAGTAACACAATAGAAAGATAATGGATTTCCCAGAATTATCCTAGTAAATGTGTCTAAAAACATCTGAAAACCGTCCCAATGCAATCGCCTTTTTTTTTTCAACTTTATTTATTTTATTTTATTTTTTCTAGTCCTTCGCTATCAGTATCATCATCCACAAATCTTTCATCCTCACTCAAAATAATGGGAAAATTGTCGTTTTCTCGGTCCGAATAGCTCTTGCTGCTGGAGGCTCCCATTATAAACAATGTGAGGACGTGAGGAGCCCTCACACCGGTGACGTCATCGTCTGCGACTTCCGGTACAGGCAAGGCTTTTTTATCAGCACCAAAAGTTGCGAACTTTATCGTCGATGTTCTCTACTAAATCCTTTCAGCAAAAATATGGCAATATCGCGAAATGATCAAGTATGACACATAGAATGGACCTGCTATCCCCGTTTAAATAAGAAAATCTCATTTCAGTAGGCCTTTAAACTCACCTACACCTTGATTTATTTTTCTTGTCTTAATTTCATTACAGTCATGGACGCCATAGGGTTTGATAAGGTCGATAAGGTATGTGACCTTTGTGTTCAAATTTATGAACGTGACACATTTGGTAATATTGGTATCTTTGCATCCCTTCTGCTAATACATACTGTACACACGCTCTGTAATACATTAACATGTTGTCAAAGGTGTTAGAGCCCCCCCGCAGTGCATCATGGGACATGGTGTCTTATTCAAGGGCATTGCTCGTGAGAACTTTCGAAGTAATACCACCACCCTCAAGCTGCCAGAAAACACCCCTGTCTGCGGCTAGGATCAACCCACCAACCTTTGGGTTATTAGTCAGCCTCTCCATCCAGGCCGGCCCAGGGAGAGGCTGTGGGTGGGTGGCTGTGGGAAGGAAGCCAAATGCATGCGTGTGGTTGAGTGGGTGTTTTTTTTGTGCTTCCCCTGTGTGAGGAGCACACTGCATCTTCCCCAACCACTTTCTGACAGGCCCACATACATCACCACCCCCAACACCTCTGTTTCTCTACCCCCATCCCGCTTCATCATCCCTATTCCCACTCTCCATCCCTTCCTCCATCCATCCAGCGCCATCCTCCCAGCCGCCCTCTCACCTGCTCTCATCTCTCACCAGCACCGGTGTCTCTCACCTGCTCGCAGCCCCACCACACCTCGCAGCAGGCCTCCCAGAGTATCATTTACATCGATGATGCCTCATCATTACCCCTGCCCTACTTTATCTATCACCCAGCAGCTCCGCCGTACAGGGCCTGGATCTGTACAACCACACAAATGCACTACTACAGTTTATTTGTATGGTTTTTAAAGATGGCAGAGAGAAGAAAAAAAAAACATGACACATGGATTATCCGCTATAAAAGTCATTTCACATACTTTGATTCAGTCTGTTTTGAGTAAAATCAGCCGTTTAGGATTCCAGTTTGCCAGTTTTTACACTTAGATTTAGACTTACACTTAGTCTTCCTTTTATTGTCATTCAAATTTGAACTCTACAGTACAGATAAAAACGGAATTTTGTTGTATTAGCTCCTTGTAGTGCAGGATAAAAGAGCAATAAGGTGCAGCTATAAATAGATTACTGTACAGATAAATATATTGCTCTTTTTCATTTGCATCCACGTTTATGGATGTATGTTATATTGTCTTTATATTCCAGCGAGTTAATCCGTTTTTCGGGAGAATTGAGGGGATAATTATGATGCATTCAAGAGTCTTATGGCCTGAGGGAAGAAGCTGTTACAGTACCTGGAGGTTCTGCTACGGAGGCTGTAGAACTTCTTTCTAGAGTCCAGTAGTGAAAACAGCCCTTGGTGGGGGTGGGAGGAGTCTCTGCAGATTTTCTGAGCCCTGGTCAGGCAATGGCTTTTTGTGATTTCCCGAATAGGAGGAAGAGGAGTCCTGGTGATCTTTTCCGCCGTTCTCAACACTGTCTGCAGAGACTTTTAGTCTGAGGCACTGCAGGCTCGAGTCCAGACAGAGATGCTGTTGGTCAGTCGGCTCTCTATAGTGCCTCTGTAGAATGTGTTTTGTGGCGTTCCTCAAGGCTGTGTCCTTGAATATCTGCTTTTTGTCTCTTGAGCAGGGGCGTCAAAGGTAAGGCCAGCGGGCCGGATTAGGCCCGAACAGGTTTTATCCGGCCCCCGGGATGAGTTTGCTAAGTATACAAATTTACCTGAAATTTTTGAATGAAAGAAACAGCTCTTCTACATGTGTCTACTGGATGTTGCAATAGCAATTCTTTGTATCTCTGTAGATCAGGGGCCGGCAACGCGTGGCTCCGGAGCCGCATGCGGCTCTTGGATCACTCTGTTGTGGCTCAGCTACATACTTGCCGACCCCCCCATTTTAACGGGAGGTTTTCCAAATTTCATTGCCTCTCCCTGAAGTATTCCCAGGATAACAGCCTCAGATTTTCACCCGGATAACAATCAATATTGAGGGCGTGCCGTGATGGTAATGCTTTAAACGTCCTCTCGACCATTTCGTAGCGTCCGCATTAATACTATGCTATCTGAGTGCCGGCTGGCCACATCTAGTGTGCAGCTGCTGACTCAACGCACAAGCGACTGCAAGGCATAGTTGTTCAACAGCCATACAGGTTACACTGAGGGTTGTCATATAAACAACTTTAGCACTTTTACTAATATGCGCCACACATACATGGCATACTGTAATTTGATTTAGATTTTTTTTTTATCTTGATATATTGAAAATGAACATCATTGAGTTGACTGATGAACGTTATCACATCATTCATTCAGAATATATAAATAACCGCCACATGTAAGTGTAAAAAAACAACAACATTATGATTTGTACATTTTCAGAATTTGCTTCTTCTACTTTTAAACACAGAAAACAATCTGAAGGTGTCTTTATTTTTAAGTTATCGTGCAGGGATTTTACTTGGGAGTAGATTTTTCTCCATGTGGCCCCCGATCTAAAATGAGTTTGACACCCCTGGTCTAGAGAGTTTTCACTGGACGTCCTTAATCTGGAAATCGACAATGTTGGAGTGACTCACCGGGAAAAACTCACATATTACAAAGTCTGAAAAAGACAAATGGTTAACTTTTGATGTGTTCTCAGCTGTCACAATAAATCAGAGAAGAAAAAAAACTCTACTACAGTACTGTATGTCCAAAGTTGTAAAAAATGCAGCATGGAGAAAGCAATTTTCAAAATAAAGGAGCCATTTTATGGATTGTAAGCCTATATGAAGATCTAGGGTAATGAAGCTTTCAGTTAAAATTTGATTTAGAAGAAAGTCGATAACATCCTAATTGTCCCGCCTCTTTTATCTGGTATGTATATATTTCTTGCTGACTACATCACCTGCCTTTCGAGAATTATTTCCAATTTCATTCAAGCATAAACAATATTCATAATAAACAGGAACTATTTGATACTTTCGATTGAAAATGTTAACATTTTTAGCGCTCTACAGGACATGCTTGTTAAGTAAGTGTAAACAAAATACATTACAGAGACATTTTGATTACTGGGGGTGAGACAGTCAGTAGCTGATAATAGATGATATCATCATCCAGGGTTTCCCCTTGATATAATTGAACATGGCAAACCGCCACGGCTTTGAAAAAAAAAAAAAAAAATTATATATATATATATATATATATATATATATATAATTTCCCCCAATTACCTTTCAGGCGCGGACGGTGTGTTTGCGACCATAAGAAAAACTGACATCAAATCCAAACCACATAAAGTTAAAACATTCACACTTTGGTCACCGAAACCCACATTACCGAAACTGGACGTAAACAAAACGCACGCCATTGTGACAGTCTGGAGCGTTGTCAGCATGTCTGCGATGTGAACATAATTTTTATATATATTACAGATATACCCGCGCGGACAGCCATCTACAAGGTGTGCTAATATAAAGAGGACTGTGGGAACTTTTAAGAAAAGAATGTCCAACTAGACTACTGGAGCAACAGCGCCAAGCAAGTGAAGTGAAGTGAATTATATTTATATAGCGCTTTTCTCTAGTGACTCAAAGCGCTTTACATAGTGAAACCCAATATCTAAGTTACATTTAAACCAGTGTGGGTGGCACTGGGAGCAGGTGGGTAAAGTGTCTTGCCCAAGGACACAACGGTAGTGACTAGGTTGACGGAAGCGGGAATCGAACCTGCAACCCTCAAGTTGCTGGCACGGCCGCTCTACCAACTGAGCTATGCCGCCCCAAAGTGTGACATCATGCCCGCTGCAGCTAGACTTTTTCGCGAAGGACATCAAGGGACAGAAGTTAAGAGTCTCTAAGTACAAGTACATTTTATAATGATACTAGAAGAAGATACTAGATGTGTTGATTGTTGTTATTAATACAAAAAAAAATGTAAGTCTGGAAACAATTGAAAAAATTCTTAACAAAGTACATTGTACAAAAAGCAGCAACAATGGAAAATATGGCCAAATGATATATAAATGTTAACACTAATTCATGCCAACAGATTTGTTTTAAATGTACGTATACATTTGTTTAGCCTTTTTAATGAAAATCATATCATCATAGAAAATTATGCAAACTAGTTGATGATGCATGGTGACCACACTCATAGCCACACCCCCACAACCACAGGTATCTTGGCAGTTTAGGGGAAACTCTGGCATCCCATATGGATTTTCTCTTCTAATTAGTGTCGGTTTGTCCACAGAAATGTCTTTCTCTTTGAGGTCAAGAAGGTTGCTGTACAGCTTAGGGATGGTTTATGAAAAAAAACAAATCTTAACCTTCCGGTTAAGATTTTCTGTGTGTTCTGTATAGGTTGTTCGGATCAGCACTAAACAGTTTTGAGCGTATAGCCAATAAAAATGGCATTTAATATCAAAAACGGAAATTGACATAATGTGACTGAAATGTTTGTATCATGAGGAGAAAGGGCATTTTTCTGGGGAAATCGTGTGACACGAGTGCACTTCTTCACAAATACTTAAACGCGATATCTATGCATTCAACCAGTTCTACCAAAACAGGAGACATTGTGCTAATGCTAATGCTTTTGAGTTTGCTGTTTTTGTGTATGCGACTATTAGTGAAATAATAACTGATGCATTCTTGTGTGTCCTTCATTGTAACCTTAAAGCGGTTATAGGTACATTACAATGTTACACCATTATTATGCTTTAACTTGAAATACCTGGGCAAAATTGTCCAATGATATCCAGTATTGTATCAAAAATCAGAGGTTTAGAGTTCTAGGAGACATTTTAAAGTTTTATAAGATATTTTTCTAAGACCCACTACTGAAAAGTGGAAATGGTGCATTAGTGGGAAATATGCTATTATGTGGTGTTTAAAAGAACAACAATGCCCATAAACAAAAAAAACTCTTGCAAAAAACTCTTGTGGATGTACTACCAGTCTATGGTTGCCAGTGTTCTGTTCTACATGGTAGTGTGCTGGGGGGACAGTACTTTTAAGAACGACAGCTCCAGACTGGAGTAACTGATCAGGCGGTCCGTCTCTACGATCGGAATAAAAGTGGACTCACTGGTGACGGTGGCAGAGAAGAGGACTGTGGACAAGCTAGTGAGCATCATGGATGATGCCAGTCACCCTCTGCATACTGTTGTCAGTAGCCAGAGGAGCCTGTTCAGTGCTAGACTGCTTCATTCCAAGTGCAGGACTAATAGACTAAAAAACTCCTTTGTCCCACACGCCATTAGACTGTACAACTCTTCTCTGAGGGGAAAGAGGTACTAGGATGACAGGGGATGCAAAACAATAACAATACTGAAATAAACTGCAACAGAAAGTGCAAAAACAGTGCAATACATTTTCATAAAATGGTCACTACTGCCTAGTTTCTCTTGTTATATTCTTATTCTTACAGTTATATTTGTATTCTTATTGTTGCTTTTTAATTGTATTCTTATTGTTATATTTTCAATTTTATTTCAATTTATAGCCCCATTATTTACTTGTTACTTTTTAAATTCGATCTCAACTCTGTACACTGCTGCTGGAATTTTTATGTTCCTGAAGGAACTCTCCTGAAAGAATCAAAAAAGTACTATCTATCTATCTATCTATCTATCTATCTGTCTATCTGTCTATCCGTCTATCTGTCTATCTGTCTGCCTGTCTGCCTGTCTGCCCGTCTGCCCGTCTGCCCGTCTGCCCGTCTGTCCGTCTGTCCGTCTGTCCGTCTGTCCGTCTGTCCGTCTGTCCGTCTGTCCGTCTGTCCGTCTGTCCGTCCGTCTGTCCGTCCGTCCGTCCGTCCGTCCGCCCGCCCGTCCGTCCGTCCGTCCGTCCGTCCGTCTATCTATCTATCTGTCTATAACCAAAGCGAAAACTGCAATTAGATCTGTCACCGTTCATACCATTTTTTGCTGTTTTGGCATCAATTGACACCGACTTGTAGCGGAATTTATCCCCTTGTATATGGCTCTATGCATTCAGGTGTATAAAATGATTAGAAGCATATATCTCAAAGATGGCACGGCATCCGGGTCCTGAATAAAATTGTGACGTCGGTAAAAACACTATGGCAAACCTCTGACTTAACATTGAACTTGCTGTAATTATATACCTGACCTTAAAAATGTTTCTCATTCCAGAATAGTTTTTTTTAGCCTATTGTTTTCAAATTATAGAGAAAAGTAAAAAAAAAAAAAACAGGTCAGTCGGCTGCAGGGCTGGTTCCCATCAAGCATGGTCTGTCACACATTGACGCACACATTTTCTCTATGAGATTAGCTGCATTACCTTGACCTTGGAATATTGATTTTGCATCTTCTGTTTTTATTAAGACTGAATTGGGAAGTCCGGTCTGTGCTCTCCAGGACAATATACTCAGGGAAGGCTGAGGTTAGTTCAGCAAGTTATTAATTAATGTGTCTGGCTTACGACCTCCGCTAAGACGTCATTTTATCGCTTTTTGACTTCATCAGACTGCGCCCTGTCTGTTCTTTCCAATAATGGCTCAATGTAAAAGAATACTCTTTCCTGGAGTGCACTGCATCAGTTGCAACTACAGCATATGCATACTTGCCAACCTTGAGACCTCCGATTTCGGGGGATGGGGGGGGTTGTGGTCGGGGGTGGGGCGGAGTCGTGGTTAAGAGGAGAGGAGTATAATTCACCAACTCGAGTATTTCATATATATTTCATATATATATATATATATATGTATGAAATACTTGACTTTCAGTGAATTCTAGCTATATATATTTATTTTATTATATATATAAATAAAATAAATAGTTGAATTTCTGACGGCACCTATCAAATACACAGTAATAAAAACACAGTTATTCTACTGACTGTACTGTGCTTGCTGGTTACAAAAAAAACACTTACCTTTCACTATTTGAGTACCCTTTGTTCTGCCATTTGCGTATTGGCGAGCGATCTCCAAATACAGGAACATATCCTTCACAGATTTGTTGTAGACATCCAAAAGTAAGAATGGGATGTTGCTTCCAGCTATCAGTATAGCCATCTTTGTCTCAGCATAAGTTACACTATCGGATCTCCATTTTGCGAGGTGGCCCATAATACTGGGTTGTGAACGATGCTGCGCTGCGGACGCTTTGTGCTTCGCTGACCATTCATGGCTGATTATATCCATTCGGCCGCTGTGTTCAATGGAGAAGTTTGTTCTACACAATTTACAGGCAACATACGCCTTCCCCTTCAAACTCTCCTGGATAAACTGAAATTCTTGTTTCCAATCGTTGTGGAACTTGCAAGCGTATTTCTTCATTTTTGTTGTCGACGGTGTAATATATTGGGTTGGTGTCAATAACCAGGCGACGTGATGAAGCTATGTCTCTTTACTGTGGGCTTCAGAACAGACTCCCTAATGCATGTTCCTTGACTGCACTTAAATGTAGAATATATGTAGAATATATTTACATTCTATTCTATTCTATTCTATTCTATTCTATTCTATGTACAGTACGTGAAAGTATTGTCCTGTTTAATAGGGGGCGTGGCCTCTAGCTTCGCCTGAATTTTGGGAGATTTTCGGGAGAAAATTTGTCACGGGAGGTTTTTGGGGGGTGCGCTGAATTTCGGGAGTCTCTCGGAAAATCCAGGAGGGTTGGTTAGTATGAGCATATGACACAATTTTGGTAATTATATAAGAAGTTTACCATACATCAGTTTAATACTCTCATTGTCCTTAAATGAATTTAGACTTTTGAAACCTTACCAAAGTCGTAACTTGTGCATCTTATCTTCTCAATGAGACATCAGATCAAACTGAGTGTAGATGGAGTGCGCAGGTTTCAGGGTTAAGTCCCTCACTGTTGCGTTGCGGCACTAAATAAAAGGAATCGCGCGTGCAAGTGCATAAGAGGAGGACTTAATATTATAAAACAGAATTGATTTTCCGGAACGAGATTCCTCCTTTGATAAGGTATTAGCTGGGAGGGGAAAATGTTGTGAATCTTCATTAAGAGCCTCTGATATTCATTGGGATAATCGCAGGGGGAGCAGTAGGAATGAAAAATGAACACAAAGGCAAGAGGAAGAGAGTCATACATTAGGGGCAGACTGGGTGAAAAAGAAGATAGTAGCATTGAGAAGGAGAGAGTAACCCCCTACCCCAGCTCACGTCTTCCACTCAGACATTTGCACATACTCGAATCAGAGACTTAAGTCGGAGTAGGCTGCCCTTAATAAGAGTGAAAATTGATTTCTTTCCACTTCCAAAAGAAGAGATCTAAAGATGAGGAAGGTGAGGATTGGGCTGTAGTTCATTATGGGAAATTAGACTATTGGAGTTCACGTTATAGCCCTTGTACGTCGACCCTGGCTTCATCCCACGCTACTCACACACTGAAACAAACACAGTCAAAAGAAGTAATTTGACCAAAAAGAAAGGCATGTTCTGTAACACAGAATATACTGTCAGATGGAAATTGACAAAGAACGGTGGGATTTGCTCAGAAAATTGGGCACGGGAGCAAAGACCGACATTAAAATGAGGAAAACACATGAAAGGAATTAAGGATGAGACCAGGGAAAAGGAAGAGTTTGCCAACACTGACTCCCCTGTAGCGTCAGCATTAGGCTATGATGAGTAGAGGGGGTTGGAAGGGATAACAAGCTGATAGACTGACTGCAGAGAGGAGAATTGAAGAGAGCCTAATACCACAGACGGAAATTTGTGACGGACCAGCAGAAAACTACAGTGCAAATTCAGCGATGACTCCTTTTGTTGAGTCCAAAAAAAGTGAAAAAAAAACAGTCAAATTGTCTGAAAGTAAAGTTTGGGACTACCTGGAAACTTTTAAAGTGGAGTTAAGGTCACTAAATGCACATACGCTCAACAACTATTACAAACCCCGTTTCCATATGAGTAGGGAAATTGTGTTAGATGTAAATATAAACGGAATACAATGATTTGCAAATCTTTTTCAACCCATATTCAGTTGAATATGCTACAAAGACAACATATTTGATGTTCAAACTGATAAACATTTTTTTTTTTGCAAATAATCATTACCTTTAGAATTTGATGCCAGCAACACGTGACAAAGAAGTTGGGAAAGGTGGCAATAAATACTGATAAAGTTGAGGAATGCTCATCAAACACTCATTTGGAACATCCCGCAGGTGTGCAGGCTAATTGGGAACAGGTGCGTGCCATGATTGGGTGTAAAAACAGCTTCCCAAAAAATGCTCAGTCTTTCACAAAGAAGGATGGGGCGAGGTACACCCCTTTGTCCACAACTGCGTGAGCAAATAGTTTAAGAACAACGTTTCTCAAAGTGCAATTGCATGAAATTTAAGGATTTCAATATCTACAGTCCGTATTATCATCAAAAGGTTCAGAGAAGCTGGAGAAATCATTCCACATAAGCGGCATGACCAGAAAGCAACATTGAATTACCGTGACCTTCGATCCCTCGGACGGCACTGCATCAAAAACCAACATCGATCTCTAAAGGATATCACCACATGGGCTCAGGAACACTCCAGAAAACCACTAAATACAGTTTGTCGCTACATCTGTAAGTGCAAGTTAAAGCTCTACTATATGCAAAGGGAAAGCCATTTATCAACAAAATCCAGAAACGCCGCCGGCCTCTCTTGGCCCGAGATCATCTAAGATGGAGTGATGCAAAGTGGAAAAGTGTTCTCTGGTCTGACGAGTCCACATTTCAAACTGTTTTTGGAAAATTAGACATTGTGTTATCCGTACCAAAGGGGAAGCGAACCATCCAGACTGTTATCTACGCAAAGTTCAAAAGCCAGCATCTGTGATGGTATAGGGGTGCATTAGTGCCCAAGGCATGGGTAACTTACACATCTGTGAAGGCACCATTAATGCTGAAAGGTACATACAGGTTTTGGAACAACATATGTTGCCATCTATGCGCCATCTTTTTCATGGATGCCCCTGCTTATTTCAGCAAGACAATGACGCCACATGCAGCACGTGTTACAACAGCTCGCCTGCAGTCCAGACCTGTCTCCCATCGAAAATGTGTGGCGCATTATGAAGCGTAAAATACGACAGCGGAGACCCCGGACTGTTGAAGGACTAAAGCTCTACATAAAACAAGAATGGGAAAGAATTCCACTTTCAAAGCTTCAACAATTATTTTCCTCAGTTCCCAAACGTTTATTGAGTGTTGTTAAAAGAAAAGGTGATGTAACACAGTGGTGAACATGCCCTTTCCCAACTACTTTGGCACGTGTTGCAGCCATGAAATTCTAAGTTAATTATTATTTGCAGAAAAAAAAAAGTTTATGAGTTTGAACATCAAATATCTTGTCTCTGTAGTGCATTCAATTGAATATTGGTTTGAAAAGGATTTGCAAATCATTGTATTCCGTTTATATTTACATCTAACACAATTTCCCAACTCATATGGAAACGGGGTTTGTATTTTTGAGCGTATTATATAGTCCTTACAACTCAGGAGAGGTTGGAAAATCACAACCGTGCAAAGAAAAATGTATCCATCACCTCTCTAAATCTGTTCTGTATAAATAATAACCAACATGACTATGACTGGCCGTTTGGATCAAGCCTCTCATGCAGAGTTTGCATTGTGATATCGCTCCCTCCCTCTGTGGTTCAGCCTGCAGGCTGTCTGGTAATGTGAGAAAGCAGAAGGTGGAAAAGATCAAACCCAACTGACCTGAGAATAGCACTGACACCTTCTCACACACGTTGTGTAAGTGTGTGGGTTTGCATGAACCAAAGAGGATGGAATACAAAAACTGCAAGCAATCTACCAAGGCTAAACTGTAATGCCAAATACTGGTTTTCTAGATTAATACATAACCTATTACGCAATCCATTAGCAGGTGGTTTGTAAACTCATTCTGTTCTTCATTTAAAAAACACAAACAAAACATGGTTGTTAGAAATTTAAAGTTATAAGTGACAGACCTGCCAACATGTATGCATTTTTTGGATTTGGCATGTATTTTGACAATTCAATAACCTTTTATTGAACACTGATCTCAAGGTTTTCTTGCATTTCACCAGTTTCAGTTTCAAGTTTAGTCTCTGAATTATGCTCCTCTGTCGAGACAACAGTCTATATACTACACCCGCCGGCTTCTCGCCCTGGAACCCCTTTGTGCACCTCTCCAAAAAAAAAATAAAAAAAAATAGCCGATTATAAAAGCTTCGATCCGGCGGCTTGGAGAGCATTTTTTCCTGTGTGCATACCCAACTTCACGAAGACCTTTTCCAATTTCCCCAACATTTTCAATAAAAAATACCCTTTGATTAGTTACAATCGCAATAACACTCTATCTCTCGTGAATTACCACCAATTGCTTGTGACAATAGACGCTAACAATCTTAAAAGTCGACGAGCATTGTGGTTGCTCACAGAGTTTTAACGTTAATGTTTTCAGCTTTGAAATGCAGTCTATGAAATTCTACCCAAATCCTGAAGGTGGTGGTAATATGAAATGTTAAGTGCAGTGGACATGTTTATGGTTATGGTGTTAGTTTATTTCGAACATGTGTACAATTACAATACGGTACATCCCATTTTTACAGTTTCTCATTATAGCAGGTCTGAAAAGGAGTAGGATGTAGCAGGGCTTATTTAATACTACCTCGTTTTGTTTTATAGCAATTCCTAACATAGTTCGTTAATAGAAAAGTTTGTATATTTAAGCACATTTGTCCATTAGAAACAATGTACATATGAAAATGGGATACAGCCTTGACAAAAGTCCATATTTCAGTAAAAGTTTTTACACTTTGTCAACGACATCTGCGGTCCTCTCCAAGATTTCTCATTGTCATCCCACTGGGTTGAGTTTTTCTTTGCCCTGATGTGGAGTCCAAACCAAGGATGTCGTTGTGGCTTGTGCAGCCCTTTGAGACACTTGTGATTTAAGGCTATATAAATAAACGTTGACTGATAGCCACACAAAAATATATCTAAAAAGGGCTAAAGAAACACGCTTAAAAGGCAAACTAAGTAACAGAGTAGCTACCACAACAGTGCTCTTGTGACAGAATGAGCACGGAGATCGATAAGCCTGCCCACAATAGATGAGCAGCCAGGCTCAAAATGGCTGGACCCCAGGAAGAATAGTCTCCACTGCGGAGTAGACTAATTGGGATCCTTAATAAACTAAACTAAAATGGCTGTGCTTCAGGCACACTATGGGTGGAAGAAACATTCGTACATTGAGACATGATATTATTTCGGTCTGTAATTTGTGAATTGAAAAGTTCATATAATAAGGGGCTCGTAAATTGAGGTTCGGCAGTCAATTCATCACCAATGCAGTTCTCTTGACTTCCAAATATCAGAGCACAGTGATTAATGACATACTTCTGATTTCTTCTCTGGCCCATGTCAGTCCCATAGCAAAGTTTTGTAGAAATCCATGAAGTACGATTTGAGTCATGCTGGTAAAAAACAAATGCAGGTAAAAACATAAACTAAATGAACTAGATGTACCAGAGCCTTTGAAAGGCACACACTTTAGAGTAAGAACAAAGCTTGAAATGAAGACTGAGAAAGAGAGTATTAAGAGAGACAGAGGAAGGGAAGAGGTGGAGAACATTTATTATGCTGATGCTTCATCTACAGATACAAATCACAGGCTGTTATCACACGCAAGCAAACCCTGCTAGTACCCTCCACTCGGATCCATCTCCACCGTGACACTCCGGTGCAAGTGTACAGCAACAAACTTTGTGTGTGTGTGTGTGTGTGTGTGTGTGTGTGTTTGCACTCAGATTGCACCCTCTGAGTGATAGGATTATAAATAGAGCCGGTGGATGGACTCTGTAAAGGTGAGAGCATCAACTGAGAGCATTATCAGGGACAGACCAGCAGGAATGTAACTGTTGTGTTGGTGTGTATCTCTGTTTGTTTGTTTTCTGCAGGTTTCTACACAGGTGGGAGTGTGTGCCTAATTTTGGTTTAGTTTGGTGAAGAAGAAAAAGCACATTTGCATGTATTTGCTTAACCCCACAACACGCACCATAATAAGGACATTTACCGAAATTTCAGCCTTAAGCTTCTCCCCGTGAATGCGTGGGTTCCCTCCGGGTACTCCGGCTTCCTCCCACCTCCAAAGACATGCACCTGAGGATAGGTTGATTGGCAACACTAAATTGGCCCTAGTGTGTGAATGTGAGTGTGAATGTTGTCTGTCTATCTGTGTTGGCCCTGTGATGAGGTGGCGACTTGTCCAGGGTGTACCCCGCCTTCCGCCCGAATGAAGCTGAGATAGGCTCCAGCGACCCCCCGCAACCCCAAAAGGGACAAGCGGTAGAAAAATGGATGGATGGAAACTTCCACGATTGAGAAAGTCATCTTCAGCACCATGGACAGCGAGCATGCAACTAGTCCTCCCACTAAAAATTGACATTCATTTAATTCAACATTAAGGTTGTAGAATTAATAAAATCCATAATAAATTAGCTATCAATTTAAGGAAGTTTTATTATTGTAGTAAATGTGCATCTCAGTATTTACATGTAAAACAAAGAGACATTTACATTAACTTAAGCTTTACATGCACTGTAGTGTTTAGTTTTAAGAGATGTTATCTGACAATTAAGCAGTATTTAGCATAAAAAATGCATAATTCCCCAAAAATATGTACTATAAATAATGCTATCACATAATAAAAAATAAGTCACTAATGAACTAATTATGATCTGTACGGTAATTAATCTCTTTGACCTCACCGAAAGATGCTGAGAATTTGGGTATTTTTTTGTTTAAGTTGATTACATTAATATAAAGAGAGATATAGAAAAAAGTGGTTTAAATAGATGCAATGTGTTTTATTTACTAAAATAAAAATTTAGAGCCATCTAAAGTGCTGAAGTAAACACAACAACAAACATTAAAAAACGTTTTTGAGCAATCAATATTAAAAGTTGAACTAGTTGCACTTTCCTCTGCTTCAAAAAATATATAATAAATAAATAAAATCCATCAATCACACTGCTAACATGTTACTAACGGGTTTAAAAAACCTATTCAACAAATAATTGGCAATATTGGTCACAATTATATGTTAAACCAGGGGTGCCCATTACGTCGATCGCGAGCTACCGGTCGACCGCGGAGGGTGTGTCAGTCGATCCCCAGCCAGGCTTTTAAAAAAATAGACCTAAAAATTTGCGATCATCAATCTTCACCAAGACGTCATTTGATTGAAATTCACGGCACCCGAGGGTCTTGTGAGAGGACGCTGGCTGCTGCGAGATAATTTTAAGAAAAAAATAACCGACAGGAAGGCGAGAAACACTTTTTATTTCAACAGACTGTCGCCCCATACCTTCCGTCAAGACTCTAAAGACCAACTGCACATTTCCTATCTTCACAATAAAAGTGCTGCTTCATGCTGCCTGCGCTAACAAAATAAGAGTTTCGGAAAGCTGGCGAGCACAAGCGAGCAAGCTACAGAGTTTGCCGCCAACGTTTTTCTTGAAAAGTGTATGAAAGCTGGATAGATAGGATGCCAAAAACCAACCACTTTCATGTGGTATTGTACAGAAAGGACAACTTTTTTTCTCCTCCATTCAAAAATGTGTACATTATCATCACTACTGTCTGATTCCAATCAATGCAAGTCATCAGAATCAGGTAATACACCAACTAATATTCTTGTCTTCGTGAAAGAAAGGCATCTAATATGTGTTAAACATGTTGGCCCTGTGATGAGGTGGCGACTTGTCAAGGGTGTACCCCGCCTTCCGCCCGATTGTAGCTGAGATAGGCGCCAGCGCCCCCCGCGACCCCAAAAGGGAATTAGCGGTAGAAAATGGAAGGATAGATGCTTGTATTATCATTTAACGCCTTTAAAGGCCTGCTGAAACCCACTACCACCGACCACGCAGTCTGATAGTTTATACATCAATGATGAAATATTAACATTGCAACACATGCCAATACGGCCTTTTTAGTTTACTAAATTGCATTTTTAAATTTCCCGCGAGTTTCTTGTTGAAAACGTCGCGGAATGATGACGCGTACGCGTGACGTCATGGACTGTAAGGAAATATTAGCGCTGCACCAAACACGGCTAAAAGTCGTCTCTGTTCATGGTGTAATTACACAGTATTTTGGACATCTGCGTTGCTGAATCTTTTGCAATTTGTTATTTTAATAATGGAGACTATAAAGAAGAATGCTGTTGGTGGAAAACGGTGGATTGCAGATGTCTTTAGCACCGAGACACAGCCGGTGTTTCTTTGTTTGTTGTGAAGCGGAGCGGTCAAGCAAACATGTTTTCTCTACGTCAACCAGCATGTTTTTGGATGGGAAAATTGTGATGTATATTTTACTGGAGAAACAATTGGATTATTCATTGTCCTGAAGCAGCGGGAGCTGTGAGCTTGGCTCCTCGGCTTCTCTCCGAGACACACTTCTTGTTCACCGTAGCCATCCGACCTCGAGGTATGTCTTTACAATCTTTTAGAATCTTTAAAATCTCACTAAAACCCTATTAAAACAATAAGCAGATAAGGGATCTTCCAGAATTATCCTAGTAAATGTGTCTAATTACATCTGAAACGCTCACTTTGCCGCCGCCCGGAGCCGTCGCTTTTTTTTTTTTTCTTTTTCTAGTCCTTCATTATTTATATCTTAATTCACAAATCTTTCATCCTCGCGCAAATTAATGCGGAAATTGTCGCTTTCTCGGTCCGAATTGTGTGGAGCCCTGCAACTTGTGACGTCACGCGCACATATTTCCGGTAACGGCAGGGCTTTTCTATTAGCGACCAAAAGTTGCGAACTTTATCGTCGATGTTCTCTACTAAATCCTTTCAGCAAAAATATGGCAATATCCTGAAATGATCAAGTATGACACATAGAATGGACCTGCTATTCCCGTTTAAATAAGAAAATCTCATTTCAGTAGGCCTTTAACGTGTTAACAAAAATGTCTCTTTCATAAATAGATACATATAAATGATATATATGAATGAGGTAGACCCCCTTGATTTGGTAAATTGAAAAGTGGCTTGCCTGCAGAAAAGGTGTGGGCACCCCTGTGTTAAACTTTGTGAAACATTACCCACAGATCAGAGACAAAATTGACTTTGATAATATAAGAGAATAACACTTTATATTTTCCCTGTTCTTGCAATAGACTTTAGATATGTACTGTTATTGATTGCCTATAATAATCATATTACAGAAGGCAGACAGATTTGTATCAATCAACTCACTATTTTATTTTAATAGGATATTCTTTTTTTTTTTTCTAGATACTTGGATTATTTTTTTGTCTGAACACAATCTATTCTAACTCGTTAGGCCTGCCTTTTTTTGAAATATGGCAAAATGAAGTATTTTCTCGCACTATGTTTGCATATTGCATGCCATGCTTATGGAGTTGTCGCTGCTGGGCACAGCCCATTTTTGGAGTACATTACTGCGGGGATTTTGTGCATGGAGATTGTACAAGCACTGTGTTGCTCTTTTTGCTGGACGAACAGTCTAGTAATAAACCTAATATGATACGTAGCCATTTATACAATATTCTTGGCCCCTGACTAATAAACGTATACTCATACGTATTTGCTGGATTCACTGGATAACGTAAAACCAAACCAGCCTGACCTCTTGTCTCTTTTCCTTATACTCACCCTCTTAACTAACTACTACTGTGAGTCAGCCGGCTTCCTGTGCAGGGTCATAGTGCATAATTCAGTGTCTGATATTAAATGATATGCGTCACCTTACTTTTGAGGAGAAGGGATGGGGAAAGGACTTCACCCTAGCTGACTTCAGAGGGCTAATGCATACCAAACACCCTGTCTTACACACATGCATACACCACACACCACTTGCTTCAGTGCAAGACACATTTTCATTTATGGTTTACTATTGTTTTCACATTACTGAATATTTTAGATAGAACAGAGGTTTCTGTTGAAAAATTACTTCTAATGTAAAACTAATAGCATGCAAGCAAAAGTGTAACATTCTGTATGCTTTGATTAAACATGCACACATTCAAAAAGGTTCAACTGCTCTTCTTGTTGCTCTACTGGCATGAGAGAGGTCAGAAGTATATTATCTGAAATGTATCCAGTGTCAAAAAGAGAGAGAGTGAGTGAGAGAGGGAGTGAGAGAGGCCCTAGCTGGCAGCAGTGCTGTCTTTTCACCCTTAATTCTTTCCACCTTGTTAGGCACTCCGCCGTGGGCCGGGCAAATATAAACACGCTGGCAGGAGAGGCAGGAGGGGGGAGATGGGAAATGGATTGTTTAGCAATGATGGAAAAAGGAGGGAGGAGGGGAAAATGGAAAATTGGAGATGGATTGACATAATAGCCATAAATATATGATAGGAGCTGAACATACATTGAAGTGAATGATAGGTCATACTTATTTAAGTCATACTGTCCTTGACACTTTGGGCAGAACCTGTCATGTGCTAAAATCATCTTTTTCCGCCTAAGTTAAATTTTTGTCAAAGTAGAGTCAACTTTTTTGAGCGTACAATATTATTGGAACTAGAGATGTGCTGATCGATTGGCCACCAATCCGTATTGGCTGACATCCGTGAGAAAGAAAGTGATCGGCCAATGCCAATTAATGCTTTTCAAGGCCAAACCCCTTCGGCTGATACTTGATTAATTTTCTTTCCCCCACACTGATTGGTGTGGCTACCAGCGTACTGTGTATGTTCATACACAGTGTGGAGCCGATCTTTTAAGTTAATAAACATCACCTCCACTGCTGCAAGTAAAATGATCACTTTCAGGACGAGGCTAATCATGTTACACACCGAGCAACAACTAAAGAGACAGACAAGAAGATTTTGGTAATCGCTAAGTTAGCTTTAAAGGGGTCCTGTTATATCAATCAATCAAAGTTGATTTCTCTAGCCCTTAATTACAAGTGTCTCAAAGAGCTAGACAAGCCACAACAACATCCTCGGTTCAAATGTAAAACCAACTTTTCTTACCAACTGTATTGGTACATGTTTTGTGTATTTGGGTTCGGCATGAGTCTGGAAAATGTAAAATCAAACCATGGAGGCATGGCGGAGATATTTATAAAACAATCTTGCCTTCTTTTATACTTCCTCCAAACGAACCATTTGGAATTTGCCTGATTTGGGACATTTTCGCCAAGTGTAATGTCAGTGGATATCTCCTTGCATGGAAAAGTTTTGCACAAATCCTCCATGGTAATCCAATATTGTAGTTGCTAAGTTTCTTCTTTTTCTGTCTTCTTGTTGTGGGGCAGACTGGCTTGTACATGCACATGCATCCTCTGCTGTTGCCATTTCTAATACAAAGTAGCGTATAGTTCTGACTTGTATCTGTTAGTGTACTTTATATAGAAGCGTTATAAACTACAATATGGATGACAGGGATGAAGCATACACGTAAGAGGAGGGCAGATCAATCCGTTTACCCTTGGTGTCAGTCCCAAGGGTAGTATCAGTATGATTGATACCAGAGGTATTAGGTCAATATTTATATTTTCACAAAATCATTTTTTTGATCCTGTTTTTGTTGTGTTTACAGACACATGGGGGGAAAATCCTAGACACGGTGGGACTTTGAAGGCAAAACCCAAAAGATTTAAATTAGCAGTATTCAGTTTTGATAAAATAATTGTATGTAATAAAAAAAACAAGGAACTAAATTAAATATTGTGTTGATATTGTTACACTGTTATGAGCAATATCAACTGTCAAATACCTAGCCGTATGCATTGTAGTCTCCAATAGCCATACATTTATATTTTATTCAGTGCTGCCCCTCCCTGCAGGCTAAACACACACTGTGCATAGGGCCCCACAATATGTGGGGGACCTCGTTTTACGTGACACTGTTTATGTGAACTGTCAGTTCATTTTAAATGGCGGAATTTAACTGCCAAGACATTTTTAGCCCCTTCCTGCTTAGGAACTGATAAACGATACAGTGGCCCATTTCTCTTGATCGTCCCCTGTGGTGCGGGGCTGGTAATCTGACAGACTGGGATCAAATCCTGATTGGGTTTCTGCCTGGAACTTGCACAACTTTGTTTTCATTATATTAAATTTATTTAACTATAATGATGATTTTTAGACTTATTTACCATTAATTTGTTAGAGTATATAACATGCATAAAATGTATTTAAACTTTGATTTAAAAAAGTATAACACGCGTTTGACATAAATAAAAATGGGTGAAAATAATTTTGTAATAGGGGGATTCTGCATAGGGTCCCAATTAAACCCTGGCTCTGAGTTGAATATTTTTTCCGTGAAATCTAGGTGTTAGGAATGGACAAATAAATGTATCAACACTTTCAGACAAATTAAAACTGTTTAAAATGTCTAATAGCAAATATGAAAGTGTCATGATCCGTGGCCTGGATCAGGTTTTGTTTAGTCATGTTCTGTTAGTTTTGGACTCCCTTAGTTCCTGTTTTGTGCACCTCTGGGTTTGTTTTGGTTACCATGGGTAGTAGTTGGGTTCACCTGCCTCGGGTTAGTGGTCGGCACGCTCACCTGCTGTCGAGCACTAATTAGAGAGCTTTTTATTCACCTTTCTCGCCATGCTTAGGCTGGCTTTGTTGTTTGCTATATGGGTAAATTCCTTGTTTTCTTTGCTTTGATTCCTGTGCTAAGTCTCGCCTTAGCTTCCTGTGCGATTGGCACGCATCCCTTTTGTTTTGTTTTTTGTTTGTTTGTATCTACGGTGTATAATTTATGAGCAATAAATCATCTCCTACCTGCACGCTTCGTCCGGAGTTGTCCGTCTGCATCCCGGGAGAACAACCACGCATAAAGATGTGACTCCCACGTGACAAAAAGTGCAAAAATGAGCGACAAAGAAGCATCATGTGTAAATATCAATAGGACAATTATTAGAAAACAGATTAAAGTTCCAGAACATTATTATTCTTACATTCTTTTCAAATTCCAATGACGGCCTGAGTTGAAAAAGGATTTGGAAGAAGACAATGACAAATAGTAAGGGATATCAGCAGCTTCAATGTTTCATTGTAAAACCCTACTGTGATTGAAATATTTACATACATGATTGTGGCCTTTAACATTTGGCTGACTCCCTTTTTGCTGTATCAGCTTTTTTCTGATTGGACTTTTTTATCAGACCGCCGTTTTTGCACGTCGCTCATGTATATTGGCAGCATCCAAATAAACGGCTCAAACATTATAAATGATCATCTCGGTCACGACTCTCTCCCATCTCATCCTCCGTCGTTGCTGCCACCCGTCGTCCAGCCCGCCCCCGGTCCTGTGTTGCTTGTCGTGCCGACTTCGGCAGTATCGCCGTGGCGACAGAGACAGGAGCAGATGTGACTCTGGTTGCGGGGCATTTGGCAGGAGCACTCATCGTCACGGTGATGGAGATGTGGCTGGACGGCACATCATCTGTAGCATCACGAGGGGTGGAGTTGGGGTAGGGGGTCGGGGTGGGCGTTGTATGAGTGAGTGTGGATGGTTGAGGCGTGGATTGGCATTGGGCGAACTCCCCTCACCCACCAGCACGCACACACTTGCACAGTGTGACCCCACACACCCTGGAGGGACTGCAAGTGCACAGCCAGTAACCAGACAAGAAGGTGGGGGTGATGCGTGTGTGTGTGTGTGTGTGTGTGTGTGTGTGTGTGTGTGTGTGTGTGTGTGTGTCTGTTTGTGTGTGTGCGCACGATCTAACCAGGCAGCAAAAAGTGCCGTCAAACACACAAGATGCTTTTATTGCTCTCTCGCTGTGCTTTATTTCTTGAGGTATTTTTCTGCTATTTCGGTCCCTCTGTCTGCTAAGTTGGAGACAAATGGCGGTTTGGGGGCTAAATGTTTGAACTTGAGCAAGGAGACTCAAATTGACACACTTAAGGAAAACTGAGTCCCGAGGACAAGGGAGCAGGAGAGAGAGATAGTGCGAGATGGTGAGAGAAGAGGGATTACAGATGGAGGCATTACTCAAGACATCTGTAATGTGTATGGAAGACAACAAACTGGCCAGCGGACATGAACTGCTGCACTTGCCCTCTGCCATGTCTCACTCTTTTCTTCTTTGTCCACATGTATTGGACTGTGATTCAAAGCCAAATGAAATGTGGTTAGATATTGTATTTGAGGTGGACGACCGAGAGGGACAAGCGGTAGAAAATGGAGGGATTGGTGGATGGACAAACTTAGCAACAAACCCCATTTCTTCACAGTGTCCACAAAACTGAATGCAGTTTTGCCAAATTAATTCCATGATTGTTGTATACACTTCTGTTGTATACGAGCGTGTGTGTGTGTGTGTGTGTGTGTGTGTGTGTGTGTGTGTGTGTGTGTGTGCCTGCCTGTCAGGGGTGTGCACCACGACGGTTTGGCAGTGGTCTGACATTTCCTGCTCTGACATCTTGTCTCAGTTCATCTCCTATGCCAGTGGACGCACGGAAGCCCTGGAGGGACACCCTAGCACCAGCTAGGCAAACTTGTCTTTTTGTCAGCACCAGTGAGGAGCCGCGATGCATTAGTCACAGACACACACACACACACACACACACTTACACAGATGGACACTTTATCTTTTTTTCAACTCTTTTTTTAACTGATTTTGTAAGAACAAATGTTATGTACGGGGGAGTAGATGGCACAAACAACAAGGAGGCGTGGTATAGCTCTATGATTTATTTTATATATATATATATATAAACTCAGTATATATATATATATATATATATGTATATATATATATATATAAACACAGTATATATATATATATATATATATATATATATATATATATATATATATACATATATACAGGACTGTCTCAGAAAATTTGAATATTGTGATAAAGTCCTTTATTTTCTGTAATGCAACTAAAAACATGAAAATGTCATACATTCTGGATTCATTACACATCAACTGAAATATTGCAAGCATTTTATTATTTTAATATTGCTGATTATGGCATACAGCTTAAGAAAACTCAAAAATCCTATCTCAAAAAATTTTAATATTTCCTTAGACCAAGTACAAAAAAAGATTTATAACAGCAAAACAAAATCAAACATTTGAAAATGTCGATTAATGCACTCAGTACTTGGTTGGGAATCCTTTTGCACGGATTACTGCTTTAATACGGCATGGCATGGAGGCAATCCGCCTGTGGCATTGCTGAGGTGTTATGGATGCCCAGGATGCTTCAACAGCGGCCTTTAGCTCATTTGCATTATTGGGCCTGGTGTCTTTCAGCTTCTTCTTCCCAATAACCCACAAATTCTCCATGAGGTTCAGGTCAGGGGAGTTGGCAGGCTAATGGAGGACAGTAATGCCATGGTCAGTACACCAGTTACTGCTGGTTTTGGCACTGTGGACAGGTGCCAGATCATGCTGGAAAATGAAATCATCATCTCCATAGAGCTTTTCAACAGATACAGCTTCAGTAGCCATATTCCCATGGTCAAGCCACTCCTGAACTCTAGGCAACGGAAGTTCCCTCAGTTAGCAATGGTTTAGGGAGCCATGTCAGCTGCTTGTTTTGGTCCACTGTGTTTCATCAAGTCCAGAGTCAATGCAGCTGTGTTCATGCTTCCATCTGTTGTAAAGCTCTATGGAGATGATGATTTAATTTTCTAGCATGATCTGGCACCTGCTCACAGTGCCAAAACCAGCAGTAACTGGTGTACTGACCATGGCAATACTGTACTGGATTGGCCTGCCAACTCTCCTGACCTAAACCCCATAGAGAATTTGTGGGGTGTTGTGAAGAAGAAGCTGAAAGACACCAGACCCAATAATGCAAATGAGTTGAAGGCCGCTATTGAAGCATCCTGGGCATCCATAACACCTCAGCAATGCCACAGGCCGATTGCCTCCTTGCCACGCCGCATTGAGGCAGTAATCAGTGCAAAAGGATTCCCAACCAAGTACTGAGTGCATTAATTGACATTTTAAAATGTTTGATTCTGTTTTGCTGTTATAAATCTTTTTTTTTCAACCTGGTCTGAGGAAATATTCAAATGTTTTGAGATAGGATTTTTGAGTTTTCTTAAGCTGTATGCCATAATCAGCAATATTAAAATAATAAAAGGCTTGCAATATTTCAGTTGATGTGTAATGAATCCAGAATGTTTGACATTTTCATGTTTTTAGTTGCATTACAGAAAATAAAGGACTTCATCACAATATTCTACGTTTCTGACACAGTCATGTATATGTATATATATATATATATATATATATATATATATATATATATATATATATATATATATATATATATATATATATATATATACATATATATAAAATGGAAAAAAATACAATAATATTAATAAACTAGAGAATGGTGTGTGAAAAAATCCAAGAGTGTGTGGTGTGTGACTATGTGTGGGAATTACTTGCTGAGTGTTACCATGAGTGTTGAGTGAGAGGCAAGTCCAAAAGGGGCAGGGCAGGCTCATAGATCCGTGAGACAAGCAGGAATTATTGGGCTATAGCAGGGTGTAGGAGATCCGTGTCCAAGCGTGAGGTCAAAATCCAAGGGGGGGGGGGGGGGGGTTGCCCACATATGACTCCAAGGTTCTCATAGTCATCATTGTCACTGGCGTCCCACTGGGTGTGAGTTCTCCTTGCCCACTGGGTGTGAGTTTTCCTTGCCCTTATGTGGGTTCTTCCGAGGATGTCGTAGTCGTAGTGGTTTCTACAGTCCTTTGAGACATTTGTGATTTAGGGCTATATAAATAAACATTGATTGATTGAAGAGGCAGTCCGGGAAGCATGTGAACAATGAATGAGGAGACACACAGCTCGTCAACGCGGGGATTGGATGTGATACACGAACAGATAGTTATGTTCTTGCCCAGAACGCAAGTCTGCACTGGCTTAAGAAGACCAGGAAGCTCACCGATAACAGGTGCGCTGAGTGCAGATTGATTGCAACTGCTTGCTTCCGCCGGAGTGACGCACGCAGGAGATGAGCAGCTGTGAGCGTGTCTCGAGGTGCGCTCCGCAGTGCTCATAGATCAGCGGTCGTCAACCTTTACTATTCAAAGAGCCATTTTGACCCGTTTCACAAAATAAAGACAACAATGGGAGCCACAAAACTCTTTTGAAATTTAAAATGAAATAACACTGCATACAGAGTTTATTATACTTTGTGCTATGTATAAACCAGGGGTCTCAGACACACGCCCCCCCCCCCCCTTAATATGAAAATGTAATGATAGTGGGGCCCTCAAGTTTTATATGAATGCCGCTTGACAGCATCACACTTGCCAACCCACCCGAATATTCCGAGAGACTACCGAATGTCAGATCAACCATTCACGCTAATTTTTGCTGAATATTCCTCGATTAACAATAATAAGGGCAACCTATGAAGGTGCTGCCTTAAGACGCCCTCTACAACATGTTCATTCAGCTTGTCAGCCCAGTCACATGTCGTACAAGGCTTCTGCTGACACACGCTAGCGATTGCGAGGCATACTTGTTCACCAGCCATACAGGTTACATTGAGGGTTGTGATATAAACAACTTTAACACTCTTACTAATATGCGCCACACTGTGAACCCACACCAAACAAGAATGACAAACATATTTTGGGAGAACATCGGCACTGTAACACAACATAAACACAAAAGAACAAATACCCAGAATCCCATGCATCCTACTATTTCGGGCTACATTATACACCCCGCTAGCACCAAATCCCCCAACCCCCTCCGTGCGTTGGTTGAGGTGGGTGGGGTTGGAGGGGGCGGGGCTTGGTGCTAATGTAGCCCGGAAGAGTAGGGATGCATGGGATTCTGTTTTTTTTTTTTTGTGTGTGTTTATGTTGTGTTACAGTGCCAATGTTCTCCCAAAATGTGTTTGTCATTCTTGTTTGGTGTGGAATTCCTAGAAAATTTAGGAATATAAATGTAGCTCACCTGTCTATAATGAAAGTGTAAATATTTCAATCAGAGAAACAATGTGAGAGAAGAAGGCAAACAAAAAAAGTCAGATTCATAATTAGAATACTATGTGTGTGTTAATGCTCTTTAGTTTAAGTTTTAAAATAGATCTGTATTGTTGGTAGAATACACACAATATGTAAGATGTTTCTTTTCTGACTCCACCTCTCAACTTTTTGATAAGCTATTTGGCGCTACATAGCCAATGACTGATTCAATAGGTTTGAACCCTGCCCTCCACTAGAGAGACCTCCTCCCACTGGAATCCAGCTTAAGTCATCCCAATGAAAGAGATGAATGGGTGGTGTAAAATTAGGAATAGTCTAATCGTCACCTGGCCAGACCCAGAGTGGAAGGACACCAAGGTGGTATTGATATTTTGATCAATCACGTCCACACTTTGTTTTCCCTTATTCTCTCTGAGAGTGCCCGTTTTTCAAGTGCTTTGGCCTTTGACTGTCCTCTTCATGTTTTGCGTATATAAGTTATTTTCTTCTCATAGGCTAAAAACATTCATCTTGAGGTATTGGAGGTGCT
Organism: Nerophis ophidion; assembly: GCF_033978795.1. Lineage (NCBI taxonomy): Eukaryota > Metazoa > Chordata > Actinopteri > Syngnathiformes > Syngnathidae > Nerophis > Nerophis ophidion. Next base: position 22,359,532 of record NC_084612.1, on the reverse strand, counting down.
AAATTGTCCATAGTGTAACTGTGAATGTGAGGTTGGTTGGTTGTTTTAACTGTACACTAAGTATAGACCCTGTGATTGATTGGTAAATAATCAAAGGTGTGCATCTCTCGCCCAATGCCAGCTGGGATATGTAAATGGGAAATATTGTAAGTAGATAAAAATTAACAAAACCAAACACATATTTTGGTTACTGATCTTAAGTTTCTAAAAGGCCCGATTCCAGGGGTCCCCAACAGGAGCTAAGAGTAGACCACTAAAGAACCTACAGAAGACTGGAGGCATTTTCATATTTCCCAGTATGTGTTTTGGTAGCATCTTCATTCCAAAACATAATATTTTTATGCATAATTTGAAAGAATGATCAAAATGTCTACAGGGGCATTGTTGCAAGTTGTAGCAATACAATTAAATAAGGAGTTAGCCTGCATACATTTCCAAATGATGGGAGTTTGAGGAACGTATGGACATCTCATATCAAATTGACTCACGCAAAAGCGAGAGGAATGTAATTTGGCCTCAAAAACAGGAGAAAAAGAAGGTAAGTTGCTAAAATAGTTTTTTGCATCCTCTTTTACTGATGCTTGAGGAAATGCTGAAAGAGCATGAGGAAACCCAGGCTATCGTGTGAATGGAAAAGGAGATGAAAGAGCAGCCAAGTCTGCAAATGGCGATTCTTTTATATTTCCTATTTGATCATATTGTTAATCATGTCAGTTTTAAAGTAATCATGGATCAATGTGATAAAAATGCAATTAAGTGATCAAAATAATAATTGCACATGCCTTTATTCACACCGTCTATGCGGGGAAATTGGCTACTGTTCTGATGACATACAGTAAGAGGGGGCTGCATATCGAGTCTGGCAAAGGAAAGTTGGTCTTCCTGTTACTGATAGTAATTAAAGGACAAATGACCACAACATAGCATGAAAACAATGACCACACTGTTTGAGTGGAGATCTGCTTTGTAAATAAAGTGCAATGTAAAAGTTGCATGTCCGACAAATAAAACATGTGGGTCTCATAGAAGATAAAATTGTAGACCCTTGCTCAGTTCTATTTTTTCAATGCTACAGTGTATGGATTTTTATCTTGTCCCTATGCTTTAGTCTGTCTCGCACTGGTTACATATATACCAAAATAAATAAACATAACACATTAAAAATGCAACATGCCTTACACTGTAAAAAAAAAGTCCGTCATCTACAAACGAAAACCATGAAATTAAAGTAAAACATTGTAAACCAAATAATGACCAAACACATTATATTTACAGAAAATTTTCATGAAACGTTTTGCGGAAAAATATCGTAATTTTACAGATTTTTACTAAAATATTAAAATCAGCCACCTTTAATAAAGTGACGATGTAAACAGATCTGCAGGAAAATACATTTATTCTACAGAGTTTTTCCAAATTAGTACGATCAAACACCTTTAATGAAGTGACAATGCTAGCAGTTCCACAGAAAAATACCATCATTTTATAGATTTTTTTCTGAATTGTTAAGATCAGGGTTCTCAAACTCAATTTACCAGGGGGCCACTGGATGCAGGAACCTGTTGCTGGGTAATCCTTCTTTGAATTGCTATTCAGCACTAGCAACATACTTGCCAATCCTCACGATTTTACCGAAAGACATTCGGTGACTGTTAGAAAGGTTGCCAAACTCTGTGCTACCTTAAAGGGGAAGATTATCACAATTTCAGAAGGATTAAAACCAATAAAAATCAGTTTCCAGTGGCTTATTTCATTTTTCTAAGTTTTTTTCAAAATTTTACCCATCACGCAATATCCCGAAAAACTGATTCAAAGTGCCTGATTTTCACCATCGCTATATCCACCCGTCCATTTTCCTGTGACGTCACTGCGTGATGCCAATAGAGACAAACATGGCGGATAGAACAGAAAGATATAGCGACATTAGCTCGGATTCAGACACGGATTTCAGTGGCTTAAGCGATTCAACAGATTACGCATGTACTGAAACGGATGGTTGGAGTGTGGAGGCAGATAGCGAAAACTAAATTGAAGAAGAAACTGAAGCTATTGAGCCATATCGCGACAGACAGCGGCAACGAGGACGAATTCAGTGATCGCCTTCTAACCAATGATTCCATCTTTTGACCACTGGTGCAACTTAAATCCGTCGATTGGTAAGTCTTTGTTTGTGGGTGGAGGGAAAGGATGGATGCAAATATAGCTACAAATGAGGCATAATGATGCAATATGTACATACAGCTAGCCTAAATAGCATGTTAGCATCAATTAGCTTGCAGTCATGCCGTGCGCAAATATGTCTGATTAGCACATAAATCAATAACATCAACAAAACTCACCTTTGTGATTTCGTTGACTTTATCGTTGGAAATGCATCTGCTTTGAGTGTCGCAGGATATCCACACATCTCTGTCGTAGCATCACTATCGTCGGTAGCGATGCTACGACAGAACAGAACAAACGAGGGACTTTCGCATCTTTCGACCACTGGTGCAACTTGAATCCGTCGATTGGTATGTGTTTGTTTGGCATTAAATGTGGGTGGAGGGAAAGGCTGGATGCAAATATAGCTACAAATGAGGCATAATGATGCAATATGTACATGCAGCTAGCCTAAATAGCATGTTAGCATCGATTAGTATGCTGTGACCATTGATATGTCTGATTAGCACACTCCACGTAAGTCAACTTGAATTTGTCCCTGTTCGTGTTGTTACACCCTCCGACAACACACTTTCGAGGCATAATGTCTCCAAGGTACGGAAAACAGTTGAAAAAACAGAAAATAACAGAGCTGATTTGACTTGGTGTGTGTAATGTGTTTGAGAAAATGGAGGATTGCTTCCTGTTGTGACGTAACGGGTGAAAGGTCATTGCTCCGACAGGCTATCAATTGAAAGGCGTTTCAATTGCCAAATTCACCCTTTTAAAGTTCGGAAATCGGTTAAAGAAAACATATGATCTTTTTTCTGCAACATCAAGGTATATATTGACGCTTATATAGGTCTGGTGATAATGTTCCCCTTAAGGAGACTGTTATGAGTCGTCCACCTTAAGAGCGCAAGGCATTGTGGGGCGCGCTCATTCATTCTAACCAAAACAGAGCAGAGAGCGGTGAATGCCCCTCATTTACATTTGCTGCCTGTATATATATATATATATATACAATTCGTAATATTGTACAGCACTGCGGTGCCTGGTGCGTCACTGACGAACATAAGTGCATTATATAGTTAAGAATTCTAATGTACACGTTTAAGTACCTGTTTGACTTCTCTGCATTTGTTTATTTCCGACGCTAGTTGAAAGTAATCCATTACATACGTCGGAGTTGTTTGGCGCGCAGCGTGCCTTGTTTACAGCGTCTAGACAAGGTATTTCATGTACCAGTTCTTTATCTCTTTAAAGAGAGCATTTTCGGACATTTTGTGCATTTGTACATGTAAGCGAGCACCTTATCCTGCACGGCGGGTCACAAGCACCATGTGTACATGCCTTCTGTAGCGTACAGTGACACCTTGTGGTCTAGTTAAGACATTTAAGTTCAGTTAAATGTTGGGATGATGTTATTTGAGTGTTTGGTTTGATGCTATCCTGTAGTGTGTAGTGCAGGACTTACTGTTTACTGGTGAATATATTGTGTACTAAATGTCAATTATTACTAGTATATGCTATATTGTGTATCCATGATAAATTATTGCACTAAGGTGATATGTACTATTACTACGTAGGCTATGGTATTCTATACTAATTGGTTATGATGTTCTTATCTGTTTACTGCAGAACCACCAATACTTACCAGTGTTGTACCATTCAGCCAAACCAATGTAACCTGCCACACCTGTCAACCTGCCTACTAAATAAGTAAACTGCCATATGCCAAACGAACTGTCCTTCCCATTGTGTCCTGACCGACGCCCCAGGGGCGAATGAGACTACCTTTATAGAACCATGCAGTCCTTTATAACTCTCCACAACAGTGACCCTCCCTATGTTCGCCCAGACAAGTATATTATGGGCGTGCCGTGAGAGTAACTGTCTTTAACAATTTCTACAACCGTTTGTCGCGTTCGCTCATTCACCATACAGACAGCGTGCCGACTTCGGCGCATATTGTACGCGGCTTCAGCAGGCATACAATAGTGACTGCAAGACATACTTGATCAACAGCCATAGAGGTCACACTGAGGGTAGCTGTACAAACAAATTTAAGACTGTTACAAATATGCGCCACACTGTAAACCCACATTAAACAAGAATGACAAACACATTTTGGGAGAACATCTTCACCGTAACACAACATAAACACAAAAGAACAAATACCCAGAATCCCATGCAGCCTTAACTCTTCCAGGCTACCCCCCACATCACCGCCCCCCTATGTGCGTCGGTTGAGGTGGGCGGGGTTTGGTGGTGGGGGTGTATATTGAATGTAACACGGAAAATTTAGGGCTGCATGGGATTCTGGGTATTTGTTCTTTTGTGTTTATGTTATGTTACGGTGAAGATGTTCTCCCGAAATGTGTTTGTCATTCTTGTTTGATGTGGGTTCACAATGTGGCGCATATTTGTAACAGTCTGAAAGTTGTTTGTACGGCCACTCTTAGTGGGACCTGTATGGCTGTTGGCTGTTGATCAAGTATGTCTTGCAGTCACTAACGTATGTCATATTACAGAGAAAAATTTTGAATTGTCAGTATGAGCATAAACCTTTATATAACAGGCTACATATATTTTTCTACTTGAATGTAAAAATACACATAAATATAAAAAAAAATAAGATTTACCTTAAAATGACATATAGAACTGTTAGATTGTTAGTATGGACATATAATTTCATATAAAAAGTTACATATTTAATGAAAGTTAATTACTGTAATTTTACATGAATTTGAAAGTAATTTGAGAAAACAGAAAATGATATGTATAATTAATTTGGTATTTTTCTGTAAAAAAAATAAAAATATACATAGTTTGTCATTACGTGCATATTACTTAGAATAACAGTTTTATAACCTATTTAAAAAAAATAGAAAAATTACAGTAGAAATTTAGAGTAAATTAACCATAAAAATAGGATTTATTTTTTTTACAGTTCATGCTAAATGTAGTTGCTGAAAATAGTGGTAGCTTTACTTGTGCGTTTTATTACCGAGCCAGTCCCATCTTCGGTTAATGGAGACAATGACACGCAGAAGTATTTTATGTCTTGTCTACATCAAGTTTTGGTTCCAATCAATGCAGACATTTCTCAAATATAGGATGTCGGAAATGGAAGCAAGGTATTCAATACTTTTTTTGGGAAATCTCTGGATATTCTGCCTGATTGTAATCCTAGACGGTGTTATAGTAGTTGAATGAAACATTCTCATATTGTTATGGGCAATCTCCAGCAGCTGATGATTATCCAGCACTGACAGAGTCGGTTATTTAACCAATGGATGGCGATCCATTCTTTCTGAATTTGGGGGTCTTTTCTAATTCAAATCTCTTTTTAAAGAGAGAAAGGTTGCAAGCCTCTAGGCTTTTTTTATTGTATCGCATCACGGGACTGGAACTACCGTTTTAACATGTATTCAGTGGCAGAGGCTGATGTAAAAATATTTTTTGTTATGTTTCTTTGTGTGACCTGATATCAAAAGCCCATGGAACAATACTGCTTGTCTTGGGTCTATCGCTTAGTTTGTAATTCAAGTATCTATGTAAGAGGTGTCGACTTGTCCAGGGTGTACCCCGCCTCCCGCCCGATTGTAGCTGAGATAGGCACCAGCCCCCCGCAACCCCAAAGGGAATAAGCGGTAGAAAATGGATGGATGTATGGATGGATGGATGTCTTAGTGTGTTGCCTTATAGACTGGGCTGAAGTCTGATATCAAAGAGATGAGGTATGGGTCCATTATTCAGAATATATTGTTCCAAACATAAGGCCATAGGTCAGGGCTTGTCAACTTGCGGCCCATGGGCCAAATCCAGCCAAGCAAGGACACCAAACCGGCCTGAGAGTTCTGTTAAAAACCTTGGAAAAACATTTTTACAGTAGATTCCCAAAGACATGCACCTGGGGATAGGTTGATTGGCAACACTAAATTGGCCCTAGTGTGTGAGTGTGAATGTTGTCTGTTTGTCTGTGTTGGCCCTGCGATGAGGTGGCGACTTGTCCAGGGTGTACCCCGCCTTCCGCCCGATTGTAGCTGAGATAGGCACAAGCGCCCCCCGCGACTCCAAAAGTGTATAAGCGGTAGAAAATGGATGGATGGTTGGATTCCTAAAAACTAGAGTGTTGTTATACATTAAATAATATTTGACTAGAATTTTTTGCAGTCGGTCTTTAAAAACACTAAAGTACTCCTATTGTACAGACAAGGCCATTGTGTCTTTGTAACGCTGACGAAATAAATGACACATATCAAATATCCACTGCACAGCATTTTGTTTCTCAGGAATATACAACATATTAATAATAATGAAAGGAGAAGTCTGACCCCATGGTTCTTAGTTCCCTGGTAATAACCTGATTTAGGTACAGTAAATTCTTTGATCACTTGTAGCTGGACATTTTTTCCCTAATTTGTCACTCGAGACATGAGTTTTGTCCAAATGTAGCTTACGTCAGTTTGTTTGCTGAAATATATTTTATTTCTATGGTGTGAGTTGGTACCAAACAGATGGTGAATGTGGCACATGAGGCAGCCTTCTCATTCTTACACTGGAACGAACCCAACACCAGTCTTCCCGCCCCCGAGCAGATCTTTTCTCCCTCCTTGGCACCTTTGCCATTGCCTGCACCAGTGCCATCTTCCAGAACCGGTACCTATTTTTTATTTTTTATTGCCATCACCAAGGTCAGGTCCATCTTACAAGACCCCTCATGCTTCATCTTCAGCTATTCCTTTCTTGCCGGGGACTTTCTTACTGTCAGTCCTCCCTCTTTTTTTCCACATCTCCCGAGTCTCCGTCAACCTTTACGAGGCTCTGGAGAGCTGTGACATCCCTAAATGAAAAGGCTCTCTTTGCAGCACTGCAACAGCTGACGATTTATGACAAGGAGGCCTCGCCGGAATCTCAGCTGCTGTCAGACAGCATAATGATGTTTTGATATAAAGATGATTGGTGGGGCCGCATGTGCCGCCTTGTGCACGTGCCTGTGTGTGTGTGTGCGTGTGTGTGTGTGTGTGTGTGTGTGTGTGTGTGTGCGTGCGTGCGTGTGCGTGTGAGCAGGATGCGGTGATTTAAGGTGAACACTTTTGTATCCTTTACTGGTTTATTGAGTATTGCCGTGGCTTTTTTAGTTGTTTTTGTTTTGAAGCGTCCATTTACTCCAAGCTCAATACTTGATCTTTACGCTCATTTTTTCGTGTGCCATTCTCACCGTTTTTTTGTCCGACTTTGCCGCTTCATTGCCCCGCAGCTCATGATAGGCAATTTAGAACTTCCTTTAGTTGTTCCTTCTTTTCCGCTTAAAACTCCTGCAGCTCCCGTGCACCCCTCCCCCGGCCCCCCCAGCCCCTGTCACCGGCGACAGGCGCATCGTTTTCTATAGTTTCTATTAGAGGACCATTGCATGCTTGAGGGCCTCCAAAGATTGGTTACATTTTGTTCGGCAAAGCATTAGCGGCCCCCGTCAGAGGGCCCCATCATCATCAGTGTGTCTGCCATCTTCAGGCGGTGATCTATGATTCGCCCATCAGACGTACATAAATCAGGCCGCTAAAAGGATTTCCACTCCACCCCTCAAACCCCCCTCCATTTAAATTTATGCCGCCATAAAAGAAAGGAAAATTAGTCATTGAGGAGCCCCCCCTCTGTCTTCCTCTCCTTTCCTCTGTGCAGTGCGCAGCAGTAAAATGGAGGAAAGACAGAGGGAACAATCGCGCGCGGCACCCATCATCCTCTCCTCACCCCCCTCCGCTTCTCTCTAATATCATCATTATCAGAATCATAAAGCGAAAAATAACATGCCAGCGACGTTGTGAGAGCGAGGCCTGTGTTGCCTCTGACCACCATCCTTATTCTTTGTCCCCTTAGGGGCACTGCTGTGGTGGCCACTCACCTCAACGCACCACTTGAACAGGAGAGAGGTCAGTAATTAGCCCAAAGTGTTGTGTAGCGGATGCTGTTGGTGAATCACACATGTGCTCTCAAACATGCACGGGTCGGTGTGTTTGCTTGGTGTCTCCCGCTGTTGAATGCAAATCAGCGGGTTGCCCAAGCGAAACGACTTTCACAATCTGCTCTCCTCCCTCCCAGAATGCAGTGCAGTGAGGTAGACAGGTAGAGGAGTGCGTTGTTGTGGGTGAATGCTCCTGTTATTGGCCACTATCTACTCATTCACTTCCCGCTTTCCTCTCTGTCCATCACCGCTGCCTCTTGGGTTTGTTTCTCTACGTAAACAGTTATTGTTGTGCATGCAAGTGCATTTATGCACAAAATGCCACATATTCGTCTCTCTTTAATGTAATTTTTTTTAACTTAGCAAGATATTTGGGGTATTTATGTTATGTGTACAGAGGGAAGGAGATCGCACAGACAGGAAGGATGCCGTTTAGCTCTAGATTTATTTCTATATTATGCGCAATATACAGTGGGGCAAAAATTGTGCAAGTTCTCCCACTTAAAATGATGACAGAGGTCTGTAATTTTCATCATAGGTACACTTCAACTGTGAGGGACAGAATGTGAAAAAAAATCCAGGAATTCACATTGTAGGAATTTTAAAGAATATATTTGTAAATTATGGTGGAAAATAAGTATTTGGTCAACAATTCAAAGCTCTCACTGATGGAATGAGGTTTTGGCTCAAAATCTCACGATACATGGCCCCATTCATTCTTTCCTTAACACAGATCAATCGTCCTGTCCCCTTAGCAGAAAAACAGCCCCAAAGCATGATGTTTCCACCCCCATGCTTCCCAGTAGGTGTGGTGTTCTTGGGATGCAACTCAGTATTCTTCTTCCTCCAAACACGACAAGTTGAGTTTATATCAAAAATGTTCTATTTTGGTTTCATCTGACCACATGACATTCTCCCAATCCTCTGCTGTATCATCCATGTGCTCGCTGGCAAACTTCAGACGGGCCTGGACATGCAGGGGGACACGTCTGGCACTGCAGGATTTGATTCCCTGTCGGCGTTGTGTGTTACTGATGGTAACCTTTGTTACTTTGGTCCCAGCTATCTGCAGGTCATTCACCAGGTCCCCCCGTGTGGTTCTGGGATTTTTGCTTACCGTTCTCATGATCATTTTGACCCCACGGGATGAGATCTTGCGTGGAGCCCCAGATCGAGGGAGATTATCAGTGGTGTTGTATGTCTTCCATTTTCTGATAATAGCTCCCACAGTTGATTTTTTTCACACCAAACTGCTTGCCTATTGTAGATTCACTCTTCCCAGTCTGGTGTAGGTCAACATTTATTTTCCTGGTGTCCATCGACAGCTCTTTGGTTTTGGCAATAGTGGAGTTTGGAGTCTGACTGTTTGAGGCTGTGGACAGGTGTCTTTTATACAGATAACGAGTTCAAACAAGTGCCATTAATACAGGTAGCGAGTGGAGGACAGAAGAGCTTCTTAAAGAAGAAGTTACAGGTCTGTGAGAGCCAGAGATCTTCCTTTTTTGAAGTGACCAAATACTTATTTTCCACCATAATTTACAAATAAATTCTTTAAAATTCCTACAATGTGAATTCCTGGATTTTGTTTTCACATTCTGTCTCTCGCAGTTATAGTGTACCTATGATGAAAATTACAGACATCTATCATCATTTAAAGTGGGAGAACTTGCACAATCGGTGGCTGACTAAATACTTTTTTGCCCCACTGTATATAACTAATAAAATGAAGTGTGTAATGAATCCAAAATGTGTATGGTGTGAGACTATGTGTGGAGATTACCTGAAGAGTAGATTACCTGAAGAGTGTTACCCGGGAGTGCTAAGCGAGGTGCGGTAGTCCATGGGGGTGGCAAAAAAAGCTCGGAGATCCGTGAGACAGACGTGAGGTGGAGGGGAGTAAAGAGGCGTCAATGGGGCGGCATGGCGTAGTGGGCAGTGCGGCCGTGCCAGAAACCTGAGGGTTGCAGGCTCGCTCCCCGCCTCTTGACATTCAAATCGCTGCCTTTGTGTCCTTGGGCAGGACACTTCACCCTTGCCTCCGGTGCCGCTCACACTGGTGAATAAATAATGAATGATGGGTGGTGGTCAGAGGGGCCGTAGGCGCAAACTGACAGCCGTGCTTCCGTCAGTCCACCCCAGGGTAGGCTATGAAAGTAGCTTACCACCAACAGGTGCGAATGAATGATGGATCCTCACTTCTCTGTGAAGCGCTTTGAATGTCTATAAAAGCGCTATATATATCTAATCCATTATTATTATTATTAAAAGGCCGTGTCCAGGCAGGAGGTCAAGATCCAAAAGGCAGCCAGGGAAGCAGAGGGAACACGGGGAGACGAGACGCACAGCTCGTGACGCGGGAACGGAGGTACGCTGCTCGAACAACAAGGGGGACACGGGATGAAAATTAACACGATGGGGGCGGGGGAGAAACACAGAGAGAGAGGGAGAGAGAGGGAGAGAGAGAGAAAGAGAGAGCGAGAGAGAGAGAGAGAGAAAAGTCTGTAGAGCTTGATATATTCTGCTTACTGAACAGGACAGGTAGCTACGTTCTGGCGCTGGATAGCAGGTTGTGCAGGCTTATGAAGGCAGGTCCACTGATCAGCAACGGGTGCGCTGATTGCTGCCAATTGATTGCAGCTGCTTGCTGCCGTCGGACTGACATGCGCCTGGCGCGCTCCTGGAAGTGCACACATGAATGCGCACCTTCATGCGCCCGGGCCATGACAATTTACATGATATAATGTTGTGGGAACTCTTTAGAACATGATGTCCAAATCTGGCTAGGCAGGGTGTTTACATATTAAATTCAAATATCTGGTGTTTTTTTGTGGACAACGTTAATGACCCGAGGTGTACTTTTGTGTGTCCACATTTTTTTGTCAAAATGTTTGGGTCCCACCGTCCATCCATTCCGGGTGCTCGTCTTAGTTGGGGCCTGCTGGGTCTAGTCCCCGCGTCTATTGTGGTAGCTTGATGCACTGCAAGGTATTCCGAGGTGCTGCAAATTGGCCAGCTGCTTGAGTAGTGAGCTTGTGTGTCAGCGTGTCTGTGATCTCCTTTTAATTAATTGTTTTATATATAACGTTTGCCGTTATGTTAATTTTTCTGTCGCGGCGGCTCAGGCGGCCTTTATATATATATATATATATATATATATATATATATATATATATATATATATATATATATATATATTACAGTGGGGCAAAAAAGTATTTAGTCAGCCACCGATTGTGCAAGTTCTCCCACTTAAAATGATGACAGAGGTCTGTAATTTTCATCATAGGTACACTTCAACTGTGAGAGACAGAATGTGAAAAAAAAATCCAGGAATTCACATTGTTGGAATTTTAAAGAATTTATTTGTAAATTAGGGTGGAAAATAAGTATTTGGTCAACCATTCAAAGCTCTCACTGATGGAAGGAGGTTTTGGCTCAAAATCTCACGATACATGGCCCCATTCATTCTTTCCTTAACACGGATCTATCGTCCTGTCCACTTAGCAGAAAAACAGCCCCAAAGCATGATGTTTCCACACCCATGCTTCACAGTAGGTATGGTCTTCTTGGGATGCAACTCAGTATTCGTCTTCCTCCAAACTTGACGAGTTGAGGTTTCTGTCTATCAAGCAGTAGAAAATGGATGGATGGATGGATGGAACTTTGGCTGCCGTTATCAACTCATTCTGCTTCATTATGGTGCAGACTTGCATGTGTTCTGCTCAAATTCTTTTGTTCTTGAATTAATTTATTATAATCCACTTCTTCTAAGCACTTTCCTTCACACTCACTTTCTTTCTTAAAAGTTATGTCAACCTTTACAGAAGGAATAAGTAAATACAAGTGAGTAAGACCAGATGTTTTCATTGTGATATTTGCTATGACAACAAAGGGCGTGGATGCTTGTAATTCAATGTTTTGCTTTCAATTTAAAACATAACAATTAGCTGAGAGGGGACTCTTATCTCAACACACTTTTAAGTTGGGACACTGTTAAGTTGTGGCACTTATTTATTTTAGTCATTAGTTTTGTGTATGTTATTATAATTTATTTAAAATTCTGCTCTTAAATACACTTTGCACATGGAATAACTGATGTTGACAGGATATTCAAACACTGAAAAACACACAAAGTTTAACTTCATTTAAATGGGCTGTGACTTTAGGACCATGGTTGAGAACCCCTGCTTTAGAATATGGAATTCCAATATTTCTACCGTCTATCTCTGAAAAGTAGACATGCCAAAGCACACCAAACGGAAATTCTACAACAGTTAACCTTCCTAAGCAATGTAACCCCATAAATAAGTGTTCATTGTCGTTATCTGTGCCTGTGTGTTGCAAACATCAACAGATTCCCTGCAGGATCCAAATTGCTTAATAAGCTGCCAGTTGGGCTGCAGTCAGCTGGCTGGATCAACACACACACTCACACAATATTGTCATTTTCTAAAGCCTATTACATCGGTGAATTACTCCCCCACTGGCTGGTTATGTGATTCTGTGTCATGTCTGCATGCATGTTGGGACACTGGGCCTCCAGGGGAAAACAAAGACGTTTGAATAAAACGGAGGCCGTGTAATAATGAGGGGATTTTAAGTTTGTCTTACAAAATCACAAATAAAAACCTAAGTTTGTCTTACAAAATCACAAATAAAAACCTAAGTATAAAATCAGTACTAAAGCATCTGCCGTTCTAAACATGGACAGTTTAACTCCCACTATATTAACTGCAAGGACGTCTGTGTTGAACAAAGTACATCCTGTCAGTTTGTGGCACCTGTGACTCAGGAGAGCAGTGATAACTTACATCTAGTCTCCATGAATCAAGTGGAGGAGAAAAGAAATGGCTGTTATTCCTACGCCGCTTCCTGTAATCCTGTCTTTGTATGACGCTAATCATATGTAAATCCGCGTTGTAAAGTGATTTGCTTTTTCCTCGTGTTTGAAATAATTATACAAGCAACGTTCATACAGCAGAAAAAAAAAAAAGCCTCTTCAGCTTCAAGTATGCTGTCAGGTGACTTAATCCGACCGGCCTGCTTGTTTACAGACAACACCAGTATTAAGTCTTTGTCACTGTCGTCCACACTTAGTGTTCATTTGACTCAATCAGCTTGGAGAAGGTTACCTCTTTGTAGAATACTGATTACCTTCTTAATACTGCCATATTTAAACTATACACAACTAAAGTTGTCCCGACACCAATAGATTGGTATGGATACGCTTTTGAGTTTGTAATGCAAAACACAATGCTATAGGACACCAATCTGTACTGACTGAAAAACATGAACAGTCATATTATAGCATCAACCCACAATTCATGTTTTGTTTGTACACAGCTATCTTGACAGTGTATGTACTTTAGTTGTATGATCAACCCTATAGTGACTCACTCAATGGACAGTTGTGCAATTGGTCCAGCAAGCTGGGTCAGTTTTTTCCCGTATTTTTTGGGTAAGCACGCCATTTAGGTCAGCATGGCTCAGCTCCAGGTGTTATGTACAGGAGGGGAGTAGACGGCACAGACATCAGGGGGGATATAGTAACAAAACAGTCATCTTAGTAAACTAGAGAATGGAGTGTGACAAAAATCCAAGAATGTGTTTGTGTGTGACTAAGTGTAGGAATTAACTGTTGAGTGTTACCGTAAATGTTGAGTGAGAGGTAAGTCCATAAGCGGACAGGGCATGCTCATAGATCCGTCAAACAAGCAGGAAGTTGGGGGCTTAGCGGGTCGTAGAAGGTCTGTGTCCACGAGACAGTCAGGGAGGCAGAGGAAACAAGGAAAAAGACGAGACACACAGCTCGTCAACATGGGAACGGAGATCTCCAGTAAAACACAAACAGCAAGAGTAAGCATAGAGCATGACGTGGCTTACTATACGCGAACAGAAGATTACGTTCTGGCACCGAACGCAGGCTGCACTGGCTCAAGAAGCACAGGAAGCCTATCAATCACAAGTGCGCTGAGTGCAGATTGATTGCAGCTGCTTGCTGCCGCCGGAGTGACACATGCAGGAGATGAGCTGCCGTGGGCTCATAGATGAATGCGCATTGGCATGTGCCCGGGCCGTGACGCCAAGTTTTACATTTGCAGCGCAACATCACGCCGGTCCTCACTCTCTTGGCTTCCATCTTCTCTTCGTGCTCGCGTCTCCAACCTTCATCATGCTCTGTATATTCAGGTTAAAAAAAGACAACACTGTGCATCCTCCATTAGTCTGAAAGTAGTCATCTTTGTCTTCTATTTCCAAGTCTGTCATGATTAGAACACACCTGCGTCAGTTTCCGGAAGTAGGAACATACATTTGTTGATGGAAGTCTGAAGTGCATTGCTATGGGAACTGAGATAAATGCTCTGAGTAAATAATGAAATGAGCAATATATGGTAAATATTGTACATAGTACATATTGTTATGAACGTGTCTGTTACTACTTTATATATAGACTTGCGGTTGTGGTTGGAGGAGCAGTGTGATTGATCAAAGCAATCTATCACGACACCAGAAAAGTAGTTCCTCTTTGTTTGGGCCTACAATAACAATGTCACTAATACTTGTTTTTTAAGCAAGTCACGGCATGTAAATATAGCGTCTTTATAAGCACAATCGGTGAATCCCTATTACCCAATCTGCATTGTTTGTTGCCTCGTACTATTTGGAGCGCACATAAAAGGGAAAGACGTGTGCTCTTGTCTCACATAGGGATTAAGGACTACAGGCAAATTTCTAAGAGTGAAGTTCCAATTTAAAAGGTATAAAACATGGGTCACCAAACATTTTGTACCAATAACCAGTTTTGAGTAGGCAATATTTTCAAGGACCGACCTTTGAGTTGTGGCACATAAATACATGAAAAAATACAACTCAAAGTTCCATGAGTAAACACGTCTGTTAATGCTAACTACTTGTGCATTAGGGCAAGTGCAATAATACCAGCACGAGACCAATGGAGAGGTGTATTTTCTTTCTTCTGCACACTTATAAACAACAGTTGAGCACATTTGCATTTTAGCACTACAGTATAGCTTATTCTCCATATGCACTCAAATTACTATGGTGACTTTATTTCCGGTGTTTCCTGAGCTGAGTTCATGCAGCAGCCTACTGTTTTATATGGGTCTATGTTTTATTTTATTTTGATTATGATATCTTAAGTCTGTGTATATTATTGTACCGTTTATGTCTGTTGTTGGTGCTGTCTAGTCTAACTTTTTATGGACATTGTTGTGTATACCAGTGGTCCCCAACTATTTTGTAGCTGCGGACCGGTCAACGCTTGTGTCATGAAAAAGGGAGGTTTTTGTCATGAAAAAGGGAGGTTTTTTGGTTTGGTGCACTAATTGTAAGTGTATCTTGTGTTTTTTATGTTGATTTAATAATTAAAAAAATAATAAAAATTAATAAAAAATAATAAAAAAATAAAATAATTAATAAAAAAATATTCTGCGGCCCGGTACCAATCGAGCTGTGGCCCAATATCGGGCCGCGGCTCGGTGGTTGGGGACCACTGGTGTATACCATCAACCTGCAGACCAGCAGAGGTGACTGCTGATGGAAATTAGCCTTTAGTTTCAATCTGGCTCATTTACATTTGTGCATTGTTCCATGTAACAAAAATATAACAAATGGTGACTTCCTATCAGGAGATTTATTATACATCTATGACAAAGCTTATTGGATTCCGCCAAGTTGTCCAAACTGGGGCACGCAGGCCAAATGCTCCCCGTCGGCGTCCTCACGTCTATTATGATGTTTGACCCGCAGCATGTCTCGGATTTAACTTTATCAGTGTACAGTCTAATGCTGCAGATATGCCGCCATCTTGTGGATAACATCGATAATTTTGGTTAAAGACCATGCATTTTATTTTGAATATAATGAGCACAGCGCCAATTTATATGACCCAATCCAAACAACCTTTCCAGCTCATGGTGCAAATAAAGTTTATAACCAATACAGAAAGTCAACAAACATGGTCGCACACAACCTGCTCACTAAACTTTGTGAACATTATACAAAATGTCTAAACACCATACCCAGTTTAAAATTACAGCCACATAAATCCACTACGATGTATGATGAATGACATGCGAAACAATTTCTGTCCATACTTTGCCATGTTTGCAGCATTTTAGCTGCTTGATATTTGTAATTGAGAACAAAACTTTAATGAGGTGGTCACGGAAGTAAACAAGGTTGTAGAGGAACTTCCACAAACGTTTAGTATTCAATGTTTTACTGATTATACTTCATATGGTGGCAGTGTTGTCAGGGTCTGGTGTGTGTGTGTGTGTGTGTGTGTGTGTGTGTGTGTGTGTGTGTGTGTGTGTGTGTGTGTGTGTGTGTGTGTGTGTGTGTGTGTGTGTGTGTGTGTGTGTGTGCGGGCGGGCGTGCGTGTGTATTAGTATTGTCTTGTTGTTCAGTGTCTTAGCTAGCTTCCTTGAATCAATGCAAACTGAAGTGTCTCTGGTCATTTCCAGATAATATTGTAAACCCTACATTCTTTATTTTTGTACAAATGATTGTTGTGAAATCACAATCAGTGTTTTTCTGTGTGGTGAAAAAAAGTGCTCTCCACGACCCATCAGAAGCAAGGGTAAAATGTCTTGCCCAAGGAAACAATGGCCGTGACTAGGATGGCGGAAGCTGAAATCAAACCTGGAACCCTCAAGTTGCTGGAACCATCTCCTTAACTATCTTCTGCACCACGCAGTGTTTTTGACATTAATTATTGAAAATATATAATCATATTGTATATACTATTGTTGTATATACTAGTGTTGTAATATATTGTATATACTAGTGTTGTAACGATACCAATATTTTGGTACCGGTACTAAAATTATTTTGATACTTTTCCGTACTTTTCTAAATAAAATGGACCACAAGAAAATTTCATTATTGGTTTTATTTTAACAACAAACCTTAGGGTACATTACACATATGTTTCTTATTGCAATTTAGTCCTTAAGTAAAATATTGACCATACCAGACAACTTGTCTTTTAGTTGTAAGTAAACAAACAATGGCTGATTAGTCTGCTGACATATACAGTAACATATTGTGTCATTTATCGTTCTATTATTTCATCAACATTATTAAGGACAAGTAGTTGAAAAAATGTATTATTAATCTATTTGTTCATTTACTGTTGATATCTGTTTACTTTGACTTTTGACATGTGCTATCTACACTTCTGTTCAAATGTAATAATCACTTATTCTTCTTCTGTTTGATACTTTACATTAGCTCTGGATGATACCACAAATTTGGGTATCAATCCGATACCAAGTAGATACAGGATCATACATTGGTCATATTCAAATTCCTCATGTGTCCAGGACATATTTCCTGAGTTTGTAATCATAATATACATTTTAGAAAAAATAAAAAAAATTGTGATGCCAAAAAATATTAGCGTAATTATAGTAATATCGACTAGATATGCTAGTGTACTTGGTATCATTACAGTGGATGTTAGGTGTAGATCCACCTATGGCATTTATTTACATGTTGATGTCGGTGAGCTATGGTGTGTAGTGAAGCATGTTTAGCTATTCCTCGTCCTACATGGATGATACTTGTAAAAAACTTACTTTGTTTTTCGCCATGAAGGCGAAGATTAGAAGTAGCTAAAACACTGCCGACGGCGAATGCGGGTTTGTCTTAAAGCACCTCCTCCTTTGTCTGCTTGTAAGTACTCAGTGGTTGTGTGCCGCTGAACATTCTCATCTGCTCGTATATTGTAGCGTCCCGGAAGAGTTAGTGCTGCAAGGAATTCGGGGTATTTGTTCCGTTGTGTTTATGTTGTGTTACGGTGAAGATGTTCTCCTGAAATGTGTGTGTCATTCTTGTTTGGTGTGGGTTCACAGTGTGGCGCATGTTTGTAACAGTGTTAAACTTGTTCATACGGCCACCCTCATTGGACCCTGTATGGCTGTTGCATAAAGCCGTAGATATTATGTTTTTTTACTTTTTTAAACCAATACCGATAATTATGAACCCGATACCGATAATTTCCGTTATTACATTTTAAGCATTTATCAGACGATAATATTGATCTGCTGTTTCTTTTCTTTTTCTCCTCTGTCCCCCTCTTTCCTGCTGGCTCCACTATAGACGGGACTCTTGCTACTATATTGGATCCACTTTGGACTAGACTCTCACCGTTATGTTAGATCCACTGTGGATTGGACTTTCACAATATCATGTTAGACCCGCTCGACAGCCATTGCTTTCAGTCCCCTAAGGGGGTTGCCTACATATGCGGTCCTTTCCAAGGATTCTCATAGTCATCATTGTCACTGCCACCGACATCCCATTGGGTGTGAGTTTTGAAATAAACATTGATTGACAGTCCGAAATTATCATACATCCCTAATATATATATATATATATATATATATATATATATACTGGTGGTTGCTGACCAGTGGTATAACATAGAATCAAAATAGCTGCTGAAATCCGCCTATATACAAACCCCGTTTCCATATGAGTTGGGAAATTGTGTTAGATGTAAATATATACGGAATAAAATTATTTGCAAATCCTTTTCAACCCATATTCAGTTGAATGCACTACAAAGACAAGATATTTGATGTTCAAACACATAAACTTTATTTGTATTTGCAAATAATATTTAACTTAGAATTTCATGGCTGCAACACGTGCCAAAGTAGTTGAGAAAGGGCATGTTCACCACTGTGTTACATCACCTTTTCTTTTAACAACACTTAATAAACGTTTGGGAACTGAGGAAACTAATTGTTGAAGCTTTGAAAGTGGACTTTTTTCTCATTCTTTTTTTATGTAGAGCTTTAGACGTTCAACAGTCCGGGGTCTCAGGCGGGCCAGGAAAATACCCGCACTCTTTTACTACGAAACCACGCTGTTGTAACACGTGGCTTGGCATTGTCTTGCTGAAATAAGCAGGGGCGTCCATGATAAAGTAAACATATTTTGCTCCAAAACCTGTATGGACCATTCAGAATTAATGTTTCCTTCACAGATGTGTAAGTTAGCCATGCCTTGGGCACTAATACACCCCCATACCATCACAGATGCTGGCTTTTGAACTTTGCGCCTATAACAATCCGGATGGTTATTTTTCTCTTTGTTCTGGAGGACACCACGTCCACAGTTTCCAAATGTAATTTGAAATGTGGACTCTTCAGACCACAGACCACTTTTCCACTTTGCATCCGTCCATCTTAGATGAGCTCAGGCCCAGCGAAAGCAGCGGCGTTCCTTGGTGTGTGTAATAAATGGGTTTTGCTTTGCATAGCAGAGTTTTAACTTGCACTTACAGATGTAGCAACCAACTGCAGTTACTGACAGTGGTTTTATGAAGTGTTCCTGAGCCCATGTGGTGATATCCTTTACACACTGATGTCGTTTTTTTATGTAGTACCGCCTGAGGGATCAAAGGTCCGTAAAATCATCGCTTACGTGCATTCTCTGAACCTTTTGATGAATTCACGGACCGTAGATGGTAAAATCCCTGAATTCCTTGTAATAGCTCGTTGAGAAATGTTCTAAAACTGTTTGCTTACAAATTGGTGACCCTCGCCCCATCCTTGTTTGTGAATTAGTTAGCCTTTCATGGAAGCTTTTTTTATACCCAATCATGGCGCCCACCTGTTCCAAATTAGCCTGCACACCTGTGGGATGTTCCAAATAAATGTTTGATGAGCATTACTCAACTTTATCAGTATTTATTGCCACCTCTCCCAACTTCTTTGTCATGTGTTGCTGGCATCAAATTATAAAGTTAATGATTATTTGCAACAAAAAAATGTTTATCAGTTTGAACATCAAATATGTTGTCTTTGTAGCAAATTCAACTGAATATGGGTTGAAAATGATTTGCAGATCATTGTATTCCGTTTATATTTACATCTAACACAATTTCCCAACTCATATGGAAACGGGGTTTGTATAATAATGCACAACCTTTTGTACAGTTTTCATTTTTTGTAGGAGCACAGTGTCTTTGTTCAACACATCCATAAGACAATAAAGGCTAAGATTTCACAAACACACACGCACGCACGCACACACGAACACTCTCCCAGGGTGTGGCCATTATTTACCTGTGCGAAAAAGGCTTATCTATCCTGCAGCTGTGAGGCCAAAGAGAGGTCTGACCTCCTCTCCTCTTTACTTTCCTCCTCCTTTCCGCTCACCTCTTCCCCCCGCAGAGTGTTTGTGTGTGTCCGGGTTTGGGTGTGCTTGGCAACACAACGAGGGCTCTAACCTGCGACCCGGAGTGCATGGCACACAGAAATGACTCCCAATCTTCTCTGTGTGATGCGATTGAAAAGGTTTTGTCTTTTACAACTTAGTTCAAGGAGATTTCCACTCCTCCCACACAATGGACATGTACTTTTTGAATCTCACAACAGTGTGAGGTTGCCCCTATTACGGATTTTAAACTGCATTTCTTAGAATATTAAGTATCATTTTTACTGGAAAACGAGGCTGAACATGTTTGACACCGAGAGCAAGCTAAGAGCAGGTCATTTGCTAAGGTAATCGCCAAACTTGCTTGATACAACACCAAGAAATAAGTACATGTTTTGTTTTTTGCCATGTTTGGTCAGGTAATGTTTAGTTGTTTGGACAATTAGTTCTGTCTTTGCACTTCCTGATTTGTTTTCGTCTCAATGCCAACCCATTAGTTTCACCTGGTCTCCTAGTCCCGTCCCTGTCCTCAGCCTCACACCCGTTTTCACTAATCATCACAGCTAATATTTAAGTCATTCTTTTTCTGTCTTCGTCCTGGCATCTCCACCTACCCATGCTGTTCCTACCTTCATGCCCTCGTTCACAGTTCCATGTCATGTAAGTTTTTGTTTAAAGTTCATAGTTAATTGCCTTTGTGCTAAGTCTTTTGTTTATGCCCATAGTTTATGCCATAGTGCAAGTGTTTGTTTCCATAGCCAAGTTTTGTACATCAATTGTGAGCGCTTTTTGTTTGTCTTTTGTTAGTTATAGTGTTTAAATAAATATAATGTACTCACATTCACGTCTCGCTCGTGCCAAATTCCCTCTGCCTCGAAGAAACAATCCATAGTTTGACACATAGTCAAGTTTAAGAAGTTTAAGAAGTCTAGATGGAACTGTGTTGCTGCAGAAAGTAAGCAAATATTAGCAGGAAATTAACATGGAGATTAACGTCTTACTGAAACCCACTACTACCGACCACGCAGTCTGATAGTTTATACATCAATGATGAAATATTGACATTGCAACACATCCCAATACGGCCGGTTTAGTTTACTAAATTGCAACTTTAAATTTCCCGCGAAGTATCCTGCTGAAAACGTCGCGGAATGATGACGCGTATGATGACGCGTGCGCGTGACGTTATTGGTTGTAGCGGACATGTTCTTCCAGCATCGATCACGGCTAAAAGTCGTCTGCTTTAATCGCATAATTACGCAGTATTCTGGACTGTGTGTTGCTGAATCTTTTGCAATTTGTTCAATTAATAATGGAGACTACAAAGAAGAAGCGAACAAGGTTGGATTGGACCACACACACAAAATATAGTGTATTATGGTGGAGGTGTTCCATAGCCTTATCATACAGGTAAGAATTAGGCTGATCGCCTGTCGGTGTTGTTGGTGGTTACCACCTACCACTAGGACTTTGGGGGCCAGGGATCAAAATACTAGAGCAGTGGTTCTCAACCGTTTTTTTAGTGACGTACCCCCTGTGAACATTTTTTTAATTCAAGTACCCTCTAATCAGAGCAAAGCATGTTTGGTTGGAAAAAAGAGATAAAGAAGTAAAATACAGCACTATGTTATCAGTTTCTGATTTATTAAATTGTATAACAGTGCAAAATATTGCTCATTTGTAGTGGCCTTTCTTAAACTATTTGGAAAAAAAGATTAAAAAAATACTATTAATTCAATTCTAAATAAAGATTTCTACACATAGAAGTAAACATCAACTTAAAGTGCCCTCTTTGGGGATTGTAATAGAGATCCATCTGGATTCATGAACTTCATTCTAAACATTTCTTCACAAAAAAGAAATCTTTAACATCAATATTTATGGAAGATGGCACCGCGTTGGTGACCCCTGTTCTATGATATATAATGTCATGTACATTGTAGCACAGTAAATGGATAGATAGATAGTACTTTATTGATTCCCTCAGGAGAGTTCCTTCAGGAAAATTAAAATTCCAGCAGCAGTGTACAGAGTTGAGATCAATTTAAAAAAAATGTTTTTTTTAAAAGTAAATAATGGGGGTTTAAATGGAAACAAAATAGATAAATATTACAATAAGAATAAAAAATAAAAAGCAACAATGGGAATACAATTATAACAGTAAAATAAGAATATAACAAGACAAAGTAGGCAGTAGTGACCATGTTATGAAAACGTATTGCACTTTTAATGTTTTGCATCCCCTGTCATCCTAGTACCCCCGCCCCCCGCCCCAGAGAGGAGTTGTACAGTCTAATGGCGTGTGGGACAAAGGAGTTTTTGAGTCTACTAGTCCTACACTTGGGATGAAGCAGTCTAGCACTGAACAGGCTCCTCTGGCTACTGACAACAGTATGCAGAGGGTGACTGGCATCATCCAGGATGCTCACTAGTTTGTCCACAGTCCTCTTCTCTGCCACCGTCACCAGTGAGTCAAGTTTCATTCCCATTGTAGAACCGGCCCGCCTGATCAGTTTCTCAAGTCTGGAGCTGTCCTTCTTAGACCAATATCATCAGCGTCCTCCTGACCGTCACCGTCAGCGTCGGGTTCAAAGCGGTATGGCTCTATCCCTTGTTGGGGGTGGCCGAGTAGTCCTGCCACCCCCACGGCTGCCACAGCGCCTCTCACAGCATCTTCCCTATCTGAATCGTTCCCACTGGCCTTTAGTCCTTCACTCTCACTTTCCTCATCCACAAATCTTTCATCCTCGCTCCAATTAATGGGGAAATTGTCGCTTTCTCGGTCCAAATCGCTCGCGCTGCTGGTGGCCATGATTGTAAACAATGTGAGGATGTGAGGAGCTCCACAACCGGTGACGTCACGCGCACATTGTCTGCTACTTCCGGTACAGGCAAGGCTTTTTTATTAGCGACCAAAAGTTGCAAACTGTATCGTCGATGTTCTCTACTAAATCCTTTCAGCAAAAATATGGCAATATCACGAAATGATCAAGTATGACACATAGAATGGACCTGCCATCCCCGTTTAAATAAGAAAATCTCATTTCAGTAGGCCTTTAATAAGGGTCTAGAGTGAGGATTATATAACAAAAGTTGATTTGTCTCTGTCAACATTGTCACAGTAGACGAGAAAGTCAAACACAACTACAAATAGATGAAGTAGACATTGAAAGGGTAAAAGAAAAATCAATTGGCTGTAACAATAGATGGAAAAATAAATCGGAAATCTCATGTACAGTAAAATAAAAGTACAACATAAAGTAGCGAGAAACAGGTCAATTATGAACAAAGAAAAACATGTCCTTGACCAAAGATCACTTCATATTCTTTACTGCTCACTAGTGTTACCGTATCAGAGTTATTGTGTAGAAATATGGGGAAACAACTACAAAAGTGTGTTTCATTCTCTAACTGTGTTACAAAAAAGATCAGTTAGAATAATACAATGAAGCAATTTTTTTTGCGGGTCGGCTTTTTAATTTAATTAAATGTGTCCATACATGTATGCACCAAGCTATTAATCTTGAAAATTGTAAGTATTGGCATTGGTATGACCAGTACTGCCCCTGTTGTTAGGAACTGAGAGAGTGGATCCCAAGGATGCAGAGACGTTTTTGGTTGTAGTAAGTTCTTCCTTTATTTTGGCGGAAGTGGGATGTAGCCAAAACAAAAGGCGACAGTGGAATCACAAAAACACACCATGAAGAACTACTATAACGAACAACCAAAAATAGAACAAAAAGCGCTAGAAAAAGCCTGGAATAATACAAACTGGGAAAAATACAAAACAGAGGTGCTAAGTACAAAAAATAAAGACGCTAGACGAAGCTAGGAAAAATACTTCAAAAACGAAGTAAAACAGATAATCAAAATGCTAACTAAAGGCGCTAGGCAAGGCTAGGATATAACAGGCAAACCTGTGAGATGCACAAGACGGACTAGAAAGACTGCTAGTGTGAAGGAGGTCAAGACGCATGCGGGTAGCAACTTGCAGTAAACACAAAGTTCCGGCACTGACAGGCCGTCAGCAACTAGACCCATATAGGCCACCCTTAATCAAGTTCAGGTGTGTTAGATTGACCACCGTCAGCTGCATTTCAGACTGTGGAGGAGAGTGAGAGTCAATATGATGTGCAAATCAATACAGAAAAAGACAAGGAAAATTCAGTTTACCACACCTGTAAACAATACCTAAATGTGTCGTATCGTCCATAACTAAAGTAATGCCTCCAAACAACAGAAGAATAAGTGCTTATTAAATTTAACAGACGTGTAGATAAAAACATGTTACCACAGAAAGTAACCAGTTATTAAAAATAAATTAGCAAGTGGATATTAATAATTTTCACAAATATTACAACCGGAAATGACGTGAACATGAATATGTTACCGCATACATCAGTAAAAAAGTAATTAAGTACATTTTATTTATAAAATTATTTTTACTGATAAAATAACAAAGCACTGTACAAAAAATAGGTGAATTAAACAACAATTCAATTTAAAACAACAGGGGCAACATTATAAAAAGGTGATTAAAAATTATAGTTAAAAGGTCCTGTGTAGGGGGCTGTGGTCTGCGGGCCTGCTGCGGAGCGAGGTGTTTAAGGACCGGCCTCGAAGCCAGCGGCAGGTGAGCGGATTGCTCAGCTGGGACTGGTTATCCAATCACCTGTAAGCCTTTATTAGCAGCAGCCGGTACGAGACATGTGGTTGGAGTTGGAGCGAGAGGGAGAGAGAGACACGCCGAGAGAAAGACTGTAAACAGAGACTGAAAAGTCTCAGCACAGTGTTGTCGTGGTGTGCGCGCAAATAAAACGATTCTCAAACCTGACTACCAGGCTTACAAGAGGATCTGTCCTGATCAGGGGGACCCACGGGAGAGTAATCTCCACAGGTGCATTAACCAAAAGCTTTACTAAAAAGAGAAGTTGTTCCTTAAAAGTTTCAACACAGTCAAGATCAGGGAGGGATCAGCAACCCAATTAGGAGCCTGTGTTACCCGTTTTGAAATGGTTTTATTATCATTTACTGACCAAATAACGAACACTGTCCAGGACACTGTCACAACCCCATGGAGGGTTATTGGTGCTTGGCTAAAGGGCACCCGGCTTTAAAAACAAACAGACATTTCTTCAGCAGCTAGTCCCTCTTGCACCTTTTTCATACAGAGTGGGTCAGCAACCTTTGAACCTCTGGTTCCCAAGACAAGTCCTACCAGACTGACTTATGTATTGTCGCCCCAAATTATCCTTTGTGCTCTTTTTGTTATATTTTTGCTTCTGTACAAACGCAATGGTGTGGTCGGCGTGAACAGATGCGCTCCGTCGCTGCTTCTCTCGATGAAAAAAAAAGGAGAAGCCATGTCTTGTCCTCCACATGTCTGCTCTCTTTTTAGAGCTACCGAGGTCTTGGCCCCATTACACTGATTTACACACACTCTCTCCCGTTCTGTCGCACTCACTGTGTGCCGCTGCCAGTTAATAGCCCGATGCAGATGAGCACTTTTGCACAAGGAGCTGGCCGACTGTGCTGTGTGTGTGTGTGTGTGTGTGTGTGTGTGTGTGTGTGTGTGTGTGTGTGTGTGTGTGTGTGTGTGTGTGTGTGTGTGTGTGTGTGTGTGCGTGTGTGCGTGTGTGCGTCCAAGTTCTTCTGGCCGAGGGGATGAGAGGGTTGTGACAAGGGTCTTGACATGCTAAAGAGGCAGAGTAAATGGGTTTTTCTAAAGCAGTGGAGGAAATATCACCGTTTTATACGCAGCCAATTTATGTCCCCTTATCTCTTCTTCAAACATGTCACTTTAGCTACTGCTGGATGGTAATTACCGTTCGCTAACACACACACGGCTGAATCAAATGCACACATATGATCTAGATCAGTGGTGTCAAACGTTTGGTGGACGGGCCACATCAGGCCCGCGAACAACATTAATCTGCGCCGCAAAATGAGTTTGCAAAGTATGACATGAGCTGCAATTTTTTTAAATGAAATGTGAAATGTGTCCACTGGATGTCGCAATCGCAATTTCAGTGTGACTCACGTCACACATTATACTGTTTAAAGGTGAAGTGTCTGCTGTCTTTAAGCACCCTCTGGATTTGCCGCTACTCTAATTAGCTGAGGTGCAAGCAATCAGCTGCTCCTGTTACTCATAAAATAACAAAACGGTAAGATGCAAAGACTTAGTTCTACATGACAATCATCTTCGTAGTTAGTTACGTCCAGCTCTAGCAATTTGTTGACGATGTGCACTCTGAACTCCACTGTAAAAATGTGTGTTTGTACATTTGTTGTTTGTTCTTTTGTATTTTATGCTGAAATGTACCATGTTTACAATGGTTAAGTTTGTAGTTATGTTAGCTTTAATTTGGCTAATATGGTGTCATTTTGACAATTGTTTTGATTATATTATAATTTTAATATTTGACTGATTATAAATGCATGTGTTGTTGCAGTTGCGGATGTCACCAATGGAAACACTTTGCTTTTCTAAACTGCTACTAATTGATGAATTGCTAACATGAGAATGCTAAACAGGAAGTGCTTAAAGTTTAATCGCTTTGGAAATACACTGAGACCAAGTCTAAGTGTAATGTGTTCTTCAAGGTGTTTTTGAAACTACAATTTTTTCCTCAGAATTTCCAACGAACTTGAAGTGTTTGCCATGAGGATTATTTGTAATATGTACATTTTCAGAATGTGCTTTTTCTATTTTTTTTTCAAAGTAAGACAAAGAAAGCAAGTTTGAAGTTGTCTTAAATTTTAAGGTACTTTGCCATGATTTTAAAAGTCTAGCCCAATAGAATAGATATTCTTCCATGCGGTCCCGGAGCTAAAATTAGTTTGATACCCCTGATATACGTTTGTAGATGATGACTAAGTATCTGACTACACACAAACACAGTCTTATAGTAATGACTTCTAGACACAGATAATGTTTTTGTGTGTGTTTGTGTGTCTGTTTGTGTATTATACATGCTGTGAGGTCTTCATGTGTTTCAAATAGCTCCAGCAATCCGGTAATCATCATAAATAGCCATCCCCTAAGCATACACACACACACACACCCGCACACACACATACAAGGAATAAATAACACTTTACACTCATCTCATTCTAATTCCCCCTCAAATCCATAAACTGGTGAATTGGGACCGCCATAAGCAAGATTATTGTTATCAAAAAATCATATCCTAGACAGCCTTGGCATTCTCTCCTTATCCTCTTTAAATTCCACTGAACTTCTGCGACCAACAATTATTCTGTGAATCTACATCTACACCGAGGGTGTAAACTCTCAATTCAGATTTAATCTATTTTACATTACTTCTATGTTCAAGTGATGCATCAATTTTGTGTTTATACTGACCCAACACCCATAAATACTCATAAACTGTTGAATGGTCAGTACAGTGCTATTGTACCAGTTTAATGGGGATTAAAAAGTGATATATAAAACGAACAGAATTCATTATTATTATTATTATTATTTTGTAAATCTTACAATCAGTCATGATTTGATTCCAATTCATGGGGTGACAATTGTTGATTCAACACGATTCTCCATTAAAACAGATCATTGCAATACTGTACATTATTTGGTATAAAACATCTATCCATCCATCCATCCATCCATTTTTTTACCGCTTGTCCCTTTTGGGGCCGCTGAGGGTGCTGGAGCCTATCTCAGCTGCATTCGGGCGGAAGGCGGGACATGATAAATCCTTTTCAAAACAGGGTACAGGTTGCAAAGCTCTTCTTAGCTGTTGACATAGCAAATGAAGTAAGCCAAAGATGGCCTGAAAATAAATAAATAAATGGATTCTTAAGATGTTTTCTCCTTTATTTTTTTTTTGTTGATTTTTTTGAAAAAAATGAATCGATTTTGAGTTGGAAAAAATTTGTTTTGCAATTTTTTGGAGGATGTACATGTTTTGCGTAGGTGTGTAATACGTCACATTGACAGTGTAGGTCCAATATGTCTTATTTATGCTGCATTGGGAAATATTTCAAGTCCATCCACATTTGAATCCACATTATTTTTGACTGTCAAGGTATTTTTTGTCAAGCACCTTTTACACACCTGCCAACCTTTTTGATTTCACCAGGAAATCCCGTATCTGGCCCATTTTTTCCGGTATGTTTTCCGTAATTTAATTCTAATTAAAAAAAATCCTCAGCATGGCTGGCACAGCAGAGTTTCCAGTCCATGTGGCAACACTGGAGAAATGTTGGCGTAACACACCATGTTCTCATGGTCCCACTTGACACGTTGCTATTGTTCTGTGTTTTACCATTTCCTGGACTTGTGCTCCTATTTTTATTCTAATTCCTATTGGATTCCTTATTCCGTGTCCTGCCAGCACAGCTGTTTGTCATTAGTTAATCTAGCCTATTCAGTTTCAGATGTTGCTCCTTGAGCTTTGTACCTCAACACATGTTTGTTGTCTGTGTACTTCCATACTGCAATAGATTTGTTTTACATTCCCTGTGTTTTCCCTAATTAAACAGACTTCTTGCCTGCACTTTGCCCTCCTTGCTGTACATCTTGGGATCCAAACAAGAGAACATACAGTAACACGGAAAATACTGTGCCTTCAAAATAAAATAATGCCTGGTTTTTCCACTAACTTGAGTTATGTACTGTCATTAAACATTTTATTTGTTATTAGTTTTAAGTCGTACTCTATGTTATACTTTTGGAACTTTTTTTTTTATTGTGAAACAACTTCCTGTATGACTCATCAATCCATCCATCCATCTTCTTCCGCTTATCTGAGGGTGGGTCGCGGGGGCAGCAGCCCAAGCAGGGAAGCCGAGACTTCCCTCTCCCCAGCCACTTCGTCCAGCTCTTCCCGGGGGATCCCGTGTCCTGGGTCTTCCCTGTGGCCTCCTACCGGTTGGACGTGCCCTAAACACCTCCCTAGGGAGCCGTTCGGGTGGCATCCTGACCAGATGGCCGAACCACCTCATCTGGATCCTCTCGATGTGGAGGAGCAGTGGCTTTACTTTGAGATCCTCCCGAATGACAGAGCTTCTCACCCTATCTCTAAGGGAGAGCCCCACAACCCGGCGGAGGAAACTCATTTCGGCCGCTTGTACCCGTGATCTTGTCCTTTCGGTCCTGACCCAAAGCTCATGACCATAGGTGAGGATGGGAACGTAGATCGATTGGTAAATTGAGAGCTTTTCCTTCCGACATTGATCTTCCAGCTGCTTCTTCACCACAACGGATCGATACAACGTCCGCATTACTAAAGACGCCGCACCAATCCGCCTGTCGATCTCTCGATCCAATCTTCTCTCACTCGTGAACAATACTCCCAGGTACTTGAACTCCTCCACTTGGGGCAAGGTCTCCTCCCCAACCCTGAAGTGGCACTCCACCCTTTTCCGGGTGAGAACCATGCACTCCGATTTGGAGGTGCTGATTCTCATTCCGGCCGCTTCACACTCGGCTGCGAACCGATCCAGTGAGAGCTGAAGATCCCGGATAGATGAAGCCATCAGGACCACATCATCTGCAAAAGAGACCTGATCCTGCAGCCACCAAACCGGAACCCCTCAACGCCTTGACTGCGCCAAGAAATTCTGTCCATAAAAGTTATGAACAGAATCGGTGACAAAGGGCAGCCTTGGCGTAGTCCAACCCTCATTGGAAACGTGTCCGACTTTCTGCCAGCAATGCGGACCAAGCTCTGACACTGATCGTACAGAGAGCGAACCGCCCCAATAAGACAGTCCGATACCCCATACTCTCTGAGCAATCCCCACAGGACTTCCCGAGGGACAGGGCTGAATGCCTTCTCCAAGTCCACAAAGCACATGTAGACTGGTTGGGCAAACTCCCATTCACCATCAAGGACCCTACTGAGAGTATGGAGCTGGTACACAGTTCCATGACCAGGACGAAAACCACACTGTTCCTCCTGAATCCGAGGTTCGACTATCCGGCATAGCCTCCTCTCCAGTACACCTGAATAAACCTTACCGGGAAGGCTGAGGCGTGTGATCCCGCGATAGTTGGAACACCCCCTCCGGTCCCCCTTCTTAAAGAAAAGGACCACCACCCCGGTTTGCCAATCGAGAAGAAACGCCCCCGATGTCCACACGATGCTGCAGAGTCTTGTCAACCGAGACAGCCCCACAGCATACAGAGCCTTAAGGAACTCCGGGCGGATCTCATCCACCCCCGGGGCATTGCCACCGAGGAGCTTTTTAACTACCTCAGCAACCTCAGCCCCAGAAATAGGAGAGTCCACCATAGATTCTCCAGGAACTGCTTCCTCATAGGAAGACGTGTTGGTGGGATTGAGGAGGTCTTCAAAGTATTCCTTCCACCGATCCTCAACATCCGCACCATACACGATACTGACAGTGCACTGCTTCCCCTTCCTGAGGCGGCGGATGGTGGTCCAGAATTGCTTCGAAGCCGTCCGGAAGTCGTTTTCCATGGCTTCCCCAGACTCCTCCCATGTCCGAGTTTTTGCCTCCGCGACCGCTAAAGTTGCACACCGCCTGGCCCCTCGGTACCCGTCCACTGCCTCCGGAGTCCTATGAGCCTAAAGAACCCGATAGGACTCCTTCTTCTGCTTGACGGCATCCCTCACTGCTGGTGTCCACCAACGGGTTCTGGGATTACCGCCACGACAGGCACCAACAACTTTGCGGCCACAGCTCCAATCAGCCGTCTCGACAATAGAGGGTCGGAACATGGTTCACTCGGACTCAATGTCCAGCACCTCCCTCGTGACATGTTCAAAATACTTCCGGAGGTGGGAATTGAGACTCACTCTGACAGGAGACTCTGCCAGACGTTCCCCGCAGACCCTCACAATGTGTTTAGGCCTGCCAGGTCTCCCCCACCATCGCAGCCAACTCACCACAAGGTGGTGATCGGTAGAAAGCTCCACCCCTCTCTTCACCCGAGTGTCCAAAACATAAGTCCGCAAACCCGATGAGACAACTACAAAGTCGATCATGGAACTGCTGCCTATGGTGTCCTGGTGCCAGGTGCACATATGGACACCCTTATGTTTAAACATGGTGTTTGTTATGGACAATCTGTGACGAGCACAAAAGTCCAATAACTAAACACCACTCGGGTTTAGATCCGGGCGGCCATTCTTCCCAATCACGCTTCTCCAGGTTTCACTGTCGTTGCCAACGTGAGCGTTGAAGTCACCCAGTAGGACAAGGGAATCACCCGGGGGGGCACTTTCCAGTACTCCCTCGAGTGTATCCAAAAAGGGTGGGTACTCTGAACTGCTGTTTGGTGCATGTATAAGCACACACAACAGTCAGGACCTGTCTTCCCACCCAAAGGCGGAGGGAAGCTACCCTCTCGTCCACTGGGCTGAACTCCAATGTGAAGGCTTTGAGCCAAGAATTGCCACCCCAGCCCGTCGCCTTTCACTGCCGGCAACGCCAGATTGGAAGAGAGTCCAGTCCCTCTCGATAGACCTGGTTCCAGAGCCCTTGCTCTGCGTTGAGGTGAGTCCGACTATATCCAGCCTGAACTTCTCTCTCTCGTGCACTAGTTCAGGCTCCTTCCCCCCCAGTGAGGTGCCATTCCACGTTCCAAGAGCTAGCTTATGTAGCAGAGGATCGGACCGCCAAGTGCCCTGCCTTCGGCTGCCGCCCAGCCCACAATGCTCCCAACCTCTATGGCCCCTCCTATGAGTGGTGAGCCCATTGGAGGGATGACCCACGTTGCCTCTTCGGGCTGTGCCCGGCCGGGTACCATAGGGATAGGCCCGACCACCAAGTGCTCGCCATCGTGCCCCAACCCCACGCCTGGATCCAGAGGGGGGCCCCTTTGACCCGCGTCTGGGCAGAGGAAAATCTGAGTCCATTTTGTTGAGTATCCATAGAAGTCTTTGAGCTGCTCTTTGTCTGATCTCTCACCTAGGACCTGTTTGTCTTGGGAGACTCTATCAGGGGGCAAGAAAGCCCCCGGACAACATAGCTCCTAGGATCATTGGGACACGCAAACTCCTCTACCACGGTAAAGTGGCAGCTTAGAGAGAAGGACTCAAATCATTCTGGACAATTGTCTGGAAAATTGTCCAGAGAGACTCAAATCATTCTGGACAATTTTATATTGCTGCTTTATTTGCAAAGCAGACATGCTACCGATACGAAAACAAGTGCAGTCTAACAACAGCATTGCTGCTTATGTGCATCTTTAAGAAAATATTGCTAAACATTTCCAGACAATTCATTCCTTTTTTTGTAACAATAAAAATGACTCGTAAAGTGAAGAAAATCAACTTCATGTTTTACCTTTCTGGCTCTGAAACAGCCTTTTTAAGCAAACTCGTGTCTGTCTATGTGTGCGTGTGTGTTTGTGTGCGTGTGTGTGTGTGTGTGTGTGTGTGTAAGCAACTTTTAGTTTTCAGTGTGTGCAACCATGTTTTTGCCTGATTGTGCCTAAAAAAGGCCTGTGTGTGTACGTGCATGCATTTGTGTGTGTGTGTGTGTGTGTGTGTGTGTGTGTCAGTCAGTGGCCTGTGGTAGTGTGCGCCCTCCTCGACCTTGAAAACAGAGCAAGCTGGCTTGTGTGTGAGCACTCCAGCTAATGCTAATGCACAGAGAATAGCTCTCTCATCCACTGAGAGTTGAATTCTTTCACTTATTGGAGAGGAATCTCTAGCAAATTTCTCTCTTTGTTTTATTCAATTTCTTCCTCTTCACTCTATTTTCTGTTCTTCTCTAACTTTGTTGAATTCCTCTTTTCTCTCCCTTTGTCTCCATTAGTTTCAATCCATGTCTCAGTATGATTCCCCTACCTTTTCCTTTCTTTGACAGCTACTTTCTTTGTTACCTCCGACTCTGCTCATCATCACTGAGCCTGCTAAGTCTATTCTTAAATTGCAACGAAACACAATATTTCACAGAAGTGAGTACACTGTCACATTTCTGCAACCATTTATATATTCTAAACGGACATATAGAAATTAAACGTGGATGTAAATATTAAAAAGGACCTAAAATTGTTACGTACGGCGGGGGAATGAGATGACACAGTGGCAGGAATCAGTTCAATAGGTTGATTGAAACTGATGATGTACTGGTGTGTGTATGTTACTAGAAGTGTATGGTGCAAGACGATGTGACGTATTAGCAACGTAAATGTTACCAGAGGGTGTTATTCATGCGTGTCGGATGAATCCTTCAAAAGTCCAGAGGGGCAAGGCAAGAAGACAGTCGGTGGGCAACGGCTGGAGAGAGGGGTCGAGGTCTGTGTCCGCGCAGAGGTTTAGGATCGAGGGAAGCAGTCCAAAATCCGGAGGGAAGTCAAGGCGCACAGCTAAATCACTCGATACGGAGGGAACACTGCTAGGAGCACAGAGGACATAAGACACAGGCAAAGAGAGCAGGTACGAGGATGGAAGCCAGAAAAAAGATGCTTACTAGACTGAGTGAAGAACTACGTTCCGGCACTAGATCTTTGGGACCATTGGTCCTTATGCCGCCTGCTCTCACCATACCAGGTACGCTGATTGCTGATTACCTGCAGCCGTGCAGGTGCCTGGCCGCGATGTGGGACGAGTGAGCATGGGTGTGTCCTAGCGGACCGGCTGATGGCGCTTGCAGCAGATGGCATGAGGGATTGCGCATGCGCCGTGACAAGGTTGACTATAATCTACATTTAGCACACTGTCCTCTGCCGCATGGCAGTTATTACTGCCTCAGAAGACTGCTTGCAACAATGAATAAATATAAATGTATAACTGCATCATGACATTATTACACAACTGCCTGTGCCTTACAAACAGATTAATGCATAACTTGTTTTGAAATCATAAGCCAAGATGACAAGCAAATATAGACGTACCGGTATTTACTTTAATTTTAACAAAAACACTATTGTAATGCAGTATATTATATATTTGTTGCATTTACGAATAACATGAATGTTTAAAATACTGTTTGTGCAATTTCACTTAATGTCAAAATGGGAAGGATGATTTGTACATTTGTACACCTTTTGTACATTTTGTACAAAAAGTGTAGTACTTAATTGATTGTAACTAATCCAGTTCATCGATTAATCGTTGCAGTCATATTTGAAATACTCAGTGTACTCCAACGTTCCCTCTAAGGTGCGCGCCTGTGCAATTGCATACTGCTCACTTATCCTCTGCCCACGGCAATTCTATGCCGCGCACAAAATCCAATAAAAAAAATAAGCAATTTTCGAAGTAACTTACTACAAGAGGCCACAACAGAGACAACAGTTTTCGTTATCACTGTTCAATTATTGTAACGTCTGTAGAGACGCTTTGAGGAGGACATGAATTCCATCAATCACTTTATTGTGCAAAACTCTTTATAAACACATGACCAAAAACATCGCTAAACAATTTCTATCTAGCAAAACTGGTCATTTTCTGCCGTACAAACCAGACCAAAACCAACTTTGTCATCTGTCATATCAACAGCAGCCGCTCGCTCTTTCTCACTTGTGCCAACACATGCACATATGGCACTGAGCCAGTGATGCGCTTACAGCCACACAAAAAGTCGGACATTTCCAACACCGCACACTATGTGTATTATACCAGGTCGTTACACTATGATTTACCAATGTGTGCTCATTCTACTGTCATTTATTAAGAATGTTAATTTACAAATATTAATCATGAAATGCTGTTATTATATTAAAGAAATACTAATTAAAACAAACGGAAAGTTACAGGAATGTACACATGATCCAGTGCTTACATCTCATTGTGCAACATGTGAATGTTTTAATGGGAACTAAATGCGATATCTGAAAGGGGTACAAATGATTTCCAAAGCAGGACCCCACCCAGACATACAATACTAGTATACAGCTTGTGAAAAACAAAATTTGTTGTTCTTGTCATTGTAAGTGGGCCAAAAAACTCATATTAGAAAATGATCACATTAAAGTGACTGCTGTCTTTTGATTATAATAATAAGAAATGTAACTTATTTAGTCAGGTTTGGGACAGGTGTGCTGCAGGTGTGGCCGCAGTGTGCACGTCTTATGTTGCTCACATGTGCTCCACTGAATGCTCAAGGAATTTCTGCGTTTGCTCACACACATTAAAATTTTGAGGGAATATTGGTGTACTCCCTATACTATAAAAATGATACACCAGAGTACACGGCTGCATCAGGTCAATTTAATATCTTGTGCAATAGTGACAGTTTAATGGAACTATAGTTGTTTTCAGATTCTTTATTGAGGAATATACAAACCCTGTTTCCATATGAGTTGGGAAATTGTGTTAGATGTAGATATAAACGGAATACAATTATTTGCAAATCATTTTCAACCCATATTCAGTTGAATGTGCTACAAAGACAACATATTTGATGTTCAAACGGATAAACATTTTTGGGGGTGCCATGATTTGGTATAAAAGCAGATTCCATGAAATGCTAAGTAATTCACAAACAAGGATGGGGTGAGGGTCACCACTTTGTAAGCAAATTGTCGAACAGTTTTAGAACAACATTTCTCAACGAGCTATTGCAGGGAATTTAGGGATTTTACCATCTACGGCCCGTAAAATCATCAAAAGGTTCGGGAGAATCTGGAGAAATCACTGCACGTAAGCAATGATATTACGTACCATTGATCCCTCAGGCGGTACTGCATCGAAAAACAACATCAGTGTGTAAAGGATATCACCACATGGGCTCAGGAACACGTCATAAAACCACTGTCAGTAAATTGGTCGCTACATCTGTAAGTGCAAGTTAAAACTCTACAATGCAAAGCCAAACCCATTTATTAACAACACTCTGAGATGCTGCCGGCTTCGCTGGGCCTGAGCTCAACTGAGATGGACTGATGCAAAGTGGAGAAGTGTTCTGTGGTCTGATGAGTCCACCTTTCAAATTTAATTTGGAAACAGAGGACATGGTGTCCTCCAGAACAAAGAGGAAAATAACCACTCGGATTGTTAGAGGCGCAAAGTTCAAAAGCCAGCATCTGTGATGGTATGGGGGTGTTTTAGTGCCCAAAGCATGGCTAACTTACACATCTGTGAAGGCACCATTAATACTGAATGGTCCATACACGTTTTGGTGCAACATATGTTGTCATCCAAGCAACGTTATCATGGACGCCCCTGTTTATTTCAGCAAGACAATGCCAAGCCACTTGTTACAACAGCGTGGCTTTGTAGTAAGACAGTGCGGGTACTTTCCTGGCCCGCCTGCAGTCCAGACCTGTCTCCCATTGAAAATGTGTGGCGCATTATGAAGTGTAAAATACGACAGCGGAGACCCCGGACTGTTGAACAACTGAAGCTCTAAATAAAATAAAAATGGGAAAGAATTCCACTTTCAAAGCTTCGACAATTAGTTTCCTCAGTTCTCAAACATTTATTGAGTGTTGTTGAAAAAAAAAGGTGATATAACACAGTGGTGAACATCCCCTTTCCCAACTACTTTGGCACGTGTCGCAGCCATGAAATTCTAAGTTCATTATTATTTGCAAAGAAAAATAAAGTCTATAAGTTTTAACATCAAATATCTTGTCTTTGTAGTGCATTCAACTGAATATGGGTGGAAAATGATTTGCAAATCATTGTATTCTGTTTATATTTACATCGAACACAATTTCCCAACTCATATGGAAACGGGGTTTGTACCTTTTATACGGACAGGATATTTCCATTATCAGATTACAGAGAATATTGTGCCCGACTCCCCTCTTCTACACTGATACAGATGTTGATTATATTGATATGTCATCAAAGGGTTGGTCTTGAACTGGCTAAGAAGCTACTTAACAAACAGGTAGCAATATATGAAGAGAGGTCAACACTTTTCCACAGAGCTGAAAATATTGTGTGGCGTACCTCAGGGATCAATACTCGGACCAAAATTGTTCAATCTCTATATAAATGACGTTTGTAAAGTTACGAAGGACTTAAAGTTAGTATTTTTTGCAGATGATTCAACTGTGTGTTGTTCAGGAGAGAACACACAGAAGATAAAACAAATAATAACAGAAGAAATTAACAAATTAAAAAGATGGTTTGACAAAAAAATACTATCTTTGAATATCAGTAAAACTAAAATAATGCTAATTGTTAACAGTAGAAGAGAAAGTCAAACACAAATACAGATAGACAGAGTAGATATAGAAAGGGTAAAATAAAACAAATTTGTGAGTGCAATAATACATGATAAAATGAAGTAGAAACCTCATGTACAAAATATACAACATGAAGTAGCAAGAAAGACGTTAATAACGAATAAAGAAAAACATGTTCTAGAACAAAAATCACTTAATATTCTTTGATGCTCGCTAGTGTTACCATATCTGAGTTATTGTGCAGTGATATGGGGAAACAACTACAAATGTGCACTTCATTCATTGACGGTGTTACAAAAAATGTTGGATATAGACAACATACAGACCCTTTATTTATTAAATCACAATTATTGGAATTCAACGATTTGGTGCATTTGCAAACAGCTAAAATTATGTTCAAAGCAATCTATAACCTGCTACCCAAAAATGTACAACAATTCATCTCAACAAAAGAGGAGAAATATAACCTTAGTGGAAAATCTATTTTAAAACGTGTATGCCCGTACAACACTTAAAACCTTTGTCATATCTGTTTGTAGAATTACATTATGGAATGGATTAACCAAAGAAGATTCAGTTTAAGAGACTGTTCAAAGCCTACTCAATGGCCTAGTGGTTAGAGTGTCTGCCCTGAGATCGGTAGGTTGTGAGTTCAAACCCCAGCTGAGTCATACCAAAGACTATAAACATGAGATCCATTACCTCCCTGCTTGGCACTTGGCATCAAGAGTTGTAATTGGGGGTTTAA
The DNA here is from genome assembly GCF_033978795.1 of Nerophis ophidion. Lineage (NCBI taxonomy): Eukaryota > Metazoa > Chordata > Actinopteri > Syngnathiformes > Syngnathidae > Nerophis > Nerophis ophidion. Next base: position 22,321,396 of record NC_084612.1, on the reverse strand, counting down.
TCAACAAAAATGATTCCCGGGCATGGCACTGCTGCTGCCCACTGCTCCCCTCACCTCCCAGGGGGTGAACAAGGGGATGGGTCAAATGCAGAGGACACATTTCACCACACCTAGTGTGTGTGTGACAATCATCGGTACTTTAACTTTTTAACTTTAAACTTCAAATGTTCACAAAGTACACAGAACAAGAATTATGATGAATATCTTGAACCCTTTTTATTCCTTTTTTTTAATTTAGACAAAGATTATTTATGTATTTAAAATTTGCTTGCTTACTATGGTATATTATTTATTCTTTATTTGTTCACTGCTCTGCTACAGAGAACGAGGAAATAGGATAAAACGGCAATGGTATGGATAGGGGTAGGATTAAATAAGCTCTGCTTCTTCCTACTCCTTTTTCGGACATGCTGTAATGAAACAACTGGAAATGTGTGATGCATTACATGCATGTTCGAAATAAACTGAAACTGAGCTGAACTCAACTAGTTTGAACTCATCCAGACTGCATTGGCTATTTAGAATTTGCAAGTAGTGTATGAGGTAAAACTCGGGTAATACTGCATGATGCAAGTGGGTCACACTTATAGTGAGACAGCAACAGAAGCTGGCACAGGCAGGGAGAGAAAATGCATATAAATGACGCATTTGAACCAATTATGACCCCTGGGTCACAACACATTTGTCTTCATTTTCTGTTGCTGCCCTCCTTTACGTTCTTCTTTCTGTCCTACTTTCTCCTGTCTTTTAGTACACATCCCAAACAAGACACTTTCATCCTTGAGCGTTGAGTAGACGAGCTGCTTGAGGACTGTTTTGAACTTACAAGCTCGCTTTGGAAAGAATTCAATGATTTCTTTCTGAAATATTCCCAGCCTCATTTTGTCTTTATTTGTCTCCGTCCCTGCTTGTGTCATCCCTGCTACTTCTTCTACTCGGTTGGATACCAACCATAGCGACTTGAGAATGGACGGACTGTAGAATGAAACGACAGCAGAGTCGCCATTGAGTGTGACAGAGAGTAATAGAATATCATGGAGGAAGTATAACGCACAGCAATCCTGTTAACGACGATGTCTGTGTTCTCCCTCGGCTGGATTGTGCTTTGAGCGCAGCCTGAGCTTCTTTCAGAGAGAAACTCAAAATTTAATTTGGGTCCATTGTTTAGACTGTTTCAAATCCACAATCCTTAATTGTATGAAATGTGCTCCAGTCGTGATCCGTGATTGTGGCGGCTGAGTCAAATTATCTGCTCTGACCTGGCTTGCTTTTGTAACAGCAGAACTCCATCAACTGACATAAAACGGGACTGGGAGGCGCGCTTGTGTATCATTAAATGCAGCTATTATGGCGAGATAATACTATTGGCCCTCGTATGGAGCGTCGCCATGAGCCGTGGAATTCAGTCAAGCACTGATAACTTTGCAGTGACATTGACTAGTCAATCTGGAAGAAACCTCGTGAACAGGCCTGCCGCTTTCCGATAGACCGCTGAATATGATATCCTTAATTACTTTGAATTATTGTTGTTTTCGGAGGCAAATTTTTACAGCATCTCCGCCATGACAAACAGCGTCGAGGTGGAGAGTGACAGGAAATAAAGCGACCACAGACAGAGTGGCACACGCCTAAAAGCTTTCAAACAGTTTTATGGCACCTGTCTGATCAACTCGCGCAACGGACACTTTTAAGGATTGGAAAAAAAACAGAAGGTTGAGTTGTCTTTCTCGGTCAGATTTACCTACTGCAGTGGTTATTGGAGATGCAAGGCTGTGGCAATTTCATCTTATTATTGTTATTGTCACCTAATTCCATACAAGCATATATACACACATAGGTGTGTGTGTATATACAAACCCTGTTTCCATATGAGTCGGGAAATTGTGTTAGATGTAAATATAAACAGAATACAATGATTTGCAAATCCTTTTCAACCCATATTCAGTTAAATGCACTACAAAGACAATATATTTAATGTTCAAACACATAAACTTTATTTTTTTTGCAAATAATAATTAACTTAGAATTTCATGGCAGCAACACGTGCCAAAGTAGTCGGGAAAGGGCATATTCACCACTGTGTTACATCACCTTTTCTTTTAACAACACTCAATAAACGTTTGGGACCTGAGGAAACTAATTCTTTACCATTCTTGCTTTATGTACAGCTTAAGTTGTTCAACAGTCCGGGGTCTTGTTGTCTTATTTTACGCTTCATAATGCGCCACACATTTTTGATGGGAGACATGTCTGGACTGCAGGCTGGCCAGGAAAGTACCTGCACTCTTTTACTATGAAGCCACGCTGTTGTAACACGTGGCTTGGCATTGTTTTGCTGAAATAAGCTGGGGCGTCAATGATAACGTTGCTTGGATGACAACATATGTTGCTCCAAAACCTGTATGGACCATTCAGCATTAATGGGGCCTTCACAGATGTGTAAGTTACCCATGCCTTGGGCACTAATACACCCCCATACCATAAAAATGCTGCTTTTTGAACTTTGCGCCTATAACAATCCTGATGGTTATTTTCCTCTTTGTTCCGGAGGACACCACGTCCACAGTTTCCAAATATAATTTGAAATGTGGACTCGTCAGACCACATAACACTTTTCCACTTTGCATCAGTCTATCTTAGATGAGCTCAGGCCCAGCGAAACCGGCGGCGTTCCTGGGTGTTGTTGATACATGGCTTTTGCTTTGCATAGTAGAGTTTTAACTGGCACTTACAGGTGTAGCAACCAACTGTAGTTACTGACAGTGGTTTTATGAAATGTTCCTGAGCCCATGTGGTGATATCCTTTACAAACTGATGTCGGTTTTTGATGCAGTACCGCCTGAGGGATCAAAGGTTCATAATATCATAGCTTACGTGCCGTGATTTTTCCAGATTCTCTGAACCTTTTGATGATTTTACGAACCGTAGATGGTAAAATCCCTAAATTCTTTGCAATAGCTCGTTGAGAAATGTTGTTTTAAAACTGTTCGACAATTTGCTTACAAAGTGGTGACCCTCGTCCCATCCTTGTTTGTGAATTACTTAGCATTTCATGGAAGCTGCTTTTATACCCAATCATGGCACCCACCTGTTCCCAATTAGCCTGCACACCTGTGGGATGTTCCAAATAAGTGTTTGATGAGCATTCTTCAACTTAATCAGTATTTATTGCCACATTTCCCTTCTTCTTTGTCACGTGTTGCTGGCATCAAATTCTAAAGTTGATGATTATTTGCAAAAAAAAAACAATGTTTATCAGTTTGAACATCAAATATGTTGTCTTTTTAGCATATTCAACTGAATATGGGTTGAAACTGTTTTGCAAATAATTGTATTCCGTTTATATTTACATCTAACACAATTTCCCAACTCATATGGAAACAGGGTTTGTATATATATATATATATATATATATATATATATATCCATCCATCCATCCATCAATCTTCTTCCGCTTAGCCGAGGTCGGGTCACGGGGTCAGCAGCCTAAGCAGGGAAGCCCAAACTTCCCTCTCCCCAGCCACTTTATCCAGCTCCTCCCTGGGGATCCTGAGGCGTTCCCAGGCCATCAGGGAGACATAGTCTTCCCAACGTGTCCTGGGTCTTCCCCGTGGCCTCCTACCGGTCGGACGTGCCCTAAACACCTCCCTAGGGATATATATATATATATATATATATATATATATATATATATATATATATATGTATATATATATATATATATATATATATATATATATATATATATATATATATATGTATATGTATATATGTGTATATATGTATATATATATATATATGTATATATATTTGTATATATGTATATATATATATATATATACATATGTATATATGTATATATATATATATATATATATGTATATATATATGTATATATGTATGTATATATATATATATGTATATATGTATATATATATATGTATATATGTATATATATATGTATATATGTATGTATATATATATATATATATGTATATACGTATGCATATATATGTATATATGTGTATATATATATATATATATATATATATATATATATATATATATATATATATATATATATATATGTATAAGTTGCAATCAAAAGTTTATATACAGTTGTAAAGAACATAACGTCATAGCTGTCTTGAGTTTCCAATCATTTCTACCACTCTTTTTTTTTGTGATAGAGTGATTGGAGCACATACTTGTTGGTCACAAAAAACATTCATGAAGTTTGATTCTTTTATGAATTTATTATGGGTCTACTGAAAATGTGACCAAACCTGCTGGGTCAAAAGTATACATACAGCAATGTTAATATTTGGTCACATGTCCTTTGGTGGCCCTGCGATGAGGTGGCAACTTGTCCAGAGTGTACCCCGCCTTCCGCCCGTTTGTAGCTGAGATAGGCGCCAGCGCCCCCGTCGACCACAAAAAGGGAATAAGCGGTACAAAATGGATGGATGGATGGATGTCCCTTGGCAATTTTCACTGCAATAAGCCGCTTTTGGTAGCCATCCACATTCATTCTTTATCCATTCTCTAAAACAAAATCTATGCAAATATCTCACCATCTCAGTCTCAGTTGCAAGTACCGTATTTCCTTGAATTCCTGCCAGGGCGCTAATTAATTTAAAACCTCTTCCCACTCCTGCACTTACCAAAGGCATGTGGTAAAAGTAAGCATGCACTAATTATTTTAAAACCTCTTCTCACTACGGCACTTACTAAAGATATGCAGTAAAAATTTGAGTGTGATGTAAGCTTGGACCTTAAATCCTACTGAAAAGCTCTTAAACTTCTTCCCTTTATGTGATTTCAAATTACCAGTATTGAAATCAGCCTCCTCCCTTTTGAAGATGATGACAGGGGAAGTGTCACTCGTGACGTCACGAGTTTGACCAGGCAGTAATACTAAGCATGTGCTAATTATTTTGCGAAGCGAGTTTGCTAATTATTTTGCGAAGCGAGTTTGACCCGGCAGTAATTCAAGGCAGGCGCATACTGTATGCCCTGCGGCAATTCAAGGAAATACGGTATTATATCGTCAAATTTGGATCCCAAGATGTTAGATGGCATAAGTTTATAGTCATAGAGTCAGTAGTCTTTGCAATTAAGATGCATCTAGTCTTGTGTTGTGTCCAAATAAGTGTTTGTACTTAAGTATTGTACTTAATACTCACCAGCTTGATTGCAATGCACATCGTTTTCATTAAATTTGGAGGTGCTTAAATCTCCATGTAAAATCGCTAATCCCAGTCAGTAGCATTACAATAACAAATCCAATGTAAATTAGCATCAAGCTAGCGCATATTGAAAAGTGAAGCCTTACCTTACTTTCGAGTATTTTTTGTTAGGCATTCTTGCTTTTTTGGCATTGAAAATAGCAATATTACCTAGAGCAGGGGTGCCCAACGTGGTATCCGGGGGTTAAAATTGGCCCGCCGAATAGTTTTGTTTGGCCGCCCAAAGGGTGGCTTTCCCAAATGTTATATTTATATATATTCATACTCTTTTAGGCTCACACAATCATGGATGGCATGTCTACAAAGCTAACGAGTTGCTGTCTGCTGAACCTGATGCTCTCTAATACAGGGGTCGGGAACCTTTTTGGCTGAGAGAGCCTTAGAAGCTAAATATTTTAAAAAGTATTTCCGTGAGAGCAATGTAATATTTTTTTTCAAGACTCAATACAACTCAATGCGTGGGTTTTTAAGTAAGACCAACATTTTTAGTGTATCATAAGTCTATTATTCTTTTTAATAACATTGTTATTCCGAAGCTAACCAATAATAAATAAAATACTTCTTACCATTAATGCGACTTCTTGAACAGGTGCGGTATAAACCGGATGGATGGATTAAAATGCATGAGAATGTTTTATATTTTGAACGTTATTTTTGACACTGTGATTACCAACGGAATTATTCATTACTTACCGTGTCAAGCAATGTCAGCTAAGATTGTAACATGACCTTACGTGCAACAAAGGTATAAACATATGGCACTGTTTGATTTTACGTAACACCATTGGTATTACCGACAGAATTTGGTCGTTGCCTATAAAAGTACCAAATTCCGCACCCATCCTTAGCCTGGTGATCCTAACTGGCGTCATGTTATTTCTCTTTAGGCTTCACACCAGTTGAATCGGAATCAACAGTGCCTCTGCTGGTTGCAGCCAAGTAGTGTACCCAATATTGCATCACCTGTTTCAAGACATAGTTATTATTCACCAATCAATTCCACAGCAAACTAGTTGGAAAGTACTGCTCAAATATGTAATATGGAGGTAACTTATTTATTATCAGTCAGTTTTTCCCCATGTGCCACAACTTGGTGCAATGGACAGACATCAATACTTTTATTTTAAAATGTGTCCCTATAAACGATAAATGGGTTGTACTTGTATAGTGCTTTTTTACCTTCAAGGTACTCGAAGCGCTTTGACACTACTTCCACATTTACCCATTCACACACACATTCACACACTGATGGAGGGAGCTGCCATGCAAGGCGCTAACCAGCACCCATCAGGAGCAAGGGTGAAGTGTCTTGCTCAGGACACAACGGATGTGACGAGGTTGCTACTAGTTGGGGATTGAACCTGGGACCCTCGGGTTGCGCACGGCTACTCTCCCACAGCGCCACGCCGTCCCCTATACTTATACTTAATTTGAAGCATAAACATGTATAATTGAGTTGCAGTACACTGTGTTTCCATTCGTTTGTATGCATGCAAAAGTGTGTTTTGTGCATATTATTATTCTTTTTTGACGTGATGATAGTGGACAAAGTGCTAGGAGCCTGAGCTGTCAACCTGTCACACATTGACAGATATGCTGCTCCTACAACGTCCAGGCTGCGCCACATGGATGCACACATGGTGCGTGTGTGGCCGTGTGTCTGCCACTGTATGTTGGTCATATGCAGTCTGGGCATAGCCAGAATACTCAACCACGTAGTTTATACCCAACTCTTGTTTGCATGTCACCAAGAGACAACGTTGTGACGGATAAGCCCGACCAAATATACATCAAATTTTGAGAAAAAAATGTTTCTAACATTTTCAGCTTACTTGACGTGTGACAAAGTCAGGGGGTGACACGGAGACATGGGGCTGGACTCCCTTTTGTCACATTCTGTATGGAATCATAACCCAAAATGTTGTGAATTAAATAACATATTGACTCAAATAGAGGACTAAACTGAAGACAAATATCACATAATAAAACAGAAAAAAAACATAATTTTTTACATCTTGTTTTTTTAAATCAGTTAATTAGAAAACTATAACTCGTACTGTAGATTGCAATTAAAACAATATTTGATAGCCATTAGACTTTAGTGATTATTTTCACTGATCACCATTATCTTTGAATTACTATCATAATTCCTCCTCTGCTGTTTTCTAACTCCCTAACAACCTTTAAGATCATTTTTTTTACTCCCGAGTGGGTCTCTGTGTCGCAGCTGAATCTCTTTAAGTCGCTGGTGTGTCTGTGAGTGACAGGAAGAAAATCTAAGACTTGCTTGGGGAAGATGTTGCTTGGCGCCACCTGCTGGTTTTCATTAAAAACAACCAGTTTTTTGTTTTAGTTTATTTTATTTATTTTTTTTAATGGAAAAAATATATCCTTAATTTTAGCCGTATAGGGGTTTGAGTAGAGTGCACAGATTAAACTGTTCAAAATTGTAAATTTTTGTGACCAAGCCAAATAAGTTTTTTTTTTCCTTTTTGAGTCACATATCTTGTCATGGTAGTTTTCTTAAAAACAGAGGCACTGTCAAGAATTCTGGACCCATAAAACCAACGCTAAATGTGTGAAATTGATTCTTGTTTTGAAGCAATTGAGGCCAAATGCAGTGCACTACTCGGCTGCAACCAGCAGAGGTGCTGTTGTTCAGTCTCAACTAGGGCTACAACGATTAGTTGTATTGTTATAAAAAAAAAGCTTTGATTTATATTCTGTTGCTTTGATTAATTGTTTAATGAATGTAACTAATAAAAAATAAAAATGATAACATCTAGACTTGATGGATTGACCAAACTTGTGTGTCGTGATCTGAATTGTCTTTTTATTGTTATTGTTGATAATACACGTTAAAAGTGCAATTTCAATGTTGATGATGAGTATGCATTAGAATAAAGATAATGACAGGTATGGCAATCATACTTGCCAACCCTCCGCGTAGAAGAGACTCCCTAAATTCAGCGCCTCTCCCGAAAACCTCCCGGGACAAATTTTCTCCCGAAAATCTCCCGAAATTCAGGCGGAGCTGAAGGCCACACCCTCTCCAGCTCCATGCGGATCTGACTCAACAATGTTGTGACCCTCTTAAACAGGACAATACTGCCATCTACTGTACATAGAATAGAATGTACTTTATTGATCCCTGGGGGGAATTCAGCACCACAGTTCGCTCACAATAAACAATGATAATAATAAATAATATAATATATATAATATATAATATTTGATATATGAATAATATAAATATATTCTACATATATTCTACATTTAAGTCCAGTCAAGGAACATATGCTTTAGGGAGTCTGTTCTGAAGCCCACAGTAAAGAGACGTTACTTCATCACGTCGCCTGGTTATTGACTCCAACCCAATTTATTACACAGTCGATGAGCAAAACATGAAGAAATACGCTTGCAAGTTCCAAAACGAATGGAAACAAGAATTTCAGTTTATCCAGGAGAGTTCGAAGGGGAAGGGGCATGTTGCCTGTAAATATTGTAGAAGAGACTTCTCCATTGAACACGGTGGCCGAACGGATATACTCAGTCATGGACGGTCAGCGAAGCACAAAGTGTCTGCAGCGCAGCATCGTTCACAACCCAGTATTATGGGCCACCTTGCAAAATGGAGATCCGATGTGTAACTTATGCTGAGACAAATATGGCTATGCTGATAGCTGGAAGCAACATCCCGTTCTCATTTGCGGATGTCTACAAAAAATCCGTGAAGGATATGTTCCCGGATTCGGAGATCGCTCGCCAGTACGCAAATGGCAGAACAAAGGTTACTCAAATAGTGAAAGGTAAGTGTTGTTGTTTTTTTAGTAACCAGCAAGCACAGTACTGTTAGTAGAACAACTGTGTTTTTATTACTGTGTATATGATAGGTGCCGTATTTATATATATAAATAAATAAATATATATATATGTATAGCTAGAATTCACTGAAAGTGAAGTATTTCATAAATATATATATATATATATATATATATATATATATATATATATATATATATATATATATATATATATATATATGAAATACTCGAGTTGGTGAATTATACTTCTCCCCTCTTAACCACGCCCCCCACCTTCCACCTCCCAAAATCGGAGGTCTCAAGGTTGGCAAGTATGATGGCAATCAAAACAAAATGTTGTTTATTTCAGCTATTTTCCCTAAAATACGCATACATAAAGTGTGTTTAGTCTCATTACTCGATTAATCGAACAAACTAATCGCTAGTCTACTTGAATACTAAAATAATCAATAACAAGCATAACTACACAACGTCTGCTATAAATATCTAGTTTGCAACCATGTAGACCTCCTCTATGGTCAAACTCACCTGGGCAACACCATTCTGAAATAAAACAGTATTTTATTTCCAAAACATTGTTTTCACATTCATAATCTTGTTTACTATAACAACAAAAAAATAGTTAAAGTTTGTACCGGTATACCGGTACTAATAAAGTACTGCGATATTAATTACTTAAAAACAGTACTACACTAGTTCTGAAAAATACCTTTTTTTTTGAGACATTGCTGGTTTTACGAGCAGAGGAGCATGTTCAACGACGCAAACGCACAGAGTACTTACAAGCAGACAGGTGTATAGACATACTAACGAGAATGGACGTATTTTGTTCTAAAAACTAACAATAAAGGTGAAGCTAAAACACTGAAACACTGCTCAACAAGAGGTGCTTTTAAACTAACGTCCATCCGCAGTGTTTTAGCTACTTCTAAATCACTAATCCTGGTCAAATAAAGTATGTTTCTTAAAAGTATCATCACGGCAGGACGAGGAATAGCCAAACATGCTTCACTACACATCGTAGGAGGATACAATCGCTAACCACTAACAACAAGCATGCTCTCCTTAATGTAAACAAATGCAATGGGTGGATCTACACCTGACATCCACTGTAATGATACCAAGTGCAAGAGCGTATCTAGTCGAAACTACAATGATTACATCAATATTTTTATCGTCACAGAATTCTTTTAAATTTTTTTATTTACATTATGTTTATAAACTCAGGAAAAACGTCCCTGGACACATGAGGTCCAATGTATGATCCTGTAACTACTTGGTAATACACAAATTTGTGGTATCATCAAAAACTAAAGTAAAGTATCAGACAACAGAAAAATAAGTGATTATTTCATTTTAACAGAAGTGTAGATGGAACAAGTAAAAACATTAAAAGCACCAGATATTAACTGTAAATTAACAAGTAGATTAATAATCCATTTTCTACCGCTTGTCCTTCATTATTTTGGCAAAATAATAAAATGAGAAATGAATGAGAAATGTCACTGCATACGTCAGCAGCCAAATTAGGAACCTTTATTTGCTTACTTACTACTAAAAGACAAGTTGTCTAGTATGTTCACTATTTTATTTAAGGACATATTTGTGCTTTGATAGCAATAAGAAACATTTGTTTAATGTACTGGAAGAGTTTTTGTTCACATAAAGCAATAATGCCATTTTTTGTTGTACCCCTTATTTAGCACAAGTATGCCGCCATGAAAATGTTAAGTCTTTGTGTCAGTTTATTCATCTTAATTCATAGCAACATTTGTAGTCACATTACCTTGGATTGATCCTCATACTTCTTGTTACTTGCCATTCAAACACTAAAACATCAATGGAGAAAGTTGCGTACCGTTGCAAAATAATGCAAAATATATTTTAATGTGATTAAGGAGAGTATATAAATCCAGCAGGTCATAATCCCATCCATAAGTGATGGCAGAGAATGTCTGTCCATGTACTCCAAATCGTTTCCCCCAATAGTAACACTCCTTATAGTTTCCTTTAGACTCAACTCTCGGAAGCCAGCCTTAATTAATGTTTGTTTGTTTGTGTTTGTGTGTGTGTGTGGGGGGGGGGCTGTGCATGTGCACATCCCAAGGAAACGTATATTGCATGCAAGCATCACGCTGCGGGAGTGTGTTGGTGTTGCTGCTGTCTTTTCCCTGCAGTGATGGTAGTGTGATGGATTAATACATATAATATGTGTGTGTGTTTGTGTGTGTGTGTGTGTGTGTGTGTGTGTGTGCGTGCGTGTGTGTGCGCACTACTAAAACAGATGGCATCAGCCTGGGAGACCGAGTGTGAGGTGGGCCCTCTTCCACAGCACTGCCATACACACGCATACGTTTGCAAACATCCATCATTAATGCCATTATCATAACCCTCTCAGCTGGACTGTCACAAATATAATCATACTCTCTCTGGTTGTCTTTTTTTTACCATTTGGCTACCTAAACATTTTTATATCTCTGATTCAGGTGTCTCAAACACAGAAAAAAAAAAAAGAAAAAGAGAGGCATCTATATATGGTTTATTACCAGATGCTGTTCTGTAACTTAATTTTAAGGTCAGCAGTTGGATTATTTTTGATAGAGTATGCAGAGGTCGGCAACCCAAAATGCTAAAGGGAGCCATATTGGACCAAAAATATTTAAAAAAAAATCTGTCTGATGCCGTAAACAATTACAAGCTTTATATAAGTAATATAATGAAGACAATACTTGATATAAGTGTCCATATTACCTATAGTAGCCTATTATCAAAATGACAATCTGTCTGTCGCAGGTTGATGCTAATTTTCATTGACAAAAATGTTGAAATGTAACATTTATTCTACACATCTTTACAACATTGGAACATATTAGTAAAATGGAGGCTTCTCAGAGGGAGAGAGGGCTCCTGGATATTACTGACTTAGAACAGCCAAAGGTATCGATGTGTGTGTCCAAGTTAAAGGAAATGGCAGGCTGTTTTTTTTTTGTGGATTTATGACAATCTCTGGCATGCTGGGTAATGTTTGCTGTGGTCTGTAACAGCATGCAAGCAACTATCAGAAATGCATCCAATATTAAATACAGATGTGTCATGAGCAATTTTCCCTCCAATTTTTCATTTGTGAGCAAACGCCAAAACTCCTTGAGCATTCAGTGGCGCACATGTGAGCGACAGCAGACGTGCACACTGTTACGCACTTATCTTTTTATTCGATTTTGTGCGCGGCCTAGATTTGCCGTGCGCAGAGGATGCGTGACAAGTGTGCAATTGCACAGGCCGAACCTTAGAGGGAACGTTGGTCATGAGATATGCTAATATAAATCAAATACACAGAAGACATACATAAAGGAAATCAAATTAGCTCAAATATACCTACAAACGAGGCATGATGATGCAATATGTACATACAGCTAGCCTAAATAGCATGTTAGCATTGATTAGTTTGAAGTCATATTACCAAATATGCCTGATAAGCACTCCACAAAAGTCAATAACACCAACAAAGCTCATCTTTGTGCCTTCACGCACAGCATAAAACGTTTGGTGGACAAAATTAGACGAATAAGGCGTGTCATAAAATATTTCTTTCTCTTGCAGCGTCAGAAAAATTTAGACATGTAAACAAATTTTGGTGATATTAATGACCGGAGAAATTAGTAGGACCAAACGGCACTCGCCAAATACTCTCATCAGTGAAGTATTTTTAATGTAAACAGTGGAATTTCTCACAATTAGGAAGGTTTGTGTCACACAGAAACCTACAGAAACCATATTAAAACAAAAACATTGATCTTTTTCACCCATCTTTTTCCATTTTCGTACATTTTTGAAAAAGCTCCAGGGAGCCACTAGAGCATGGGTGTCAAACTCTGGCCCGCGGACCAAATTTGGCCCGCCACGTAATTTCATTTGGCCCTTGAGGCAATATCAAATTAACATTAGAGCTGGCCCACCGGTATTATACAGTGGCTGTGCCGCTGTAACACCGCATTCACCGCTAATATTCATACTTACCAACACTCCCGATTTTCCCGGGAGACTTCCGAAGTTCAGTGCCCCTCCCGAAAATCTCCCTGGGCAACCATTCTCCCGAATATCTCCCGATTTTCACCCGGACAACAATATTGGCCTTTAAAGTTGTCTAAAACCTGTCGTCACGTCCGCTTATCCTCCATACAAACAGCTTCATAATGTAAGCGGCTTATACACACTCATATGTGGAAGCCATGGAAAATGACTTCCGGATGGCTTCGAAGCGATTCTGGACCACCATCCGCCGCCTCAGGAAGGGGAAGCAGTGCACTGTCAACACCGTGTATGGTGGGGATGGTGTTCTGCTGACCTCAACTGCGGATGTTGTGGATAGGTGGAAGGAATACTTTGAAGATCTCCTCAATCCCACCAACACGTCTTCCTATGAGGAAGCAGTGCCTGGGGAATGTGTAGTGGACTCTCCTATTTCTGGGGCTGAGGTTGCTGAGGTAGTTAAAAAGCTCCTCGGTGGCAAGGCCCCAGGGGTGGATGAGATCCGCCCGGAGTTCCTTAAGGCTCTGGATGCTGTGGGGCTGTCTTGGTTGACAAGACTCTGCAGCATCGCGTGGACATCGGGGGCGATACCTCTGGATTGGCAGACCGGGGTGGTGGTCCCTCTCTTTAAGAAGGGGGACCGGAGGGTGTGTTCCAACTATCGTGGGATCACACTCCTCAGCCTTCCCGGTAAGGTTTATTCAGGTGTACTGGAGAGGAGACTACGCCGGATAGTCAAACCTCGGATTCAGGAGGAACAGTGTGGTTTTCGTCCTGGTCGTGGAACTGTGGACCAGCTCTATACTCTCGGCAGGGTTCTTGAGGGTGCATGGGAGTTTGCCCAACCAGTCTACATGTGCTTTGTGGACTTGGAGAAGGCATTCGACCGTGTCCCTCGGGAAGTCCTGTGGGGAGTGCTCAGAGAGTATGGGGTATCGGACTGTCTTATTATGGCAGTCCGATCCCTGTACGATCAGTGTCAGAGCTTGGTCCGCATTGCTGGCAGTAAGTCGGACACGTTTCCAGTGAGGGTTGGACTCCGCCAAGGTTGCCCTTTGTCACCGATTCTGTTCATAACTTTTATGGACAGAATTTCTAGGCGCAGTCAAGGCATTGAGGGGTTCCGGTTTGGTGGCCGCGGGATTAGGTCTCTGCTTTTTGCAGATGATGTGGTCCTGTTGGCTTCATCTGGCCGGGATCTTCAGCTCTCACTGGATCGGTTCGCAGCCGAGTGTGAAGCGGCCGGAATGAGAATCAGCACCTCCAAATCCGAGTCCATGGTTCTCTCCCGGAAAAGGGTGGAGTGCCATCTCCGGGTTGGGGAGGAGACCCTGCCCCAAGTGGAGGAGTTCAAGTACCTAGGAGTCTTGTTCACGAGTGGGGGAAGAGTAGATTGTGAGATCGACAGGCGGATCGGTGCGGCGTCTTCAGTAATGCGGACGTTGTACCGATCTGTTGTGGTGAAGAAGGAGCTGAGCCGGAAGGCAAAGCTCTCAATTTACCGGTCGATCTACGTTCCCATCCTCACCTATGGTCATGAGCTTTGGGTCCTGACCGAAAGGATAAGATCTCGGGTACAAGCGGCCGAAATGAGTTTCCTCCGCCGTGTGGCGGGCTCTCCCTTAGAGATAGGGTGAGAAGCTCTGCCATCCGGGAGGAACTCAAAGTAAAGCCGCTGCTCCTTCACATCGAGAGGAGCCAGATGAGGTGGTTCGGGCATCTGGTCAGGATGCCACCCGAACGCCTCCCGAGGGAGGTGTTTAGGGCACGTCCAACCGGTAGGAGGCCACGGGGAAGACCCAGGACACGTTGGGAAGACTATGTCTCCCGGCTGGCCTGGGAACGCCTCGGGATCCCCCGGGAAGAGCTAGACGAAGTGGCTGGGGAGAGGGAAGTCTGGGCTTCCCTGCTTAGACTGCTGCCCCCACGACCCGACCTCGGATAAGCGGAAGAAGATGGATGGACTTCCGAAGTTCAGCACCCCTCCCGAAAATCTCCCTGGGCAACCATTCTCCCGAATATCTCCCGATTTTCACCCGGACAACAATATTGGGGGCCGTGCCTTAAAGGCACTGCCTTTAAAGTTGTCTAAAACCTGTCGTCACGTCCGCTTATCCTCCATACAAACAGCTTCATAATGTAAGCGGCTTATACACACTCATAAGTGACTGCAATGCATACTTGGTCAACAGCCATACAGGTGACACTTGAGGGTGGCCGTATAAACAACTTTAACACTGTTACAAATATGTGCCACACTGTGAACCCACACCAAACAAGAATGACAAACACGTTTCGGAGAACATCTGTACCGTAACACAACAGAACAAATACCCAGAACCTCTTGCAGCACTAACTCTTCCCGGACACTACAATACACGCTACCACCTAAAAGGTTAATTTGTTCAACCTTGGCTCGCGGCTTTGTTCAGTTTTATATTTTGGCCCACACTGTATTTGAGTTTGACACCCCTGCGCTAGAGCGACGCTAGAACCAGTAAGGGACCAAAAAGCAAAACACGAAACTGCGTAGCTTTTCATTTTTTTTTTTTTAAATAAACATTAAAAAAACTGCAATCTGCTGGTACGTAATTCTTCATAAGATATATATTTCTAAAACAGAAAATGTAACCTACAGAAAAATGAATGGTTGTGATACATTTTGTGCGTTAAAGATGCTAAAATCTATCCAGTGCAGATCAATACACAGTGAAACCTGAATTTACAAACCCCTCCTTGTACAACATTTTCAATTTACAAACAATAGATCGAATGCAATTATGCTTTTATGTATCAACCTTGCTTCAGTGTACGAAGGTTTCATCCACTCATTGCCTGCCATTTTGTGCCCAGCAGCACGTCTACTCAGTGGTGGTTAGAGCGGTTAGAGTGTCTGCCCTGAGATCGGTACGTTGTGAGGTCAAATCCCGAGTCATACCAAATAGGACCCATTACCTCCCTGCTTGGCACTCAGCATTAAGGGTTGGAATTGGGGGTTAAATCACCATAAATGATTCCCGGGCGCGGCACCGCTGCTGCCCACTGCTCCCCTCACCTCCCAGGGGTGATCAAGGGTGATGGGTCAAATGCAGAGAATAATTTCGCCACATCTCGTATGTGTGTGACAATCATTGGTACTTTAACTTTAACTTTAACATCAATTGTGGGTGGGTTGATTAGTCTCCACTGCTCATTCACTCAGCACAGCAGTGCTGTCATTAGCTACTGTTCTAATTTCTCCTTTTCATGTTTCCTAAATTTCAATATGAGTACAAAGAAAGCAATGGACAAGCGATGTGGGGTTTGAAACATTCCGGAAATATCTACATCTTTTTTGACAATCCCAGAATTGTGCATGTGTATTTGTGTGCGTGTGTGTATGTGTGTTTAATGATATGTTTTGCTCATTAAACTAGCAGGCGATCCTTTGCCTTTGAACAATCCACTCGGCTCAGGCAGTTTAAATGGTAATTAAACAGTAGTTCAGTTGTCAACTCACATATAAGCGCACGCACACACACACACACACACTCTGCCGTAGAAATGGTATCCAGTACAGCATCTGGACATACTTTTAAAGAATCAGCAAACACACTCAGCTGCATGTAAGATGCCGTGTGACCTCAAACATGTCTACCTTGCCAGTTCAATACAATGTTACAATAAGATACACGGACATATACAACATGTATGCATGCATTAATCCAGCTATGCTTAAAAAAAAAATACCGAACAGCGCACACTTGAGGGCTGCTGCACCTCCACTGGTGCTTATTAGAGAGGATTACCACACTGATATGTCTTCATTAATCACACAATCAGACAGAAGGACGTGCACACTACACACACTGACTGATAGTGGGGGTGTGACTCAGGTGCCCACCAGCTCTTGGCTTCCCTACGGAAAGCTTGGCTTCTCCTTATCTTCCTTTTTGTTCTATGTTCTCTGCACTCCATGGGTTGTCCATCAGCATGTTTATTAATAATGTTCAGTTTCAGTTTATTTCGAACATGCATACGATACAGTGTAATGCATCACACAATTCCAGTTGTTTCATTCCAGCACGTCCGAAAAGGAGTAGGAAGAAGCAGAGCTTATTCAATCCTACCCCTATCCATACAATAGCAATTCTATCCTATTTCATTGTTCTCTGTAACAGAACAGTGAACAAATAAATAATACATATATAATATACCACAGTAAGCATTCAAATATTAAATACATACATAATCTGTCACAATAAAAAGAAAAAAAAGGGTTCAAGATGTTTGTAACCCATATATAAAATACCCATTAAACACATGCATACTGTGCAAATACTTTTATTGTGGAGGGTTACTTCCTGCCCCAAAATGGCCTCTTAAGGAAGTGCTGCGCACTTCACCACGCTCTCTCCTGTCTGCTGTGGCTGTGGTTGCTGTGAGACGCACTGGAAAAGAAACTCGCAAAATCTTCTCATCCTCACACTTTTCAAACTTTATAATTAGCCAACATGTTCGATTAACAATCGGGCCGTGCAGGTGTGTTGTTTTGCCCTCGATTACTCAGGTCAGTTTTTTTTTTCCGGGAAGGAATACTCGGTGACCCAAACAACCTGAGCTAGTATCCACCTTTAAACTCTACTCAACAAAGTATGCGGTAGGACAAGCATTTTTTTTTCTCCTCCGCTGCGAACCTTTTGGATTACTTTTGTTTTTGAACTGAACTTTTGGACTGACGAGAAAATCGTTGCATTTTGCGTATCTTTTGAACTGAACTGTGGACTGATTCCGAAAAGGAAGCAGGACTGTATCTTGTATTTTTGTTTTGGGCATTTTCTTTATTTTCTATTGTGTTATCTGTGGTACTGTATTTATGTTCTTGTGTCAATACATTTAATGCAGTCGAAACCAAAATAACTACCGGTAGTTGTCGTCTTCTTTCATACCACAGGCTCCGAAACGAACCATATTCTGTCTCACAATTTACTCTCTTAACCCGCCTAGCCCATGCTAGCGTTACATGTTCATCATAATTCTTGTTCTATGTACTTTGTGAACACTTGTAGTTTGAACAGTCTTTTAAACCGAATCATACTGCTGCTTTGTTTGATTTATTTGGTTAATCCATTCCATAATTTAATTCCACATACAGATATACTAAAGGTTGTAAGTGTTGTACGAGCATACAAATGTTTTAAATCAGATTTTCCACTAAGGTTATATTTCTCCTCTTTTGTTGAGAAGAAATGTTGTACATTCTTGGCTAGCAGGTTATAGTTTGCTTTATACATAATTTTAGCTGTTTGCAAATGCACCAAATCGTTGAATTTCAATAATGTTGATTTAATAAATAAAGGGTTTGTATGTTCTCTACATCCAACATTATTTATTATTCTAACTGATCTTTTTTGATACACAGTTAGTGAAAGAAAAACACATTTGTAGTTGTTTCTCTTTTTCTACACATTCATCCATCCTTGTTCTACCGCTTATTACCTTCGGGGTCGCGGATGGCGCTGGAACCTATCTCAACTACAATCAGGCGGAAGGCGGGGTACACCCTGGACAAGTCGCCATCTCATCACAGTGTTTCTACACAATAACTCAGATTTGGTACTGTGGTTGTGGTTTGCAGTGGTGAAAACTACTGTTGGTGCAGTTAGAAACACCACTTCAACTACCGCACACCACTGCAAACCACAACCACAATAATAAACCACTTGAATACCTCTCAAAGTGAGCATACTCTTACATGACATACTCGGCTTTCTTTTATTCCTCTGTGCGCCTTAAATAACAATGAGCTTTGCGCATTGTACATGCAAACTGTGTATTTGATGTCTTATAATGTCACCATGCCCGTGTGTGTGTGTGTGTCAGCTTGTATACTTCCCTGATCCCGTGTCCGGGGAATAATAAAGATAAAGCAGATGCCAGCAGATGCCCCATTTAAAGATTATCAGCTTCTCTCTGCACACTGTTAACACTCACTGGGGACAGGAGAGCATTTACCACAACCTATTTACCACCACGGCGCACATGGCAACATGGCCATGAAAGACAGCGTAAAACATGAGGGGCGGGCAGGAAGATTGGCGGCTAAATGGGCGGAGGCTGACGGGTTGATTCGTGGGAGGGTTGGAACATCGATGAGAGGAAATAACATTGCAGTGTTTTTATTAGATGTTTAATTATAGGGACGGTAAAAGAAGGTTTAAATGGAAAAGGTGTGAAATTTATAATTCAGGTTTTAGATATTCTCTAAACGAAAGAATGAAAACAATGGCAAAAAAAAAATGTTTGTCTATCGTTCACAATCATTATGAAAGACATGACGACGGATGCATTTTTAATGGATTCTAAATATTAAATCTGCTTACAGCGCAGCCAGTGGAAGCTCCACTATTCCATCCATCCATCCATTTTCTACCGCTTATTCCCTTTCGGGGTCGCGGGGGGCGCTGGCGCCTATCTCAGCTACAATCGGCGGAAGGCGGGGTACACCCTGGTAATCATTGGATTTTATGGACAAAATAGCTCCACTATTTTGTCCATACAATCCAATGATTAACCATTCAAAAAGTGCCAACAATACTCAATTTACATTTGTGACTTGAATATTAACCAAGTATTAGTGATATTGTTATTATAAGCACTAAAGCAGACAAACTATTTATCGCGGCGCTGTGATCACTACAGTGTCTCACTATGTTTACATCATCCAGTCGTCTGCTGCTTCCTTGCTCCCTGTAAGTTTATTCTAAATCGTAAATCAGGCATATCACCTAGACAGAAGAAGTCTGAGAAGGTATTCCGACAA
The DNA here is from genome assembly GCF_033978795.1 of Nerophis ophidion. Taxonomy (NCBI): domain Eukaryota; kingdom Metazoa; phylum Chordata; class Actinopteri; order Syngnathiformes; family Syngnathidae; genus Nerophis; species Nerophis ophidion. The sequence goes on along the minus strand of NC_084612.1, from coordinate 22,301,492 downwards.
GTTGGTACACTTTGACAGCCATATAGGACCCGAAAATGGCCAGTATGACACAAAAAGACGCTCAGATCCCACCTGGCCCTCGCCCCGTTTCTTGTGAGGGTTATGAGACATTCTTCATCTAAATAGGAATATATGGACATCCCAAAAGTCAGCATCCTAAGGACAGCAGACCTTGTACAGTAAGTGATGTTCTTTTATGTTTGTTGATTCTCATAAAGTCTGTAATGACCAGAAATGTGATGCGTTTTTTCAAAATGAATGCGTTGCGTATGCTTAAAATTAGCAAAATACGTAAAAATTAATTGTTGTTACAAATATGGCCGTTACTACATTACATATATACTTACATCATTTATGATTTAATTTTCCAGCATGATCTGGCACCTGCTCACAGTGCCAAAACCAGCAGTAACTGGTGAACTGACCATGGCATTACTGTCCTCGACTGGCCTGCCAACTCTCCTGACCTAAACCCCATAGAGAATTTGTGGGGTATTGTGAAGAAGAAGCTGAAAGACACCAGACCCAATAATGCAAATGAGCTGAAGGCCGCTATTGAAGCATCCTGGGCATCCAAAATACCTCAGCAATGCCACAGGCCGATTCCCTCCATGCCATGCTGCATTTATGCAGTAATTCGTGCAAAAGGATTCCCAACCAAGTACTGAGTTCATTAATTGACACTTTCAAATGTTTGATTTTGTTTTGCTGTTATAAATCTTTTTTTTTAACTTGGTCTGAGGAAATATTCAAATTTTTTGAGATAGGATTTTTTAGTTTTCTTACGCTTTATGCCATAATCAGCAATATTAAATTAATGAAAGGTTTGCAATATTTCAGTTGATGTGTAATGAATCCAGAATGTATGACATTTTCATGTTTTTAGTTGCATTACGGAAAATAAAGGACTTCATCACAATATTCTAATTTTCTGAGACAGTCATATATATAGCCCTTAACCGCAAGTGTCTCAAAGGGCTGCACAAGCCACAACGACATCCCACATCAGCCCATAAAAAAAAATCAACCCAATGGGCACAATGAGAAACCTCGGAGGGGACCACAGATGTGGGGACCCCCCCAGCAGGGGATCATCTTGAGTGGAGACTAGTCAGCAGCGCAGAGACGTCCCCAACTGATGCACAGATGAGTGGTCCACACCGGGTCCCGACTTTGAACAGTACCGGAGCCCGAAGAGAAAACGTTTTATAGCCCGCAGACTTTCTTGGGCTCTGGGAATCATTAATAAGCCGGAGTTCTTTGAACGCAGATTTCTGTCCGGGACATATGGCACAAAACAATAGGATAGAGCAAGATAGGATGGAGCTAGACCGTGTCGTAATAGATACGTAAGTAGTAAAACCTTGTCATGTCAAAAGTCTAGCAGCCGCATTTAGTACCAACTGTAATCTTTTAGTGCTAGACATAGGGAAACTTGAGTATAATACGTTACAGTAATCGAGATAAGACGTAATGAACGCATGAATAATGATCTCAGCGACGGTGGTGGACAAAATGGAACAAATTTCAGCGATAGAATGGAGATAAAAGAAGGCCGTTTTAGTAACACTCTCAATGTATGACTCAAATGAGAGAGTTGGGTCAAAGATAATCCCCCGATTCTTTACCGAGTCGCCTTGTGTAAAATCGGTTGACATTAGAGATTTCCGATTATGGCTTTTTTGCCGATATCCGATATTCCGACATTGTCCAACTCATAATTACCGATACCGATATATACAGATGTGGAATTAACACATTTTTTTTATTTCATTTTGTTGTGATGCCCCGCTGGATTCATTAAACAATGTATTAAGGTTTTCCAAAATAAATCAACTCAAGTTATGGAAAAAATGCCAACATGGCACTGCCATATTTATTATTGAAGTCACAAAGTGCATCATTTTTTTTAACATGCGTCAAAACAGCAGCTTGGAATTTGGCACATGCTCTCCCTGAGAGGTTGAGGTGGGCAGGGTTAGGGGGGCGGGGTTAATGTGGGAGGGTAGGGGGGGTGTATATTGTAGCATCACGGAAAAGTTAGTGCTTCAAGGGGTTCTGGGTATTTGTTCTGTTGTGATTATGTTGTGTTACGGTGTGAATGTTCTACCGAAATGTGTTTGTCATTCTTGTTTGGTGTGGGTTCACAGGGTGGCGCATATTTGTAACAGTGTTAAAATTGTTTATACGGCCACCCTCAGTGTGATCTGTATGGCTGTTGACCAAGTACGCCTTGTATCCACTTGTGTGTGTGAAAAGCCGTGGATAATATGTGCCTGGACCGGCACGCAAAGGCAGTGCATTTAAAGGCCTACTGAAACCCACTTCTACCGACCAAGCAGTCTGATAGTTTATATATCAATGATGAAATATTAACATTGCAACACATGCCATTACGGCCTTCTTAGTTTACTAAATTGCAATTTTAAATTTCCCGGGAGTTTCTCGTTGAAAACGTCGCGGAATGATGACGTGTACGCGTGACGTCGCGGGCTGTTAGGAAATATTAGCGCTGCGCACACATAGCTAAAAGTTGTCTGCTTTAACCGCTTAATTACACAGTATTTTGGACATCTGTGTTGCTGAATCTTTTGCAATTTGTTCCATTAATAATGGAGGAGTCAAAGTAGAAAGATGGAGTTGGGAAGCTTTAGCCTTTAGCCACACAAACACACGGTGATTTCCTGTTTAAAATTCCCGGAGGTGAAGCTTTCCTATGGATCCGAGCGGTCAAGCGAACATGGATCCCGACCAAATGTCAACCAGCAGTTTTTGGTGAGAAAATTGTGGTAAAAAGTCGCCACTTACCGGAGATCAGCTGAGCTTGCGCCTCCCGTACAGCTGCCGTCGACCTCCAATCAGACACTGGCCTCAAGACACCCGTGGACACACCCTTCAGACTATCAGGTACTATTCAACAAAAAAAAACACTAGCAACACAATAGAAAGATAAGGGATTTCCCATAATTATCCTAGTAAATGTGTCTAAAAACATCTGAATCGCTCCCAATGCAATCGCATTTTTTTTTTAACATGATTTTTTTTTTTTTTTTTAGTCCGTCACTATCAATATCCTCAAACACAAATCTTTCATCCTCGCTCAAAATAATGGGGAAATTGTCGTTTTCTCGGTCCGAATAGCTATTTTTGTTGTAGGCTCTCATTAAAAACAGTGTGAGGATGTGAGGAGCCCTCACACGGGTGACATCATCGTCTGCGACTTCCGGTAAAGGCAAGGCTTTTCTATTAGCGACCAAAAGTTGCGAACTTTATCGTGGATGTTCTCTACTAAATCCTTTCAGCAAAAATATGGCAATATTGCCAAATGATCAAGTATGACACATAGAATGGACCTGCTATCCCCGTTTGAATAAGAAAATCTAATTTCAGTATGCCTTTAAGGTTTATTGGCGCTTTGTTCTTCTCCCTTCGTCCGTGTATACAGCCGCGTTTTAAAAAGTCATACATTTTACTTTTTTTAAAACCTATACCGATAATTTTGAATCCGATAATTTCCGATATCACATTTTAAAGCATGTATGGGCCGATACTATTGGCCGATAAATGCCAAAGACTATAAAAATAGGACCCATTACCTCCCTGCTTGGCACTCAGCATCAAAGGTTGGAATTGGGGGTTAAATCACAAAAAAATGATTCCCAGGTGCGGCCACCGCTGCTGCCCACTGCGCCCTTCACCTCCCAGGGGGTGATCAGGGGTGATGGGTCAAATGTAGAAAATAATTTCACCACACCTAGTGTGTATGACAATCATTGGTACTTTAACTTTAACTTTAACTTATTTACAAAGTCCCACCCTATGTATTTCCCTCTAAAGATGTTTTGCTTGATGGCAGCACTGTTGCTCAGATTTTACATAAGTGCTTGTCAGTCCCTGAAAGGTGTGTACAACATTTTCTGGTAATTTGCCAAACCGTTCCTAAAGCTGCCGTGATTGAGTTGCAGTGTAGGCCTGCGCCTTATAGTAAATAGGTCAATTTTCGAATGATAAATCAAAATGATAACGGCATCGATAAATTGTCATGTCCGTGTGTGTTTTTGTTTTCTCTGACTCTCGCTTTAAAACTACTGTAGGTACAAGAGGGTTCACTTTGTGCATCGATTTCACCTTGGCGTGTTCATTCATAAAGTAGAATTGAGTGAACCCTCTTGTCAGTCATCCACAATCTTTGTCTCTGCGGGGAGAGGCGGGACTGCTAGCTTTCACACAGGATGAACGAACAGAACCTTGCTAGTTACGACTCACCAGTGAGAGGCACTCAGCTTTAAGGGTTGGAATTGGGGGTTAAATCACCATAAATGATTCCCGGGCGTGGCACCGCTGCTGACCACTGCTCCCCAGGGGTGAACAAGGGGATGGGTCAAATGCAGAGGACAAATATCACCACACCTAGTGTGTGTGTGACAATCATTGGTACTTAAATAAGTACTCTACGGTAACACAAATTAGGAGGAAAAAAAGATGATTGCAAAGCCACATTTCCCTGTGTGGGAATATTTTGTCTTCAAACCAAATGAGCATATCAACACAACATGGACTAACAGGCTAGTATGCCGAATTTGTTGGAAAGTGATGCCAACAAACCATGACAACAAAACTAACCACCCCACCCAATATCTCCAATGAGGAAAAATATGTAAAGTCCAAAAGTATTTATTGCAATTAAATGTTTGCTAACAGAGATTGAGTCAATTTGATTTTGGTTTGTTTACTTATATAGGATCATTGACTGTGAGGAACTCGCATGGTTGCCGGATCAGTGACCCCAAGATGTGGGAACCAGGAGAACGCTGAGCAGGTAAGAAGAGTGTAATTACTCCAAACAGAGAAAGAAGCAGTCTTGCATGTAACAGAACCAAACATAATCAATTTTCGAGCACTGAGGAGCGTTTGAGACAAGCATAAATAGAAACAGGTGAGGGAAAAAACAGCGCTCAGTGGGACAAGCAGGAAGTGGAAACAAAACAAGAGCACTGACAGGAAATTAATACAAAACAAGGAAACAAACAGAAATAAAGTGACAGATCTTCACTACTGACAGTGCTTTACCTTCCAGTTACAATAGTAAAACATGCTGAAATAAAAGTTTTTTGTGTTTGAAAGGGTTACTTGCATTATTATTATTACATATCATCATTGTGTTTGTCCTTTATATGGTCTCATAAAAATGGTTAGGGTTAGGGTTAGTGTTAATTTTTGGGTCAATATATTGTCTAGCATAATGTGTTATCGGCCCTGGCCTAGAGTAAAGTGCATTGGGATTCGGGGTTTAATAACAGGTGGTGAATTTGTCAGATAAATATTGGTACAAGCAACTCAAAGGTTTTTTTGGATTATTAAACTTATTTCTTGTGGGTTACAGTCCTGTTTCAGAACATGTCACTTTCAGTGAGGATTCGTCCATTGCATTAGCAAATAGTGTAAATGAGCATCATGTGGTATGTACAGTATTCAACCCCACAAATGGACACATGTCACACATACTGGGGACCAAAGACTGACTGTCTGTCTCTGAGCTCAGTCATATTAACAAAGGGTACAAGTGTGTCTTCTTCGTCTCACTCGCTTTCTCTCGTTCTGTCAAAGTGGGCTTCCTCCGAGAGCGTAATTACCAGCGCAGAGCGATAACACCATTAATAACGACACACACACACACACATACAGTCAGAATGAGACAATTCCCAGCGCTGGACTTATTTCATGCTTTGACAATTCCTCCAGGAATCAAGGCACACAAAGGAAGCAAGACCATGTCAGGATTTGCTACATTCTTACTTAAGACGAGAGTTCAGGACTCCTGTGAGGTCTGTGGTTCCCTTTTAGTTACTGCCATGTCTTTTCCTTCTTCTTCTTTCCCTATGACAGTAAGTACGCCTGCACATTGTAATGACATCCTACACAAGAGTCCTATCAAATGTTTTTGCTCAATTTTAAGTTATGTGCAGTGATGTATGTTGAAGTTTTTTTAAAAATCCAAGTAACTCTCAGGGCCTGTTTGTTTACGTGACAATGTTTTTTTCTTGTTGTTCTGTGTTAGACTGGAACTTTTTGTGATTGATATTGCCTTAGTGTGATGTTTATACTTCTGTATAAAAATCAATTCACCAAGTGCTTTCAACTACGGTTGTACGGTATACTGGTGTTAGTATAGTACCGCGACATTAATATATCATTTTCGGTACTAAACCGACTCTGAAAAGTACTGGTCTGCCCTGATACTAAGTACAGTAGCCTATCTAGTCGATACTACTATGATTACGTTGATATTTTTTGGCATCACAACATCTCCTTTCAAGTTTTTTTTTATCTATATTATGTTTAAAATCTCAAGAACTATGTCTCTGAATGCATGAGGACTTTGAATATGACCAATGTATGATCCTGGTATGAGATTGATATCCAAATTCGTGGTAGTATCCAAAACTAATGTTAAGTATCAAACAACAGAAGAATAAGTGATTATTACATTTTACCAGAAGTGTAGATAGAACATTTTAAGAGAGAGAGTAAGCAGATATTAACAGTGACCTAGTGGTTAGAGTGTCCGCCCTGAGTTCGGCAGGTCGTGAGTTCAAACCCTGGCCGAGTCATACCAAAGACTATACAAATTGGACCCATTACTTCCCTGCTTGGCACTCATTATCAAGGGTTGGAACTGGGGGATAAATCACCAAAAATGATTCCTGGGCGCGGCCACTGCTGCTGCTCACTGCTCCCCTCACCTCCCAGAGGTTAATTTCACCACACCTAGTGTGTGTGTAACTTTAACTTTAAATAAACAAGTAGATTAATAATTCATTTTCTACCACGTGTCCTTAATAATTTTGACAAAAAAATAAATTAGGAGCCTTTGTTTGCTTACTTACTAATAAAAGACAAGTTGTCTTGTTTGTTCACTATTTTATTTAAGGACTAACTTGCAATAAGAAACATATGTTTAATGTACCCCAAGATTTTGTTAAGATCCGCCGCCCGCATCATGTATGGTTTTGGTTTCTGAGTCCTTTTGTGTTTTGTTAATCGTTTTGGACTCTTCCTGTTCTTAGTTTTTGCACTTCCTGTTTTATCTTATTTCCCTGTGTTTTCATTTGACCCACCTGCTACTTGTTTCCCTACGCACACCTGTTGATAATTGTTTACTTTTGTATTTAAGCCCACCTTCTCCTTTTGTTCGGTCTTGGTCCGTTGTTTGCTTCATGCAACAGTCACGTTTGTTTCTCAGTTTTGTATTTACTCTCTGTGCTAAGTTTCATCTTAGCTTCCGTGCGTTCGGCACACTATTTTGTACTCTGTTGACTACTTGTTAAGTTCCATCTTACCTTCCATGCATTCGGCACACAACCCTCTGCTTGCTAAGTATTAGCACTAGCTTTCCGTGCGTAGGCACGCGCTTTATTTTGTTGTTTGTATCAGTGTTATTTACATTTTTATATATATTAAATAAAGTCTTACCTGTTACTCCTGCCTGTCTGGTCCTCGTGCATCTGGGGGTGACACTACACGAGCACACGATGCGTTCCAAGCGTGACAGATTTTTTGTTAAAATAATGCCAATAATGCAATTTTTTGTGTTTCCCTTTATTTAGAAAAGTACCTAAAAGTATCGAAATAATTTTGGTACCGGTAAATATTGGTATCGGGACAACACTAGTTTCAACTAGTGTTGAGCAAAATTCTATGCATTTGGCCAACAATATAGCTTTTAATACTATCGTTATATCGTGATGATGCATGTTAGGATTGGATAAGATATACTTTTATTCATCGTACAATGGGGATATTACATTGCTGCAGTACAGGTTTTTACATATAGTAACAGAAGTAAAACATAATGGAAAAACAAATGAAATTAATACTATGTATTACGCACTAATATGTATTGATAAATACAATTTCTGATACAACAAAAAACTCTGCCATTTGTACTGCACACCACAAAAAGGATCACACTAATTGCTTAAGTGCGTTGTAAAGTATTATGGTCGTGGGTAGAAAGGACTTGCGCTCCTTCTTGCACTGTGGATGTAACAGTCTAATGCTGAAGGAGCTACTCAGGGCCTTCACATTGTCGTGCATGGGGAGGGAGGGATTGGACATTATGGATGTCAACTTGGTCAGCATTCTTCTGTCAACCACCTTCTCAATGCTGTCTAGTGGGCAGCCTAGGACGGAGTCAGCTCTCAGTTTATTACGTGTGTTCCTGTCTCCAACCATGCTGGCCCCATCCCAACTAACGATGGCATAGAACATTAGAGACACCACTACAGTGTTGTAAAAAGTGCACAGAACACCCCGAAGGACCTCAGTCTTCTCATGACGTGTAGGCGACTTTAACCCTTCTTGTACACAGCCTTTACATCTCCTGTCATTTGTAAATAAATAGTAAATGGGTTATACTCGTATAGCGCTTTTCTGCCTTTAAGGTACTCAGGCGCTTTGACACTATTTCCACATTCACCCATTCACACAAACATTCACACACTGATAGCGGGAGCTGCCATGCGAGGCCCTAACCACGACCCATTGCTCAAGGACACAACGGACGTGACGAAGTTGTTAGAAGGTGGGGATTGAACCAAGAACCCTCAGGTAGCTGGCACGGCCACTCTGCCAACTGCGCCACGCCGTCCCCTTTTGACATTGACAAGGCTGCTGTTTTGAGGCATGTCAAAAAAAAAAATGTTTCCCAAAAAATTTTTGAAAACCTCGTTACAATGTTTAATGGATCCAGCGGGGCATCACAACAAAATTTGACACAAGGTGTTCATTCCACAACTGTATTTATACTGTAGGTATCGGTTGATATCGGAATAATTAAGAGCTGGACAATATCGGATATCGGCAAAAAAGCCATTATCGGACATCCCTAGTTGTGTGTAACAAAGAGCAAACAACAGACCAGCAACTAAGATAGGGAAAAAATCAGAATATAAAGTGGAAAAGATTAGGGTAAGAAACAGAAACAGACAATGCTAATAATGAACAGAAAGAAGGTGCAGCTATTAACAAGAAAACGTAACCAAGGGAGCATAGAATTATTGAAAACATAACTGGCCAATAAACTAAGTATAATACTTAACACAAGCGCATAATCTAGCCTGGTGTGACAAATCATAACAAAACTACTTAAAACAAATCAATTTAAACCAGGAGTTGGTTCAATTTTATAAAAAAAAAAAATCTAGGTTAAAACATAACAACTTTTGATTGGCTCCAGACAAAGGTGGTGTGCTTTTGCCTTTCAGTACACAGACAAAATACGTTGTGTATTTGCCAGGACCTGGGGATAGGTTGATTAGCAACACTAAATTGGCCCTAGTGTGTGTATGTTGTGTGAATGTTGTCTGTCTATCTGTGTTGGCCCTGCAATGAGGTGGCAACTTGTCCAGGGTGTACACCGCCTTCCGCCCGAATGTAGCTGAGATAGGCACCAGCGCCCCTCACGACCTCAAAAGCGAATAAGTGGTAGAAAATGGATGGATTTGCCTGGGTTTGTTTGTTTGTCTGTAAGCAACATAACTCAAATAGTTATGGATGGATTTTGATGAAAAAGTACGGAAATGTCCCATAAAAACAATAATTTATCTCCCCTCTACGAACTCCCACACACGGACCTCGCACGCTCGCACTACGCAAGGAATTTTGGAGATTAAGTTTGCTTCCAGACAATTTATAGGTGCCATACGTAGTAATACAGCCTGAAATGGTACCACAATCACAGTCCAAATTATGTAGTCCCCTCCCATTCTTCATGACTGAGGTTGCCAGATACGCAGCCGATTTCGAATCCTAGTCCAAAGAACTTCAAATGGCAATCGTCGAGTCCTAAGCTGTAGGGTTCTCTTTTTTATGCTTCTTGTTAGATGGTTTACTAAGTAATTATGCCACATTTTACTGATGTCGATTAGCCAAATGTATTTGTAAACTTTTGCAGCAAAATTTTCGTCGGGAGTTGGATCCATTGTTGGCATTGCCCTGCTAAAATGTCTCATTTGACCGTATGGACCACCATCGAAATAATGATATATAGTAATATATCACATGTTATATATATCGCATAGGCCTACTTTAATGCCGAGCCAAGGCCAACAGTAAAATTACCGCCACATTTCTTTCAGCATAACTCCGTGTTCCATCCAACCTGACGCACCGCATTCTCTTCTATGTACGCACATCACCATCTTTCAGTGCAGAGTGCAATGCTATGAGCCAACCCACATTATGCAAAAACCATGTTACGTATAAATCATATCGCCTACTACCATGTCAATACACAAAGTAGAAAATCATTACATGTTATGCATTTTATTGTGCCAAGCAAATACCACCCCATATGTGTCTGATACAGTACCAGAAATCGCAATTAGCTGTGCTTATGTTGGAATGCATTTCCTCTGCGTTTCAGCATATTGAGAACGAATTAGGCACTGACACTACCCATATCTACATAGGTTTTATTTGTTGAAAATATATATTGCCCTGTCAGTTGGATGACACATCGACATATACAGTAGGCTAACGGGCATATATTTCCCCCATGAGTGTATCTGTTGATGTGTCATTGACCGGGCTAGCATGCTAAGCATTACACTAGTGTGATGGTGCTTCTCTCCTCAGCATTCATTGCACAAACATACTAGCTTTGTTTGATCAAAGACTGTTTTGGACAATGTAGTTTACATACGAAATGTCCATTTCCATTTATTACAAGTAATAAGAAAACGTAAATGCCTGACTTACCTGTCAAGGAGGAAATTAACAAGTTTAGTCCGGGATGAACAAATTTTCTGCGGCTTCAATCGTCTCCATCTTTCAAAGGCATCCCCAATACAAATCTTTATTTTGTTCCTGGCTTTGTCATGATTAAGTTGAGAGCTGCAACAACGCCTTTTAGATTTACTAAAATCTCACATGTTTAGTAACTTTACCAGTGGCAGTGGCCAGATGAAAAGGGCGGTGAGTAACTGGCAACCTGGGTGTGACACACTCACAGATTTTCTAATTGGTCAAACGGTGGAGGGCTGGGCATCGAAATAAAAACAATAACAAGATTTCAGGGCTGTATATATAATTTTGAAATGAGCATATCCCGGTTGAAATACTGTTATCTATTATAGAAGTGTTCAAAAAGAGCATGATTTATTAATGCCTTTTGACATATCAGGGCCATTTAATGATGACTTGACATGAAATTGTTACATTAGGCAACTTTAAAAGTGCTTGACTAAGTTTTCATTTGATACCATCACACGTCATTACGGCTTTATTGTGATTATTTCGATACAATATCACGGTACTAACAATAACATTACATCCTAATGATGCAAAGTATGTACAAAATAATTTTTTGTCGTTTTTGTTATTGTTTACAAAGTCAGTGTCATGATACAACATGACAGTTTTGGACTTGTCATTATTTGCTCATACCACGCTGATGCTGCCTGCTTTCCTACATCTAACGACAATTTTACCTGCACATTGTCTCCTGTCTTTGCATCTTCGGGTCACGCCAGTGGCCGACATGCGCCATCGTGACACTCAGGAGATAAGTCCCTCGATACAGAACCAAATAATTAATAACACAACCAGTATTAGTTGTATTTTCTGTTGTTATTTTGCTCCATTGAATAAGTATCAGTATCAGCATTGGTATGGCCAATACTGGCCCTTTAACTACTTGGTATTGAATGAATACCCACATTTGTAGTATCACCCAAAATCAATGTAAAGTCACCAAACAACAAAATAAGTGTTTCTCACATTTTGACAGAAGTGTAGATAGAGCCATGATACCATCATATAGTAACCATATATTAACAGTACTGCAAATTAACAAGTTAATTAATGATATTTTTAATAGAAATAATATCAACAAGCAGCAACCAAAGTAGAAGCTTTTGTCTCCTGTTTTTAAATGGTTATATTATCATGTATATGCCAAATAATATATTGTGATATACAGTATATCTTTATCGCAGGAGGCTACAGTCTACATTGCGACATAGATTTTAGACCGTATTGTCAATCCATACCACAGAAATGAGGAAGTCAGTCTCAGCAGTCTTTGCTGCAGTTCTTGTCATGGTCCACGTCTTGGACCATGTCATATTCTGGTTTTGTTTCTGTTTTGTTATCACCCTGCGTTGTATTTGGCTCTCTTAGTTCCCCGTGGCACTTCCTGGTTTGTTTCTGTTGTCCTAGCAACGCATTTGTGTCACCTGCCTTCCGTGTGATCACGCACACCTGCCTCCTGATTTATCTCCTTATTTAAGACCGCCTTTGTTGGACATTGGCTCTCGGACTGGAGTTTGCTACACGCAACAAGTGACGTCGCATTTCCGCATTGTGGTAAATACCCTTTGTACGTGATTAGCTTCTATGCTATTTTGTTGGTTTGTCCCTAGCTTACACGCTAGCGCCTTCTGTTCCCTTTGTTCTTTATAGCTCATATGCTACCTCTGTTGTTTTTTTTTTATAGTGCCATTGTGCAAGTCTTTTGGTTCTTAGTCTGTTTTGTAGTGTGTTAATAAATCATTATCTTTACCATCATGCTATGTTCCATCTTCTGCTGCCCCCACGAGAGAACAACTCTTCACCACGATGCCAGCTAGGCGTTACAGCTCTGGTACTACAGCAATAACCAGAACAACTGAAATAAAGCTGGCTTTTTTGGGGGGTTGTAATGCTTCATATAGTACATTTGCTGCTTTACTGTACCAAGTCATGTCTTCATTCATGTATCACATTTATATTTAAGTTCATTTTAAGTGGGATTTTGTATGCGATCTGATTCCTGAAACAACCACAAGTGTACAATAGCATCATGTTACGTGATTTGTCATGATGAAAAAAGTGGGCAGTTTCCATATAGCGGTATTTTATTGTGCCTATAGGGAGAGTATAAGCCAACTGTCCATCCTAATATTTCTTTAAATCGTACTCTTCCATCTATCTTTTTGTCTGTCTGCCACGTTAGAAGCCATAAATCCCTCAAAAGTGTTTTCTCAAAGTGCTGTCATCTCTTTCCTTGTCCCTCCATTGTCTCCGTAGCCATCATCAGTTTGTCCTTTCATCCTTCTGCCCTCTCTGATGCATACATTCTTTGTTCATTAATCCATCCTTCCATCCCTCCATCATCTAGTTTACAGCTCATAAATCTATAGAGATGTTCTATCAGAGAGGTTTACACGTATGCATCGCAGCGTCTCGGTGGGTGTGCCTCCATGAATTTGTTCATTAATGCGCTCGCCCGCGTAAACTCGTCCAAGGTGTTTGTGTACTCACCGGTTTATTTAGGACCGTGCTTCTGGGTGTGTTTCACCCCTGTCCCCATCCCGGGGCATTATTTGGGAAATGTTTTCATAAATCACTTTGTCATTTACACATGCAGGCAGCATTGTGGACAACGTCAAATTGGAGTGAGGGGGTGTTTTATAAATAAATGTATACAGAGTGGACCTTATATACACACATGTAGCCACATAAACACAAAGCGCACGCACACACTCCCTCTGTACTGTGACATGGCCATAACTCACCGTGCACTACTGTGTACTGTGAAATATGACAGGCCGCTGTGTGTGTGTGTGGTACTAAGGGATGGACAGTGAGAGAGAGTGTGTGTGTGTCTGGTTGTGTGTATGCATGTGTGTGTATGCTGATGACAAGAGTCCACCCCAATGTCCTTGTCCGTCTCTCAGTAAACTTTTCATTGGGTCAGATATTAGCATAGGCGGCTAACTATATACCCAGATGATGGATGGAGCCACAACTCTCTCTGTGATGTGACTCATGCACTGAGCCTCGATGGATAGAAAGGCCACTTCCTGGTGCATCATGTTAATGTCTCTGGGATGGTAACTGTAGAATTTCAATAATGTTTTGCAGCCCATCTACGGCATGAGAATGCACAAAACCGCTGTCATCGCAGAAATAATGACGATACACAACCAAACTTAGCAAATACCTCGACCACGGCCTCCATTATTAGCCTTGTTCGACTCATAAGTGTCGAAGTGTGGGAGTGTGTGTGTGTGTTTGTGTGTGTGTGTGTGCAAAATTTGTAAAGTTTATTGGACCCCCAGGGCGACCGGTGCAATGGACGTGGAGTCGATCTAGCATAATATTTCTGAGAGTCCAGTCCATAGTGGATCTAACACAGGCCTGGGCAATTATATTGACTTGAAGGCCACATTTAGAGGAAAAAATGTGTCAAGGGGCCGGTATATCTATCTGTAGGAACACTAACACAAAGCCTCACAACAATGTCTGATTGAATTCTAAAAACGTTGTGACAGACTGCCTTAAAGAATGTAATAGAATTTTACATTTTTCTATGAACGATAAAACACTGAATATTGACAACATATTAATGTCACACCCGCTTTCGATCGACATATTTTACAATCAAGTGAAACACAACAAAAATAAAAAAAACAGTGAAATAGGAACGCAAAGGGTACAAAATAAACCCACCTACAATCTGATATATCTGATATATCACTAAGCTTTAGAACTTTGTTGTGAAAATCTACTTCTGTGAAAATGCTTCCCACCCACACTGCTTGGCATCTCGTCTGAGCTGCTGTGTCGTTGATTACCATAGTAACTAATTAGATGACCATAGTAACTAATTAGATTACCATACTAACTAATTAGATTACCATAGTAACTGGTATATCATGCAAAGGCGGAGATTCCAACCATTGAAATACTTTGTACAGTTGAAGGCTTACGGTCATTAGAAAACATAATTGCACATCATAATGGCAGCTACAGTTTCCATCTATTAAAGATCTAAAAAAATATATTTGGAATGTCCGACGGACCAGGTTGAAAAGCTTAACGGGCAGCATGTGGCCCCCGGGCCTTAATTTGCCCAGGTCTGATCTAATATAATAGGGAGAGTCAAGTCCATAGTGGGGCCAGCAGGAGACCATCCCGAGCGGAGACAGGTCAGCAGCGCAGAGATGTCTTCAACCGATGCACAGATGAGCAGTCCAACGGGTCACAACTTTTTCCCACGAGGGAGAGGGGCGCAGTGCAGAAAAGAAATGGCAGATCAACTGGTCTAAAAGGGGGTCTATTTAAAGGCTAGAATATGCAAATTAGTTTTAAGATGGTACTTAAATTCTTCTACTGAGGTAGCATCTCAAACTGTTACCGGGAGGGCATTCCAGAGTCCTACCATGCAAAACCAACTTTTCTTATCTATTGTTACTTGCTTATGTATTATTGGGATGTAGAAATCCCAAAAATTATAAATCAAACCGTGGAGGCATTGCAGGTATATTTATTTAAAAACTCATGTTTCCTTTTTACTTCCTCCATAGGGTCTATTTGGAATTATGTTTAAGTGTGATGCCAGCAAATTATCCATATTTGGTAGACATTTACTCAAACATACTTGTACGAGTCCTCCAAATTGTAAGACCGGCTCTGCCTCAACATCATGTCCACAATGAAACCCAATAAAGGAAAAGGCTCCCTTGTTAGTTCGCTGTAACCAGCAGATCTCACTACACAAACTTTTAGCCTCATTTGAAATAAGAGGTGCCTCACTTTTAACTTTTATGATTCGTCACAAAGTGCCTTTAACTGGGAAGAAGTCGCTCTGAGTGTCTGCCAAGAAGAGTCCTGCTTCAACCACAAACTTTCACAAAAATGTTTTTTTCCGAACGTAATAACAGTTGGTTAGAAATGCGTGAATGATGCATTAACAATTTAAGCTCGATTTGTTGTAAAACTAGCTTAGCCTTCTATTGTAAGACAACAGCATCAGCGTCCTGCGGCAAAGTAAAGAATGATTTTACCAAAATCTACTTTTAAATAGATCAATGCCTACTGTGTTTGGCAAATAGAACAGGTGGTAACATAATCCTTTATCACGTTCGCAATGTAGTTCGTAGCGTGGTTTTTCTTTGTTTGTTTACAAGGTTTCTAAGCAACATCATTGAAAGTATTAACATGATATTGAGTAGAAAAAAATGTTATTGTCAATATACACATGTACTGGCAACACTAAATTGGTCCTAGTGTGTGAATGTTGTCTATCTATTTTGGCCCTGTGATGAGGTGGCGCCTTGTCCACGGTGTACATCGCCTTCCGCCCGATTGTAGCTGAGATAGGCTCCAGCACCTACCGCAACCCCGAAAGGGATGATGGCAGAAAATGGATGGATGAATGGATGGATGGATGTATATGTTTAGGATTTAGCACTGGAGAGCTAAAGAATCATTAGAAGTTTAACCTTAGCCAGAATATAGTACCAGATTTTCAGCTGGACTTCCTTTTTCTGTCCGCCGCCTTGTGTCCTCCCTCCTTTGTTTCCACAACAAACCACGTTGAGACGCTGGTCTCGCTATATTATCTGGGATGTTATGTTGTTGTGAAAGTCAAGTAAAAACTAGATGGCTGGTGGCCATCACCTGTGTCCATTTTCCAAGGGTGATGGGTCAAATGCAGAGGATAATCTCACCACACCTAGTGTGTGTGTGTCAATCATTGGTACTTTAACGTTATACGTTTTTGCATGAACAAAAAAAACAGGCTGCTGAGGCAGGGACAAAAGTGTAGTCAGCGTGAGGAGGCGTGGTAAGGATGGGGCTTCATGTGCATCGAACAACTAGGTCTTGCAAAAAGGACCATTTTGAAAGGGAGCAAAAAAAGTAGCTTGAAAATAGGTATATCCATAAATCCATTTTCTACAGGGATCACTAGGGATGCTGGGGCCTATCCTAGCTGCATTCGAGCAGAAGGCGGAGTACACCCTGGACAAGTCGCCAGCTCATCACAGTGAAAATAGGTCTGTAAAACAAAATCTATGCACAATGTTGACAAAAAACTCATTACATATACGTTATGTAGACCAAAGTGAAGTGTTTTAAAAATGGAAAAAAAATTCATAATATGACCCCTTTAATGGAATTTTACTTATTCCAAGCCCCTTTCTGCTCCATCACTGATAGGAAATTAATAGCATGTGGAAAGAAGAATTTGTAAATTGATGTTATAAATTTCAAACAAAAAAAAATAATGATTCAACCATATATTTCCGATTAAATCGTTTTAGCTCACAGAATGTATCAAATTAAATTCAGGTTTCAGTAAAATAATATCAAATTATTTCACACAAATAAAAAAGTGCGAACATGTTTTGTTTTGGGGTCTCCAAATAAAGTTCTGCTAAGGGCCCCAATTTAGCCAGGGATGGCCCTTCATCTTGGCCCTTCATCTAGTCATGTTATTATGCACTTCTTATTTACATATAGGCTGTTTTTGTTTCACATTTAGAAAATCTCTGCGTTTGACCCGCGACCCATTAGTACAGTTCCACTTTGTGGATGTTTTTGAATATTTTCTCCTTTCATTTGAATAAGTCCCTTCTAAAAACCGACATTATAAATTTTAAGATTGAAAAAGTTTTGCCGTGAAAGTCAAATTATAAGGTTGCTTAAAACAAATTAATTACCGTATTTCCTTGAATTGCCGCAGGGCATATAGTATGCGCCTGCCTTGAATTACTGCCGGGTCAAACTCCCTTCTCAAAATAATTAGCGCATGCTTAGTATTACCGCCTGGTCAAACTCGTGACGTCACGAGTGACACTTTCCCTATTTTCAAAATGGAGGAGGCTGATTTCAATACCGGTAATTTTAAATCGCATAAAGGGAAGGAGATTAAGAGCTATTCAGTAGGATTTAAGGTCCAAGCTTACATCACACTCAAATTTTTACTGCATGCCTTTGGTAAGTGCCGGAGTGAGAAGAAGTTTTAAAATAATTCGCGCATACTTACTTTTACCGCATGCCTTTGGTAAGCGCAGGAGTGAGAAGACGTTTTAAATTCATTAGCGCCCCGGCGGCAATTCAAGGAAATACGGTATGTCCGTCACTACCTACACCCCCTTGCAAAGAAGGTTCAATCAATAAGTGCAACATAGTGCGCAACATAGACCATTTACGCAAGTATTTACTCACCGTTTCAGCATTTAGGAACAGGGATTAAGGGATAGAAGAATGGTAAAAATACACGTCAATCCCTGGCAGCATCGGATAACGTTGTGTCTAAATTCCACTTTTTACATCTCATGTAGCACATACATGTGGAGCGTTCAAGGTCCTTCAGATCGATCAAAAGAGAAGCGTCACTTTCTGTTTAGGACAGGAGATGCAACAATAATAATACAATAATAAACGTAATGTATTAATTTATTTATCATCCACCTCCTGATAATCCCATTTGTGAATGAGCTCATCTATACCTTACACAACAATGTGAAGGGACAGATTTATGGTCATAATGAAGTGAATTGTGACAGTTTATATCAGGGGCAGTATGGCCGCACCATGATGTTATTACACAATTGCCCCTTCATTTCATTATCATCATTGTTTACCAACAAGCGGATGGGAAACTCCATTTGGAACCAAAATTCAGTGACAAGCAGATATTAACCGTTAAGTAAGTAAATACATTATATTTATATGGCACTTCTCACAGAGAGAGCTCACAAAGAGCTTCACATAGTTAAAATACAAAAAGCACAATCAAAACAAGCATACAGCATGATGCAACAACAGAAACAGTGAAAAATAAAATAATAAATATGAGTTCAATAAGGGGTAAAGGTTTCAATGACAAAAAAAACGGGATAGCTTGTTGCAGGTATTATTACATCTAATTGTTTAGGGTGTTTTTTCAGGACGTCTTACAAGCCTTCAACCCTCCTAAAATAGCCCTAATGTAGGGTTGTCCAGACACCAATATTTTGGTACCGGTACCAAAATGTATTTCGATACTTTTCGGTACTTTTTGATACTTTTCTAAATAAAGGGGACCACAAAAAATGGCATTATTGGCTTTATTTTAACAAAACAATCTTACGGTACAATAAACATATGTTTCTTATAGCAAGTTTGTCCTTAAATAAAATAGTGAACATAAAAAACAACTTGTAACTTAATAATTCTGTCAAAATTAAGGACAATTGGTAGTAAATTAATGATTATTCTACTTGTTCATTTACTGTTAATATCTGCTTACTTTTTGTTTTGAACATGTTCTATCTACACTTCTGTTCAAATGTGATAATCACTTATTCCTCTGTTATTTGATACTCTACATTAGTTTTGGATGATACCACAAATTTAGGTATCAATCTGTTACAGGATCATACATTGGCCATATTAGAAGCCCTCATGTGTCCAGAGACATAAATCCGTAGTTTATAAAAATAATATACATGTTTTGAAAATCATAAAAAGATTTTGTGACACTAAAAAATATCGATGCAATCATAGTAGTATTGACTAGATACGCTCCTATACTTGGTGTCACCGTGACCGGTACTTTTTAGAGGCGGCATAGTACCAAATATGATTCATTAGTATCAAAGTACTATACCAATACCGGTATACCGTACAACCCTAGCCTAGTGACGCCACTGTTTGAAACCTTTATGCTTAAAGAAAAACATTGTCGATAAAATGAAGACATAAACATTCTTTCTCCAATGACTGATTGATGTGTGTTTGAACTAGCTCCTGTGTGTTAGTCGGATCTTTAAAAAATCTAATTAAGGCGTTTACACCGTTTGAATGAGATGGTTTCTGTGGACTTCATGCAATAATTCATGTTTCGAGTGCAGTAGGAGGGGGTTTATGGTGGGGTGGGGAGTCTTAAGTATGGGGGTCCAGAATGTTACAGCCTAATTCCTCACAGCAAGCACCTTCCATTGCTAGAGAAACAAGCAAACATTTCCGTGTTATTGTAGTATATATATATTTTTTTTTTGGTCAAATTTTATCCGACTCCACCTGTGTAGCTACATCTCTGCCACCATTCAATCATCATGTCCTAACCACCTGGTCGTGGCCAATCACGCTCCCCTGTGTTGTCAAGGGATTAGTGACTGTTCAATCAAATGGCCTCCTCCAGCTTTCATCCCCTCAACGTACCGGGGAACAAATGCGACACACAAACAAGTCATCATTGAACAAAATACATAACAGCAGAAGCCCAAAACATTCTCAATGGGAGTGTGGGACATGCTGAGAGCAAAGGGTCAGAGACCGGGTGTGCCTCTGTTTGTTGATGCATTTTGGTATGAAGGAAAATGAGGAATTGTTGGTGATTACTGTCTTTAGGAAAAACACATCTTCTTTAGTTTTTGTTTTATCATACTTTACCTGGATTTGTTTGAAATACTGTGGTACATACAGCAATGCTACAACAATGCTCATGGGAAATTATGGAATTGCCAGACTTGGAGGATAGTCACTCAGTCGTTTCATTTTGTAGACAAATTCAGATAACAGACATGACACAGAACTGGTCTTTTCAAATGGTAACTTGTTGGTTTTAAATGGGAACTGCACTTTTTTGGGGGGGATTTTTCCTATTGTTTGCAATCTTTATGAGGGACAAGAAGACAACATTTGTTTTTTTTGCATTCTTATTTGTAATGATCGGCTAGTTGTTGCTGCTAGTGAAGTGTATTTTTGGTCTTGTCAGATGTCACGGCAGTGTGGCTGGATCAAAAGAAACGACCGGTACGCTTTACTGAACCAAACGTTGCTTTATTTCAAGCAAGCGTTATTACCGGGAGAAACCTTGGTCAAAAAAATGAAGGACTCCGAAACTAGAGAAGCCAAACCACCCGTCTTATATTCCTACCTCCTGTCAGTGTGTGTGCTAAGTCAGGAGAGCACATCCTGACCATAAAAAGAGATGTTGTTGTGTATCCTTCCATTTTCTACCGCTTATTCCCTTTGGGGTCGCGGGGGGCGCTGGTGCCTATCTCAGCTACAATCGGGCGGAAGGCGGCGTACACCCTGGACAAGTCGCCACCTCATCTCAGGGCCAACACAGATAGACAGACAACATTCACACTCACATTCACACACTAGGGCCAATTTAGTGTTGCCAATCAACCTATCCCCAGGTGCATGTCTTTGGAGGTGGGAGGAAGCCGGAGTACCCGGAGGGAACCCACGCATTCACAGGGAGGACACGCAAACTCCACACAGAAAGATCCCGAGCGCGGGATTGAACCCAGTCTACTCAGGACCTTCGTATTGTGAGGCAGACTCACTAACCCCTCTGCCACTGTAAAGCCAATGTTCTTGTGTATGTGTCTGGAAAAAAAAAATGTTTAAGTCATTACTTAAATGTTGGCATTAAGCTTGACAGGTAGTCTCCTCTCAAGAATATGGTTATCACTTTTGCATTACGAAGTCCCAATTAGGGCCTCCTTCCTACATGAAGTGATCCAAACCACCTGTGAATATCAAACTAAGGGGCCTTATCTTATTATGAGCTCAAACTGAAATACAACTGTTTACTTAAACTTGAAGGTTTGCTTTC
This sequence comes from Nerophis ophidion, assembly GCF_033978795.1. Lineage (NCBI taxonomy): Eukaryota > Metazoa > Chordata > Actinopteri > Syngnathiformes > Syngnathidae > Nerophis > Nerophis ophidion. Next base: position 22,280,104 of record NC_084612.1, on the reverse strand, counting down.
TCCTAGATGTATATGAACATTCACCATGTACAAAACATAACATGAGTTAATTAATTCACTTCATTAGCAATGCAGCTGATGGGATCAATTAATTTGCCTCTATATTACTTTGAAAATGCATCAAAAAACCCACCAACAATACATCATTTATGTTCCTTAACCTCTCCCGTCCAAAGGCAAAACCCAGTAACTCAATGTTGGTCAAAACTGAGCTGACAATAATTTTGGAGTTCCTAGGTGATATGCTTTACATTAGTGTATGCGATATTGTAATTTGTTCCGTAAGTCAGCTGTTACGCGCATGGCAGGACCTAGCAACTATCACATAACCGCATAGATACAACAGAAAAACCTGGTATCTCAAGGGACCAATCGGAGCTTCTTTATCAGTCGCCTTATTGTCTTTAATGATACATTTGCACGAACGAGGGCCGACGGTCAACCTGATATGTGATATTATGGCACGAGGGATATTTGGAAGATTGACCGAGGACGTTGCAAGCACCTTCATTAAATGTATTGTTCTTGATTCTTCCCCTTTAATACTCTTTTGGGCAGATAACTGTGGAGGTCAAAATAAAAACTGGACGCTGTACACGGCTCTTGCCCAATGTGCAAACGCAGAATGGGGCCCACCCGAGATTGTGATAAAATATCTGGAGAAAGGGCACACGTTCATGAGAGCAGATTCAATCCACGGATCAATCGGCAAGAAAATGAAAGCTCAAGAAAACAGCTATACGTGTGATGACTTTGTAGATCTTTGTAAGACAGCATCAAGATAGATTGGTTTTCCTTTGTTTTCTCAAAATCGGCTAGAAGTGAGTTACTAGGTTTTGCCTTTGGACAGGAGACCTGTAAGTAATCAAACTGTAGCGACATTGCGAACACTGAGGAACTCTTTTTCTAGCATAATAACACATGGCTTTGAGACAGCATGACACATCATTAGCCTGGAGGTAGCTACTGCGTCAACATCTGAATGACTTTTGCGTTTGTAATGCACAACACAATAAGATGGGACACCAATCTGTACTGACGGAAAAACACGAACAATCATATTGCAGTATCCGTAAAATGATAAGGCCACATTTCATGTCTTGCTTGTACACAGCTTGTTGGACAGTGTATGTACTTTAGTTGTAATAATACACATGACGTGCTGCGTCTAACATGATCAATATTATAGTGACTCACCCGATGGACAGTCCGTTCTGAAACACATTACAAAACATCTCTGTCAAAGCATGATCGTAATGTAAGATATTTTTATTTTGTTACTGTCAGGGTTTCCCCTAAATTGCCAAAATACCTGTGGCAGTAGGTTCGATTTTAGGACCCAAACTTTTTACTTCATACATAAATGATATTTGTGAGTTTTCGAACATTTTACAGTGCGTATTATTCGCAGACGATACAAATTTATATTGTTCAGGAGATGACTTGAAAATCTTAGCCAATAATATTCAAGAAGAAATGGTTAAACTAAAATTGTGGTTTGATATAAATAAATTATCTTTAAATTTGGAAAAGACTAGATATATGGTATTCAGTAATAAAAGAAAACTGGAAATTAGTTTATCCATAAACAATGTGAAAATTGAGAAGGTGTCTGAAATCAGATTTCTTGGGGTCATCTCAGATGAAAAGTTGACATGGAAAGCTTATATAATGCATGTGAAAAAAAAGGTATCTAAAAGCTTATTTATTTTGAACAAGGTTAAATATAGTTTTCCATATAACACAAAGAGAATGTTATATTGCTCAATTATTCTACCTTATTTCAATTATTGTGCAGAAATATGGGGAAATACATATTATAGCAACATAATGCCTTTTTTTTTCACAGAAAAGAGCAATTCGAATCATTTTTAAAGTAGGATATAGAGACCACACACATCCACTCTTCATTAGGTCAGGATTACTAAAACTAAAAGACATTGTAGAATTGAATACTCTATTAATGATGTTCAAAGCAAGAAATAAAGTTCTTCCGAAGGATATACAAAAGTTATTTGAGTTTACATCTGAAGATGAGAACCACAGAAGGCCGTATGACTTTAAACATCCAAGAGCGCGAACAAATTTGAAACAAATGTGCTTGTCTGTTGTTGGTGTGAATGCATGGAATTCTCTAAACAAAGACTTAAAAAGCTGTAAGAATATATTTGTATTTAAAAAGAGTTATAAAAAGAGAAAACTTGAATTATATCAAACTGAATTTTGATTTAGATTGGACTTGTCTTTGTGAAAATGCTTAAAGGAAACTTAAAAAGTATGTTGGAGTTTGGCTGTTGGTGGAGGGAACAGTTATAAAGCCATCTAAAATACTGTAATTTGTGGTAAAAAAAAAAGGGGGGGCAGATAAATATAAGAATATTATTCGTCCATCTGCTCCTTTCTGGTCATGGAAATGTATAAGAAACAAAAAAACAATGAAAGTGTCAATTGTACGTGGCTTGTAAATATGCATTTTCATGAAAGGAATAAAAATAGATGATGATGATGGTTAGTGGCGTGGTCGATGACATCTTCCCATGATTTGCTTTGATGGATGTATTCTTTAAAAAGGCAAAAAAATGTGAATATACATTTTAAACAAAATCTGTTATTAAGTACAATATTAACATTTATATATTTTTTTACATAATATCATTTTGTTCTATTTTTGAATTGTTGCTGCTTATTATACAATTAGCAACTTGAAGATGGTGTTTCCCCCCATATTGTTCCTATAATTTGCCATGGTAACCCTGCACCACTCTTGTGGTTTAACTTGTCGTTCCGGTTGATTCTGCCAGGTTCATTTTTTTGTACTAGAAGAGCCGCCACCTCACAGCCTTATTTTTTCTTTTCTTTTTTGTCTTGCTGTTTCCTTTTTGAGTCTGTCGACCTCTCTCTCTTCATCTGCCTGTCCTCTGTCTGCGAGTCTATGTCTCTCTCTCTCTCCTTCCAAAGGTGAGTCGGGTATCTGTTGTCGTCTAGTATGTGTTTGGTCTGCGCTCCATCCGGTACGCTGTGTGGCTGAGGCAGGTTCTATTTCCCTTAATGGACACAGAGAGAGAAGATAGACGTCTGAAAATATACACACCGAAAAGAAAAAAAACTTTTTCAGCCACAGGAGCTGGCAGTTCTGTTATCTTCATAATGATGCGCGTGTGCACACTACAGATGGGTATCGTTAAACATTTTTACCGATGATAGTACCACTTTTCTATTTGGGCTCCAATACTCTGGAATGCCCTCCCGGTAACAGTTAGAGATGCTACGTCAGTAGAAGCATATGCAGTCACAATCAAAAGTTTACGTACATTTGTAAAGAACATAATGTCATGGCTGTCTTGAGTTTCCAATCATTTCTACAACTCTTATTTTTTTGTGATAGAGTGATTGGAGCACATACTTGTTGGTCACAAAAAACATTTCTGAAGTTTGGTTCTTTTATGAATTTATTATGGGTCTACTGAAAATGCGACCAAATCTGCTGGGTCAAAAGTATACATACAGCATTGTTAATATTTGGTTACATCTCCTTTGGCAAGTTTCACTGCAAAAGGCGCTTTTGGTAGCCATCTACAAGCTTCTGGTTGAATTTTTAACCACTCCTCTTGACAAAAGTGGTGCAGTTCAGCTAAATGTGTTTTTTTTCTGACATGGACTTGTTTCTTCAGCATTGTCCACACGTATAAGTTAGAACTTTGGAAAGGCGATTCTAAAACCTGAATTCTAGCCTGATTTAGCCATTCCTTTACCACTTTTGACATGTGTTTGCGGTCATTGTCCTGTTGGAACACCCAACTGCGCCCTAAGACCCAACCTTCGGGTTAATGATTTCAGTTTGTCCTGAAGAATTTGGAGGTAATCCCCCTTTTTCATTGTCCCATTTAAAGCACCAGTTCCATTGGCAGCAAAACAGGCCCAGAGCATAACACTACCACCACCATGCTTAAAGGCCTCGCCTTTTCTTCTCCAAACATATTGCTGGGTATTGTGGCCAAACAGCTCAAAATTTGTTTCATCTGACCACAGAACTTTCCTCCAGAAGGTCTTATCTTTGTCCACGTGATGTCAGATGAAACAAAAATTGAGCTGTTTGGCCACAATACCCAGCAATATGTTTGGAAGAGAAAAAACAAGGCCTTTAATCCCAGGAACGCAATTCCTACTGTCAAGCATGGTGGTGGTAGTATTATGCTCTGGGCCCACATCTGCGGTCCCCTCCAGGGTTTCTCATTGTATCCCATTGGGTTGTGTTTTTTCTTGCCCTGATGTAGGATCTCAACCAAGGATGTTTTCTGTGGCTTGTGCAGCCCTTTGAGACACCTGTGAGTAATGGCTATATAAATAAACTTTGATTGATTGATTGATTGATTGATTGATTGATTGATTGATTGATTGATTGATTGATTGATTGATTGATTGATACCACCATTGGTACCGATCTTGTACTAAAACAATGAAAACATAAACATTTTGTTTAAAAACAATCCATTTTTTAGAATTTTTATTTAAATTCTTAAATATTTTAAATACAATATTAAATAATAAATTCAACAAAATAAAACAAATGTCCTATTTTCCAGACAGACACGTCCTTCTCTCCTCTTCTGCTGTTGACAAGTCTGCAGTCAATCTACTGTATCTCAAGACACTTTTTCTTTAGGACCACATTCAAAAACTAAACAAATATTCGGAGGGCGAAGACCAACACAATCCCTTCATCCCTAAATTAAAAAAAGTCAAGAATCTGGACGGTTATCCGCGTCAGCCTCAAAATGTAATCTCTTATTCTTTATCCCATTTCTGACACTTCCTCAAAGTCATATTAAAATCCTCCGATAACTTTTTGAGTTAGCCATAGCGAAATGAAAATAAGAGAGTGAAGCCTCTTATCAGTAATCCCCCTGCCTTTGTCTCTGCTTGCATACACACACACACACACACACGCACGCACGCACGCACGCACACACAAACACACACACACGCACACACACACACACACATATAAATTAAGGATTGTAACGCCAACGTGAAGTAACGTTAGTAGTAGAAATTATCCGGAGCCGCACCAAAATGTAAGGACTTTTCCACTTACCATTTCGGACATTGTCGAGTGTTCACCCACAAACCAACTAAGAGCCTATTTTTTTTTAAAGGATTTGGACAAACGTGTGCATACAGAAATATATTTCCACGGTTTTGAATAACTTTGGTAATTTATTTGCTTGAACACAGAAGAAAACTGCTTTCTGGGTCCCATATTGTTCTTAATAAATTCAACAGTTGTGAGTCATTATTCAGGTAAAATACATTGCTTGATTGAGTATAGGTAAAATTAATATATTACCAGTCTTTTCTAGATAGGCGCCAGCGCCCCCCGGGATCCCAAAAGGGAATAAGCAGTAGAAAATGGATGGATGGATGGATGGGATGGGACAATCTCCTCCAGAATCTTCTGTACTCCCGTTTCAATGATTTATCATGACAATTATTAGTAGTTTCTGGTATTTTGTTTTATTTCCTGTCCCATCTGTCTTATTTTGTTTCCATTTCCTCTTTGCCTCCTTTTTGCCATTACTCCCTCACCTGTACCTGATTGGCAACCAGGACACACCTGTCTCTGGTTGCCAATCAAGATGCATTTCATGCCAGCCTTGTCTTCCGGATGGGGATGGATCATTTTTCATTGTGGTTTGTACCTCCTGTGCGCTCCTGCTGCACTATTTTTGTTTTGTGATTGAATACCATTTTTACCTGATCTTCTCCTGCAGTAACGGCATCCAACGCATCCGTGAAACAAAACTTGACATTAGAAGATCTTTAAACTATATCACTTGCACCTCCGCTGGCTGAAGTTAAGCACGGCACCTCAAATTCTTCATGACATGATGAATCACGATCAATTCCAGACAATTAACAATCTTTTTAATGAGCTGTTAATTGGTTAATAAAATGCGATCAATTTAAAATAAATCATTCAGTCATTCTATTTGTAGCATATTTTCCTGAAGGAACTCTCCTGAAGGAATCAATAAAGTACTATCCATCTATCTACCATTATGTTAGATCCAGTTTGCACTGGACTCTCACTATTATGTTGGATCCACTATGGACTGGACTTACACAATATTATGTTAAACCCACTCGACATCCATTGCTTTTGGTCTACCCTAGAGGGGGGTAGGGGGGTTGCCCACATATGTGGTCCTCTCCAAGGTTTCAAACACTGGTGACATCTATTAATCAGACAAGAACCAAGGAACCAAGCAGACACAGGGTTAAATAGAGCTCATGAGGAGACACGTGTTTTGGGCTGTACTCTTGTTACAGACCCAAACAACGTTCTAAAGCACAGCCCGCGTGCCTCCTGTATTTATTAAGGAAATCCCTATTACATCATTGTGACTAAGAGATAAGGGGGGAGTGGACTCGACAAGATATGATAATACAAAATTGCAAATATGTTGACACTTGGTGCTATCGCCCAATCTGTTCTTGTGCTGGTCCCAGGACACAAAGTTTGGCCTTGGCAGTCAGCAGGCGGTATCTGAACAGAACACTCGTGGAAAAGAAAGGCAAGCAATCCCTCAGATTGCTGGCTCTGCACAAATACAGAAAAAACCCTTCAACACAAATTGACAATACTTTATAGTAACGGCCCTTAAGCATATAGTTATGATGATAATATATACATAATTATTCTAACAATAGTCATTCACATCGACGTCCCACTGGGGTGAGTTTTTCCTTGCCCTTATGTGGGCTCTGTACCGCAGATGTTGTTTTGGCTGGTGCAGCCCTTTGAGACACTTGTGATTTAGGGCTATATAAATAAACATTGATTAATTGATTGATATGTTGTCGTTGCATGTAGAATGTAGCCTGCTAATTGACAAACTCAAGTAAGGTGCTCCTAATGATGGATAAAACAAGTAATAGTCCAATCATACAGTATAGAGTGAAAAAAGCAAGGCTGGGCCTCATTATACGATGTGAGATTAGCCTTACAGATGTGTACGGGCCCACAACCTTTAGGGAATGTACACACAGATTCATAGATGGCGCTCAAAGAGGCAGGGCCAGCCCGGGGCCTAAATTCATGATGAGGCCCTCCTCCCTGGGTTGACCCGCCAGCCCTCACTCCTCTGCCACATTAGGGCTATAAGGCACACGCACACTGTATGTACACACATACTAGCCTGCGAGAGACCTGCTAGTGTTATGGGAGGGGAACAGAGGAATTTATCCTGAACTGACCTCTAATTAACACTCTTGGCAAACTGCTGCCTTACTAACACATATAGAGCTACACACACACTCTCACTCACACATGCACACAACTATAAACACAAACATGCATGCTGAAGTCTGTAAATGTGCAAATAAACTAGCTGGGTTGACAAGTTGCACTGTGCAGCCTTTTTCTTTAACAGAGTAATTGACGTAATGCTTATATTGCAATACCTATTATTTTGATGATAAGTTGTATTTGCACATATTCATGGATGCAGTTGGAAGTTCTTTTCCGTGTGTGATTTGCAGTGACGATGGACACATGACGCATCATAGCAGGTTTGATCCTTGTTTATTATTTCCATACCCATGATGTCTTCTTGCCTGTCTGTCGCGCCACTTTTCAGTGCACGGGCTCTTCCTGCTGGTCGTGGCGGCGCACCTTTCTGTGGCCGGTGGGTGCGTCTGTGGCGGGGGCTTATCGTCTTCCGGGTCTCGTTCGTCGCGCTCGTGGTCGGTCTTGTCAGGTGGTTCCTTCTACTTCTGCCACGATCGTTCCTCCCTCGCCCTTTGTTTGCTGCTTCACAAGATGCAGGGATTGAGCACAGGTGTGTTGTGTGCGCACCTGACTCTGATTGCGTGACGCTCCGAGTGCGTCACGCCTCTCCTCTCTGCTGCATGCCCCGCCTCCTGGCCTCCATCTTGGTCACGACCGCTGCTCCTCTCAGCCCGCTGTCGGCTCGTCTGCTCTGTCTTTCCACACAGTTTTAGTACTTAAAGGGGAACTTTTGACCCAATAACCATGCACCATTATAGGTTATGGAGATTACAAAAGTGTTTTGATTGCAGATTGAAATCCTAACCTGACTCCTACAGCGTCAGGGGGTGAGGTCGCTGGCATCCGTTATATACAGCAGCGTTTTTCAATCACTGTGCCGTGGCACACTAGTGTGCCGTGAGATACAGTCTGGTGTGCCGTGGGAGATTATGTAATTTCACCTATTTGGGTTAAAAATATTTTTTGCAAACCAGTAACCTGTAATCCACAAATAATGTGCCGTTGTTGAGTGTTTGTGCTGTCTAGAGCTCGGCAGAGTAACCGTGTCATAGTCTTTCATATCAGTAGGTGGCAGCAGGTAGCTAATTGCTTCTTAGATGTCGGGAACAATCTGCAGACGACAGCGGGAGGCATGCAGGTAAAAAGGTATCTAATGCTTAAACCAAAAAAAAAAAACTTGAAGCTTAGGGATGGCTATAAAAAAACAAACTAAAACTGAACTGGCTGCTAAGTAAAAAAAAACAGAATGCTGGAAAACAGCAAAGACTTACAGTGCATGAGGCAGACAGTGTCCACAAAGTACATTTGTATATGACAGGACAATCAACAATGTCCACACAAAGAAGGATAAAACAACCTAAATAGACTTGAATAAACAAAGCAGGTGCGGGGCATAGCGCTCAAAAGGAAGACATGAAACTTCTGCAGGAAAATACCAACAAAAGAGGAAAAGCCACCAAAATAGGAGCGCAAGACCACAACCAAAACACTACGCCGGGGAAAACAGCAAACAACTCAAAATAAGTCACGGCGTGATGTGACAGGTGGTGACAGTAGACCTACTTTGGACAAGAGCTATAGTGATGCATGCTTGGTTATGGTTTAAATTCATATCCAACAATTGTGACAACAACTTTTTACCGTCAATATCGGCTGCAGTTTCATTTTATTTAACATTTTCTGCTCGCAGTATGCCTCTGGATTTTTTAATGAATAAAATGTGCCTTGGCTCAAATAAGGTTGAAAAACAGTGAGATACAGTATACAATACAAGCAACTAAAATGTCTGTTTTCTACTATATGTTACTTTAAGTCAATGTGTTAAAAACAGTTTTCCAGTAACTCATTGTATTTAAAGAAAATTAATAAAACAATTTCCTTTATATCTTATGAATGTCTGACAGGTTGAAACTAGCTGTGCTACTGGAGATAAGCTACCGTACTAGTAATACCCAAGGTTCTACGTTTGCATTTTTGTTGTCAGTTGACTTTGTTTGTCCTCTTTATTAACAGTGCAGTCATGTGGTTTCACTTTTTCAACTTACACATAGCCTGGTCCTCCCCGCCCGAGCCTGCAATCTTTCTTAGCATAGACAGGGCCTGTCGACACTTTTGAAGTCCATCCATGTTATGTATTCATTGAAAAAACAAAACCCGCAGCTTAAAGTAAGAAGAAGCTGCATTAAGGGTGAAAACTTCAGATTGTTTATTGATTTTTATTTGTGTTGTTGAATAAGTCTGTCTGAGCACTGTGTCCCAGCGGGAGCTTGGCCTGGGGCGTTTGCATTAGGCACACTCGTGCCGAGACGGATCCGCAAGAACATGTGAGTGGACAGCTGCATGCACTGTACAGATACAGTATGTAGAGACCCACACATCTTAGATAAACCAGTCACCTTGACATTTAAAATTTGTGGCAGCGATGCAAAATTGAAATATCCCTCCTTTTGCATTCAGGCTGCAAAATGTGAATACAAGTCAAAAGGTTAGACTATATTCTTAGAACGGGCGTAGTGCATGTTTTCACCCAAGATAGGACAACCTTTTATCATTCTCAGGCTACGTGCAACTGCAGAGTGAGATGTCCAATTCTGATGTTTTGTCAAATTCTTTTAAAGTGGTACTTCATATAACAAAAAGTTTAGTTAAGTACCAATGATTGTCACACACACAAAGTGTGGTGAAATTTGTCCTCTGCATTTCACCCATCCCCTTGTTCACCCCCTGGAAGCCCAGGAATCATTTTTGGTGATTTAACCCCCAATTCCAACTGTTGATGCTGAATGCCAAGCAGGGAGGTAATGGGTCCCATTTTTATAGTCTTTGGTATGACTCGGCCGGGGTTTAAACTCACGACCTACCGATCTCAGGGCGGACACTCTAGCCACTAGACCACTGAGTAGGTAGGTAGATAGTAGTAAAAAAAATCTGATGTCCAATGTGAACACAAACTGTGTCGCATGCAGACCTGGCAGACTAAGTATTCTTCTTCCTCCAAACACGACGAGTTGAGTTTATACCAAAATGGATACATGGATGATACAGCAGAGGATTGGGAGAATGTCATGTGGTCAGATGAAACCAAAATAGAACTTTTGGTATAAACTCAACTCGTCGTGTTTGGAGGAAGAAGAATACTGAGTTGCATCCCAAGAACACCACACCTACTGTGAAGCATGGGGGTGGAAACATCATGCTTTGGGGCTCTTTTTCTGCTAAGGGGAAAGGATGATTGATCCTTGTTAAGGAAAGAAGAATGAGATTTTGAGCCAAAACCTCCTTCCATCAGTGAGTGCTTTGAATGGTTGACCAAATACTTATTTTCCACCATAATTTACAAATACATTCTTTAAAATTCCTACAATGAGAATTCCTGGATTTTTTTTCACATTCTGTCTGTCACAGTTGAAGTGTACCTATGATGAAAATTACAGACCTCTGTCATCATTTTGAGTGGGAGAACTTGCACAATCGGTGGCTGACTAAATACTTTTTTGCCCCACTGTATTACACTGTAGTTTAAAATGTCATCGATATATAGAGTCCCATTAACATTTAATGTGAAAACATACAATTGAACATTTTAAAAGCTGTGGGGAGCAAATGACACATACATCTGGATGAGTGAAAACATAACATGCTTGACAGAAATGTTCAGGCAATCCAATCAAACACTCTGAGAAAGGGAGTGAAAGAATGTAAGCATTTGGATTTCCCTGGAGTCATTCATTTGGACCTCATAGCGGACGGAGTATGTTGCCCGCCTAATGACGGTGACAGATGTTTAATGCCTTCTTCACAATACTGACGCCATAAAACACAAGGCAAACAGGCGTCACCCTAAAGGCCGGCCTGTCCAGCCATCAGCGTAACTACGCTGGCAAGCGCACAATGAGAACAGAGCGACTTGGATGTGTGCGCGAGTCAAAGAGCGCGAGCGAGTGAGAGGAGGAGCGGGGCCAGGATGGATGGAGAAAGATTAATTGACACTCAGCGAATGAGAAAGAGGGAATGAAAGCATCACGATGTGAGGCGTGCTAAGAAGCAGCTGACAGATGACTGGGCAGCCTTTTAGGTAAATGGCGGGGAGTTTTGTGTTGTCTGTCTGTCATCCTGATTAAAGGCACACAAACACACACGTTGTTTTGAAAGACACATCCAATGTTTTACAGCTAGTTAGGAGTCGTAAAAGCTTCTTGTTTGACGGTCCACAAGGTGCTTAAGCTTTAAACCAGGGGTCACCAACGCGGTGCCCACGGGCCACAGGTAGCCCATAAGGACCAGATGGGTAGCCCTCTGGCCTGTTCTAAAAATAGCTCAAATAGCAGCACTTACCAGTGAGCTGCCTCAATTTTTTAAATTGTATTTATTTACTAGCAAGCCGGTCTCGCTTTGCTCAACATTTTTAATTCTAAGAGAGACAAAACTCAAATAGAATTTGGTCTTCACTTGTTTAAATAAATTCATTTATTTTTTTACTTTGTTGTTATAACTTTCAGAAAGACAATTTTAGAGAAAAAATACAACCTTAAAAATGATTTTAGGATTTTTAAACACATATACCTTTTTACCTTTTAAATTCCTTCCTCTTCTTTCCTGACAATTTAAATAAATGTTTAAGTATTTTTTTTTATTGTAAAAAATAAAAAAATACATTTTCTTTTTATTCTTCATTTTAGCTTCTGTTTTTTCGACGAAGAATATTTGTGAAACATTTCTTCAAACTTATTATGATTAAAATAAAAATAAATTACTCTGGAAAATCTAGAAAATCTGTAGAATCACATTTAAATCTTATTTAAAAGTCTTTTGAATATTTTTTTACATTTTTGTTCTGGAAAATCTAGAAGAAATAATGATTTGTCTTTGTTAGAAATACGGGTGTGGTGACCGCCAGTGTCTCCGGTGGGAGGATGTAATAGTCCGCAGCTGCAGGAGGACCCAAGTTCCGCTCATGTCTACGGTAAGAGCCGACTGATAAGCACAATTTTCTTATCGAAACCTGCCGGTTGACATGTGGTCGGGAACAATGTTCGCTTGACCGCTCTGTTCCATAGTAAAGCTTCACCTTCGAGAATGTAAACAAGGAAACACCGGCTGTGTTTGTGTTGCTAAAGGCAGCTGCAATACACCGCCTCCCACCTACATCTTTCTTCTTTGACTTCTCCATTATTAATTAAACAAATTGCAAAAGATTCAGCAACACAGATGTGCAGAATACTGTGTAATTATGCGATTAAAGCAGACCACTTATAGCTTGGATCGGGCTGGAAGAACATGTCGGCTACAACCGATGACGCCACGTGCACGCGTCATCATACGCGTCATCATACGCGTCATCATACCGACGTTTTCAACAGGATACTTCACGCGAAATTTAAAATTGCAATTTAGTAATATAAACCGGCCATATTGGCATGTGTTGCAATGTTAATATTTCATCATTGATATATAAACTATCAGACTGCGTGGACGGTAATAGTGGGTTTCAGTAGGCCTTTAAGAGTTAATTTTACAGTCATCTTAGTTATTGTTCGGGCTGGATAAAGAATGTTTTTACATTTAATCAATTATGGATCAAAATCTTTTGAATTTTGCAATATCAATTTGCAGGACTTGATCTCAATTCCCCCCCGCATTACCTCCTGGTAGATTGCTGTATCGCACTATTCGAAAGTTAGCTTTCAACAACAAGACGTTTGGGGCAAAACAAAAGAAACATATTACTAGTATTACCACACTATTCTCTGTGGGACATGAAGATACAGTAATGCAGGCCATCGTAACTTTTGTCGGTTAAAGTTTTAACCCGCACTCGCTGGGTTCAAGTGACTCGTTCGGGTCTTCAAACCACACAATGTTATGATCATGTAACGTAAACATCTGAGTGAAAGTGTTTTTTTCATTTATAAGATAGATTTTTACGATGCCCTCGGATGTGGCGCTAGCTCACTATGAAGTAAGGACGGCTGCCGTAAGTATGCAGGTCCTTTTTGGACATACCATATTTCCTTGAATTGCCGCAGGGCACATAGTATGCGCCTGCCTTGAATTACTGCCGGGTCAAAGTCGCTTCGCAAAATAATTAGCGCATGCTTAGTATTACCGCCTGGTCAAACTCGTGACGTCACGAGTGACACTTCCCCTGTCATCATTTTCAAAATGGAGGAGGCTGATTTCAATACCGGTAATTTGAGATCGCATAAAGGGAAGAAGATTAAGAGCTATTCAGTAGGATTTAAGGTCCAAGCTTACATCACACTCAAATTTTTACTGCATGCATTTGGTAAGTGCCGGAGTGAAAAGAGGTTTTAAATTAATTAGCGCCCCGGCGGCAATTCAAGGAAATACAGTATGTATCTTATACACAGCACTGTCGACAAAGGGGAAAATGACCAAAATACAGTAAATATTGTACATATTACATATTGTCATGAACACGTCTTTTACTACATTATATATAGACTTGCAGTGTGTATACAAAACGTTAATGGAGAGTTTTGAAGTTGTTTTAGAGGGCTTTGAAGGCAACAACTGTGACTCTCATTAGCCACATCTTGCAAGCGTTTTTTATCATCTTTAAAATATGTTAAAAAAAAAGACGTGTTTCATTGTGTCTCATACTGATTGTGAACGATAGGCAAAATTTAAAAAATAAGTGAAGCTCCCCTTTAAGCGCTCCAAAGAAATCCAAGAGCACACTTGTGATCTTCCCCTGAAAACTGTTGTGCGTTAATCCAGTTTGACTGCACTAACAAAATAAGGGTCTGAGAACAATAGTCTATATATTTGCTGTTGTAAATACTATAAATATTTTGCACTTGAATAAACAATTCCTTAATGCAATTTGCAGCGATGAAATGTTCCAATACAAGTACACTTTAACTTGCAATCCTTCCCGTTTCAAAATTGCACTTTTGAGACTTGAGACAGTCTTGTTTACATTTCAAGTTTAAACTGCCTAATTTACATGTTTGCAAAAATTAAGTACAATTGTTTTGTGTAACAAAGTGGAGGCATTTCCAGTATTTAAGTTTAGTTTGATTTAAATCGTGATTGATCAATTTAGGACCTTATGAATCGAAATCGAATGGATTTAGAAAATTGGCCATGATGCCCAGCCCTCGTTATTATAATTGGTTTACCCTTATTAAACTGAGCAGCTGGTGTAGGATGTTGCTTCTCATTTACTTTTCTATAGTTGTCTCAAACAAAATGATAGAATAAGCAAATCTTGCAAAAGCTTAGCTAAGGTCTGTTGGTCTGTTTGCATGTCAAATCTAAAATCTTGCTGATTTTATACCATATCCAATTGCAGGATATTGTTGGAGGTCATATTGACACTTCATATTTGGTAGATTAAAAAAGTCCAAAAAGAAAGATTCAGTACAAGTACAAGTATAGTCTTGTACCGTTGTTGAGACTTATAGATTTGAGCATTTGATTGATGTCTTTATGCAATGTCCACAACAAAAAATGGTGTCTCTCTTGCATGACTTGTTTGTTTGTATGCATGATATGTTTGTGCAGCCTTCTTTGTGTGTATGCATGCATGTGTGTATGTTTTACACATCTGTTGCCAGGCTGCAGTCATTTGCGTTCCCAGCTTGGCGCCCTCGTAATTATTCAGATGTTACCTTTTGCTCCGACATTAAACGCGTGCGTCAGGCAAACATGAAACGGCCGCGTCCTCGATAAGGCTTCAAACGTCGCTTGCTGCCCAAAGAGAAGCGGGAAAGGTGCGGAGATGCATGCTGGGATTGTTTTCCTTCTCCGGAGGTTGCTGGGACGCTGGTGTTGATCAATTTAACTTGATGTTGAATTCTTCTATATTCTGTTGTGCTGCTGTTTTTTTGTTTCTAAAATTGAATTTCAAACTGATGACGGATAAGAAACGATACAGTGGAATGAATATGCTGGAGATTGGTATGATAAACTTCAATATTAATTGTTGATTAATCGTGACTTTAAGCTCTTTAATGGGAATGCACGACTGCCACCAGCTGAGGCGCAGTTGTGTTTGCAGTCTGAAGAAGTGAAGAAGCACATTAAAATGTAAATTATTGAATGACAAGGTGCTTCACATAATATTTTACCCCAAATTTTTCTCTATCACGGAATAATATATGAATGCAAAATTTCCTCCATCACTTTTGGCTCCCATTAGTACTTGCAGAAAATCCTGGGTTCGAACCCTTGTCGTGGTTGAAACTGTGCTATGTTTTTTAAAATTGATGATATTTTAAATCAGATGATGTATTAAGTTTTTGGTATTGAATGCTATATACAATGTTTTTCAACAAAATAAAGTGGCTTGTGCACAATAACTAAACAAAAGAAAGAACTACTATTGGCTTCCATTTAAATAATTTGGGTTTTGCAGTCAAAGTCTTCCTGTATCCAGACACTGATTTCTTGACTTTATAAACAATAACAAAAACAACATTGGAATAACAAGAACAAGACAAAGAAAAATATCAATCAAATCACTTTAGTATGGACTATATACTGATACTGTACTAGGTAACGATAGTATCGACATCTGGCTCAATCACCTCTACTGTAAATTGAAGCTTTAGCGGTTAACTTTGTGTGTTGTCTTGCTCGGATGACACAAGAAGTGTGTAGCATGCTTAGCTATTTATTGTACTGTAGTACTCCAGTGACGATGATACTTACAAGTAGGGATGTACTGCATATTGTTCAGATTTTATCGATACAATACCCTTCTCGATATTCCTTATTGATAACGGTATTTATCGGTACTCTAACCCAGTGGTTCTCAAATGGGGGTACGCGTACCCCTGGGGGTACTTGAAGGTATCCCAAGCGGTACGTGAGATTTAAAAAAAATATTCTAAAAATAGCAACAATTCAAAAATCCCTTATAAATATATTTATTGAATAATACTTCAACAAAATATGAATAAGTTCATAAACTTTGAAAAGAAATGCAACAATGCAATATTCAGTGTTGACAGCTAGATTTTTTGTGGACATGTTCCATAAATATTGATGTTAAATATTTATATTTTTGTGAAGAAATGTTTAGAATTAAGTTCATGAATCCAGATGGGTCTTATTACGATCCCCAAAGAGGGCACTTTAAGTTGATGATTACTTCTATATTTTTCTACCGCTTATTCCCTTTGGGGTCACAGGGGCGCTGGTGCCTATCTCAGCTACAATTGGGCGGAAGGCGGCGTACACCCTGGACAAGTCACCACCTCATCGCAGATGTGTAGAAATCTTTATTTGTAATTGAATCACTTGTTTATTTTTCAACAAGTTTTTTGTTATTTTTATACTTTTTTTTCCAAATAGTTCAAGAAAGACCACTACAAATTGTTATACAATTTAATAAATCAGAAACTGATGACATAGTGCTGTATTTTACTTCTCTATCTTTTTTTTCAACCCAAAAATTATTTGCTCTGAATAGGGGGTACTTGAATTAAAAAAATGTTCACAGGGTGTACTTCATTGAAAAAAGGTTGAGAACCACTGCTCTAAAGGGTAGTATATATAATTGGTGTGAATAAAGTTTTCAAGCACAGAAGTCTTTTATCAACACCTGCTTTTTAATTCCGGTTACGGTTTGCCATAAGTGACTGCTTGCTGACTGTTCGTTGTTGCGGGAAAAAAAAGCATTTTTATCTACTATTTTTCGATCCGTGTGCCTCTAAATTGTTTTACAGCTTTCTTTATTACTTCCCAAACATACTTAGTAGTCTGTCAAACTTGCAAATCACCCGCTCACTGTCTCACCGCCCCTCTCTCAGCTAGCTTGCTGCTAAGCTAACAAAGCTTAGCACGGCGAAGGCCTGAAGGAATCTGCTCCCCACACA
Source organism: Nerophis ophidion (assembly GCF_033978795.1). Taxonomy (NCBI): domain Eukaryota; kingdom Metazoa; phylum Chordata; class Actinopteri; order Syngnathiformes; family Syngnathidae; genus Nerophis; species Nerophis ophidion. The sequence goes on along the minus strand of NC_084612.1, from coordinate 22,262,965 downwards.
CTGCAACCACTTCCACTTCACGGAAGACAACAAAAAGTCGACTCGGTAAAATAAATAACGTGAGTATGGCTCCCTGTTCTTCTTGTACCGTTCTTTTGAATAGGTTGGCTCTGCTTGAGAGCCGTGTCCACCAGTTAGAGCAGAGTAATCTCGTATCTTTAGACGTTGCAGACACATCTGCTAGCGTTAGCTCTAGAGAGCTAACTAGCCTACTTTATAGCAGCCCTAAGAGGCCTATAAGCAACGGTGAAACGGTTGGGACGCATAATAAATTTATAGCCCTTTAGCTAGTCCTACACTGGTGTAGGACTGCGGCTGCTAGGCTTTTGACAAGAACAAGAAAAGTTTGATCATATTACGCCTATACTGGCTCACCTGCACTGGCTTCCTGTGCACTTAAGATGCGGCTTCAAGGTTTTACTACTTATGTAAATACTAAACGGTCTAACTCCATCCTATCTTTCTGATTGTATTGTACCATATGTCCCAGCAAGAAATCTGCGTTAAAAGAACTACGGCTTATTAGTGATTCCCAGAGACCAAAAAAAGTCTGCGGGCTATAGAGCGTTTTCTATTTGGGTTCCAGTACTCTGGAATGCCCTACCGTTAACAGTTAGAGATACTACCTAAGTAAGAGCATTTAAGTCGCGTTTTAAAACTCATTTGTATACTCTAGCCTTTATATAGAACCCCCCCATTTAGACCAGTTGATCTGCCGTGTCTTTTCTGCTCTTCCCCCATCTTCTTCATGGGGAGGGGGGGCACAGATTAGGTGAGCACAGATGACGCGCTTGCTGTCCAAAGCCCCTCCAGGTGGAATCTGATGTGGGATCTGAGCCGAGGATGTCCTTGTGGCTTGTGCAGCCCTTTGATACATTCGTAATTTAGGGCTATATACTTCGTAAATTAACTTTGATTCATTGATTGATTTCATTCTTAAACAAGTCATTTATTTTAGCAGTTATTACAATCATGTCCTTTCTGAGATGCCACCTCATGGCGATAGAGGAGTTTGCGTGTCCCAATGATTCTAGGAGGTATGTTGTCCGGGGGCTTCGGAAATGGGAGAAGTTCGGGGGAGGCATGGGAATCGAATCCCGGACAGCCTCAAAGCGATTCTGGACCACCATCCGCCGCCTCAGGAAGGGGAAGCAGTGCACTGTCAACACCGTATATGATGATGATGGTGTGCTGCTGAACTCGACTGCGGATGTTGTGGATCGGTGGTGGGAATACTTCAAAGACCTCCCTAATCCCACCAACACGTCTTCCTATGAGGAAGGAGTTCCTGGGGAATCTGTGGTGGGCTCTACTATTTCTGGGGCTGAGGTCGCTGAGGTAGTTAAAAAGCTCCTCGGTGGCAAGGATGGATAAGATCCGTCCAGAGTTCCTTAAGGCTCTGAATGCTGTGGGGCTGTTTTGGTTGACCTAGACTCTGCAACATCGCGTGGACATCGGGGGCGGTACCACTGGATTGGCAGACCGGGGTGGTGGTTCCTCTTTTTAAGAAAGGGGAAGCGAAGGGTGTGTCCCAACTATCGTGTACTGGAGAGGAGGCTTCGCCAGATAGTTGAACCTCGGATTCAGTAAGAACAGTGTGGTTTTCGTCCTGGTCATGGAACTGTGGATCAGCTCTATACGCTCGGCAGAGTCCTTGAGGGTACATGGGAGTTTGCCCAAACAGTGTACATGTGCTTTGTGGACTTGGAAAAGGCATTGGACCGTGTCCCTCAGAAAGTCCTGTGGGGAGTGCTTAGTGAGTATGGGGTATCGGACCGTCAGATTGTGGCGGTCCGTTCCCTGTACGATCAGTGTCAGAGCTTGGTCCGCAGTGCCGGCAGTAAGTCGGACCTGTTTCCAGTGAGGTTTGGACTTCGCCAAGGCTGCCCTTTGTCACCGATTCTGTTCATAACTTTTATGGACAGAATTTCTAGGCGCAGTCAAGGCGTTGAGGGGATCCGAATTGGTGGCTGCAGTATTAGGTCTCTGCTTTTTGCAGATTATGTGGTCCTGATGGCTTTATCTGGCCAGGATCTTTAGCTCTCACTGGCTGACATCAGATGCTATCTTGCTTCTCAGCAAATTAATGAATCATCATATTACTTCATTTTTTTACTTTTTGAGTGGACTGATATTGGTCTGTGGATTACTGGATCGCTAATTGCTGGACTCTGAGGGTCTTTTAAGGAGGGAATATTGTTGATCATCCGATCCTCATCAATATCATAATGTTTACATTGTTTTTAACCTGCCAGTTTTACAGCATTTGTATTAAAGACTAAATAAAATAGGGATTAGTTCAGTGTGTTATTAACATTGTAAGTGAATTAAAAAATACTTTGAAATAAGGAGAAGCTTAATAACAATGCACTAATAACTATGAGTTTACATGTTTTCAATAAAAAGATGCATTCAGCATTATTTTAACTGATGTTGCTCCAACTATAGTATTAGAAGTTATCATCAACTTACCAATGAAGATGTTTAATCGGTGGTCGCGTCCACAACTGGCTTCAGTAGGAGAAGGATTTTGTTTGTTTTTATTGAATCAGGACATCATATTTCACCACAAATAATCCATCCAATTCTGAGCAACTGCTCCATTTTTCTGATCGATACAATGCTGGCATGGACACAGGAGCTCAGACTATTATATTATTTCAATACTCACTATCAATTCAGAAAATGTATCCCAATGCCCATTTGTACTAAAACACATATACACACGGTTATATATATTTTCAGATCGTATTAATCATGTTCTGACATTGTTATTTATTGTTACTTCTAACTCCACTTTATAGCAGACATTTATTGTGTGTTCACTTCTGACTTCATAAGCCTTCTTAGCATTTGTGCACACGTTGATCATCCATCCTCCAGCTGTTCCCCCCCACCTTCTGTTACAACTGCGCACTTGGCAACACAATTTAATGTATGACTCTTGGACTTGAAGTCATTGGATGACGTTCAAGAATCATTTGCATCGATCACGTTTGTCTGCAGCGGCACAGAAAGTGTGGCTGGCTTATTGGGGAACAAGTTATGTCATCTTTTTTGAATCAGTTAAATTAAATATCTGCAGGAAAATAGTACAAATCAGTGTGGTCTCTGATGGGACTAAAAAAATAAAATAAATATATATGAGCATGATATTTTAACTACAAGTGCGGACATTTATTTTCCTTGGAGATTGTGTTTGTCTCATTTTGTTCTCTGGTTTGGCTGCACATCCATATTCATAATTTCCCTCTACATAAATATTTTTTTTTCCGAAAAAGGAAGCAAGAAGATGAGAAAATGGAATGAGGCGGAGATGGTACGCAATGTTGAATTTATGTCGGTTTCAAAGCCCCAGCGTCTCTACCCCTGTGACGGGCTGGTACCGACATGCTAATCAGCCCCTCGCCGGAGCCTGTTCTGGCTAATTGTCGACAAATGATCTCAACTCCACAATAATGTATGCATGGCCCTTCACTGGCACACGCAGCCCAGTCAAACGCTTCTGTTTCAACAAGCAGCTCGATTGCACCATTTAAATATAGACGCACATTGTTATGCACACTTGACTCTCTCGTGTTCCCTTCCTCTCATTTTGGCCTCATTGTTGTCGCTGTTTATGCTTGCTAGCTTCTCACTCGACAGCTCGTCTCTTTGTCGTTTTCTTGCCTCGTTCTTCTCATCAGTCACTCATGTCTTATACTGTCCTAAGCGCCTTGTAAGTAGCGGCTAGTATTATTATAATTTCCAGACCGACATTTAAATTAGAAGTGGCTTAATTAGACCTCAATTGTCTTCGGTGATTGAAGTTGACTTAGGTCCTCTGGGAGCCCGCAGAAGAAAGACACTCTGTTGGGAAATACATTTACTCTGTTAAAATTGAAGCCATAATGTCTTTTCAGCTTGTTTGAAAATGTTCATGTGCGTGGATTCCAACGTAAAACATTGCGTGAGCGAATATTTTACAATACCGTGCGCCTGAATGAAGGTAGATTTATAAAAGCTAACGGTGTCCCATGTACGCATAGTTGCATGTCTTTTTAATTCTCAATAATGCAAGGAGAGTGCAGCAAGGAAGTGCACAGGAATCACAGGGAAAGCTGTGCACATTTAGGAATAAAGGAATAAAATAATTACTGTTCACGAATGGATGACAAAGAAAAAATCCAGCTCAGTCTGAAGGGCGGGACTGGTGTATAAATCAATCAAAAATGTGTATTTATAAAGCCCTAAATCACTAGTGTCTCAAATAAAGACGCCTGGTGAGGGAGGCAGCAATCTAAAATGGAGAAGTGGATTATAGAACAGCAAGTGAAAAGAAAATAACACCACATAGCAGGAAATAAAAGTAAACTCAGGAAAACAATACAAAAATACAAAATATGGTCAGGCCTGATGTATCATAGCACACTTGAACACACTCTTAGTGAATTGTGCGTATCAATTTTCCTAAATGGCATCCTCCCAATTCTCCTCCCACAATTATCCATAAATGGCCATGCTAATTACCTCATGAATATTGTGATGAGTTAAAGAATCAGGTGCTAGACTGTCGATGAAGGAAGACAAAGAGAGAAGAAGGCGACATTTTCGTATTGGAGCTTACTACCTTGAGCAACGTAATAAGTTTATTTTTGGAGGGCTAAGTAATCTCATATCTAATAAGATGTATTTAAATTTGAATGTGAATATTTAGGGGGAGGCTCCAATGGGGTGTGGGGAGGTCAGTCTGCGACCAGGAAAAAAAACAACTTGATAGCCACATTAAGCACACATACATGTATAAGTTACGAGACAGAATCCACAAGACTTGCAATGGTGGGGGAACCGCCGATGACAAAGCTGCTCCAGCCACTAAGGGGAGGGGGTATGTGTGCATATGTGCCGACCTTGTTGTGAGTTTGTTATGTCTACAGGCCTGGAGTCGCTCTGCAAGAACAAGAGTATAACTCCCCAGGTGTTGTTGAAAGAGGGAGGATTTATTTAACGGCTATCACTTTGATGTCTCCTTGGATGTTTGCATCTGAGGGAGCCAAATTGTTTTTAAGGATTGTTTTTTTTCAATTCCATGTTTAGATTTTGGAGAAGAGAGAAAGAGATGCTCCTAAAGTAATGTAAGGACAAGTTGGCAAGCAGGCAGAAGCAGAGAGGTAGAGAATGTAACTGCCTTCGCTGAGAGCCAAGAGAGTAAGGTGGGGTGTCATTTCGGGACCCAGGATGGACCGCTCGCCTGTGTATCAGTTGGGGACATCTCTGCGCTGCTGATCGGACTCCGCTTGGGATGGTTTCCTGTGGACGGGACTCTCACTGCTGTCTTGGATCCATCCGCTTTGAACTGAACTCTCGCGGCTGTGTTGGATCCACTATGGATTGAACTTTCACAGTATCATGTTAGACCCGCACGACATCCATTGCTTTAGGTCACCTAGTGGGGAAGGGGGTTGCCCACATATGTGGTCCTCACCAAGGTTCTCATTGTCATCATTGTCACCGACGTCCCACTGGGTGTGAGTTCTCCTTGCCCACTGGGTGTGAGTTTTCCTTGCCCTTATGTGGGTTCTTCTGAGGATGTCGTAGTGGTTTGTGCAGCCCTTTGAGACAGTGGTGATTTAGGGCTATATAAATACACATTGATTGATTGATTGATTGATTTGGAGTCACCTGATAGTTGAAGTCTCTATACTTTGAGGATAATACTGTGGAGAGACGGAACCGCTTTGGCCCAGCTCAAGATGGAGGCCAGGAGGCGGAGTATGCAGCGGAACAAAGAGGCGTGCCTGGAGTGACGCCGCCACAATCAAGATCAGGTGCGTGACACACACACCGGTTCACAATCTGCCTATTTTCTTGCAGCGTTCAAGAGGGGAGAAGGAGAAAAGAGCAAGAGAGAGAGTTGGAGTGTCCGCAGGACTGCAGAATGGCAGAAGCAACCAAAACACGAACGATCGAAGAATGCGCCCCAGGCGAAGACCAAGTCACCGGCAGCCGAAAAGCCGGCCAAGACGTGCAGAGGAGGAGGAGGCGCTGAACAGCGGCCCGATCGACGTGGAAAAAAGCTTTATTGAAAAAATAAAAGAGTCAAACCTGCTCGATGTGATGTCCTTCCTAAATGGTCCATGCAACCCACACAGTGACGGCTGGAGTCGTTCACAAATGGAGCCCAACGCAGATGGACCATCGGAGGCAGGGGAGGACGACTTCCTCTGGACGCTCGTCGCGGCATTCAGCGAGCTGGCGGAAATTAAGCGTCAGAATGGCCAGCTCCTGCAAGCACTTGGGGACCCAATGGGGGAGGGTGAATGGCCCCCCGAAGATAAGAAGACAGACGGCGGTGCAGAGGAGGCGCCTCTCTGCTGAGAAGAGAGATGCACAGCCAGTGGAGCATGCAGCTGAAGAGGCAGAAGATGATGATGATGAAGTTTACATTGATGATGAAGTTTACGTTGACGATGATGAAGATTACGATGAGGATAAAAATTATGTTAAAGAAGAAGATAAAGAAGAAGTTGAAGAAGAAGGTTAAAGAAGAAGTTGAAGTTCAAGGAAAGGATAGAGAAGACGAAATAGTTGAAGAAACTCAAGAAATTGAGAAAAAAACAAATACTTGAAAAAATTCAAGAAAATTATGAAGATGAAGAAGTTGAAGATGAAAAAGAAGAAGTTGAAGTTCAAGAAAATGATACAGAAGAAATAGCTGAAGAAACTCAATAAATTGAGAAAGAAGAAGAATTACTTGAATACATTCAAGAAAATGATGAAGATACAGATGTTGAAGATGAAGAAGTTAAAGAAAAAAGTTGAAGTTCAAGAAAATGATAGAGAAGAAGAAATAGTTCGAAGAAACTCAATAAATTGAGAAAGAAGAAATACTTGAAAAAATTCAAGAAAAGGATGAAGAAGAAGAAGTTGAGATAGAGAAGAAGTTAAAGAAGAAGTTGAAGTTCAAAAAAATGATAAAAAAGAAGAAAGAATTGAAGAAATTCAAGAAAATGATGAAGATGAAGAAGAAGTTGAAGATAAAGAAGAAGTTAAAGAAAAAGTTGAAGTTAAAAAAATGATAGAAAAGAAGAAATACTTGAAGAAACTCAAGAAATTGAGGAAGAAGAAGTAATATCTGAAGAAATTCAGGAAAAGACAAAGAAGAAGTCAACGAGGATGAAGGAGAAGAAGCGGTCAAAGAGGACAAAGAAGAAGTCAAAGAGGACGAAAAATAAGTCAAAGAGGACAAAGAAGGAGTCAAAGAGGACAAAGAAGAAGTCAAATAAGTTAAAGTTCGTGAAAATGACAAAGAAAATGGAAAAGACAAAGAAAAAAGAAAAGAAAAAGAAGACAAAGAAACAGGAAAAGACAAAGAAGGCAAGGAGAAGACAGGTGACTGGGGCTGTTTTTCCCACTCCTTCAAAAAAGGGGGGGGGGGGGGGGTGTGCTCAGCCGGACTGAAGCCCGGCTTGAGTTTGGCGACGGACGACTGTGGAGAGACGGAGCCGACGGGCCGATGGCGGGGCGGGACACGCTTTGGCCCGGCTCAAAATGGCGGCCAGGAGGCGGAGTATGCAGCGGAACAAAGAGGCGGGGCGTGCCTGGAGCGACGCCGCCACAATCAAGTTCAGGTGCGTGACACACACACCGGTTTACAATCTGCCTATCTCCTCACAGCGTTTAAGAGGGTAGAAGGAGAAAAGAGCAAGAGAGAGAGTTGAAGTGTCCGCAGGACTGCAGCACGGTAGAAGTGACCAAAACATGAACGATCAAAGAATGAGCCACAGGGAAGACGAAGTCATCGGGAGCCGAAAAGTCGGCCGAAACGAGCAGCGGAGGAGGAGGCGCTGAAAAGCGGCCCGATCAACGCAGACGAAAGCTTTACTGCAAAAATAAAAGAGTCCAACCTGCTCGACGTGATGTCCTTCCTAAGTGGTCCATGCAACCCACACGGTGACGGCTGGAGTCTTTCACAAATACTCTAAAGTATGATAATACTTTTTCATAGAGTATTATATCTTGTTGCAACTTTTACCAATATCATAACATTTATTTGTTGATTGACTGACCTGCATTTCATTCACCTCATATACAGGACTAAATCAGCATTTATTTATTTTTTACATTTGAAAATCAGCGTGTTAGAGTTTTCGCTCCAAGTGGGGATGTTGTAACGTTCCTTCTCTCACACATCCTTTAAATTGACTAATCTCCAGTGGATTCTTTATTGAACAAACAGTACTTGCGTAAGCCTATGAGCGACAGCATTAGATTTATGGCCTTATCAATTATGCATTCACAATTCAGTGATAATATGTCACTTTGTATTTATTACAGTATGCTTACATGTCTGTACACATCAGCTATAGGAGACAGTGATAACAATAAACTGATTACAACAAGCTGGACTGTGCATGTGTTTTTGCGTCATACACTCTATTAGTTTATCGCAATAAAACACAAATATGATACTCTTTTATTTTTAGTGCTGTTGTCACAATGTACAGTGTTTCCCATATTATAGTGATAGTTGTATGCCAACATAATAGTAGTGATATTTATAGATATTTACAAGAGCTCTAACTTACTTTTCTCAACGTATGTGATTGCTTCTTGACTACAAACACTCGCACACAGTAAATGAGTTGTTATAGTCAGAAAGTCAACAGAATCTGTGTTCCAGAAAAGTATTTTTCTTGGTGATTAGGAGTCGCCATCCTAGTTACATTTTCTGGTTTCAATTATTTCAGGCCCCGCTAACACATTTTTAAATACTGATATATACTGTATGTATGTATCAATCCATGCAACACTACTGTATGAATTGCCAACATTCCGCATGCAATCACATCATATTTTAAGAATAATTAATACATCCATCCATCCATCCATCCATCCATTTTCTTCTGCTTATCCGAGGTCGAGTCGCGGGGGCAGCAGCCTAAGCAGGGAAGCCCAGACTTTCCTCTCCACAGCCACTTCATCCAGCTCTTCCTGGGGGATCCCGAGGCATTCCCAGGCCAGCCGGCAGACATAGTCTTCCCAACGTGTCCTGGGTCTTCCCCGTGGCCTCCTACCGGTTGGACGTGCCCTAAACACCTCCCTAGGGAGGCATTCGGGTGGCATCCTGACCATATGTCCGAACCACCTCATCTGGCTCCTCTCGATGTGGAGGAGCAGCGGCTTTACTTTGAACACCTCCCGGATGACAGAGCTTCTCACCCTATCTCTAAGGGAGAGCCCCGCCACCCGGCGGAGGAAACTCATTTCGGTCGCTTGTACACGTGATCTTGTCTTTTTGATCATGACCCAAAGCTCATGATCAGAGGTGAGGATGGGAACGTAGATCCACACGGTAAATTGAGAGCTTTGCCTTCCGGCTCAGCTCCTTCTTCACCATAACGGATCGATACAGCGTCCGCATTACTGAAGATGCCGCACCGATCCGCCTGTCGATCTCACGATCCACTCTTCCCTCACTCATGAACAAGACTTCTAGGTACTTGAACTCCTCCACTTCGGGCAGGGTCTCCTCCCCAACCCAGAGATAGCACTCCACCCTTTTCCGGGCGAGAACCATGGACTCGGACTTGGAGGTGCTGATTCTCATACCAGTTGCTTCACACTCGGCTGCGAACCAATCCAGTGAGAGCTGAAGATCCTGGCTGCATGAAACCATCAGGACCACATCATCTGCAAAAAGCAATAATTAATACAATTAGCTTGGAACGATTTGGTGAGGTGGATCCCAAGGATGCAGAGACGTTTAGTTTGTGGACAATAGTTCTTCCTTTTATTTTGGAGGAAGGATGAAGTAGCAAAACAAAGGCGATGGTGGTAAACACAAAAACACACCATGTAAAAATCGACAAAGATAAATTACCTACACCAAATCAAAAGCGCTAGACAAGGCTAGGAATAATACGTAATGAAAGAAGTAACACAGAGAAACAAAGTACAAAATAAAATCACTAAATGAGGCTTGGACAAAATACAGGCAAACTTGAGATGATGCACTAGAAGAAGTAGAGAGTCCACTGGCGAGACTAAATGCCACATGGGTCTGTAGCAAGCAGTAGACAAAGTCCCAGTACTCACCTGCTGACAGCAGCCAGGTTAAATAGCCTGCCACTAATCTACCTCAGGTGTGTGCTGCTGCCTTGCGCCAGCTGCACTCCATACTGTGGACGAGAGAGAGAGTGAATATGGTGTGCAGACAAAACAGAAGTGAACAAGGAAATTTCAGATTACCACATAGCTGAAATCAAATCTGCTGCAGCTTTTTAAAATAATTGCCTTTTAAAGTTTTTTGTCGGATTCTCAAAACAGGAAAAAGTGCAAATGATTCATCGGGATGTGCATTTTTATAAATATAACTCATTACCAATCAAGACTTTTCAATTTGATTGGTTTAAAGGTGTGCCCTGCCAGAGTAATTGGGCCCAAAAAAAATGGCTTTCCCCAATTGTTATTCATGATAAACCCAAAGACTATGGATGCTTTGTCAAATTTCCTTATTTTGTTATTTATTTATTGTCACTTCTTTTCCTTGCCTGTACTGCCTCCTCTGTTTCTCATTTTTATACCATTGTCATTCCTGTCAAAAACATCTACATCTTTCCACTTCTGTCATCTCTGAAGTTCATGTGTACAGTAGAACCTTGATGTACCGCAAAAACCCTTGATTGTTTGAAGTTTGAGATTTACGATTCACAGACCAAATAAAAATATGCTCTGGTGTTTGAACGTTTGTCTAGCAGCGCAACCATTTTTTGCCCAGCTGCACATCCATTGTGGGCGAGCTAATCGCTCTACAGTACTCATTTAGTGAACACAACAGGTTTTTTTTTTAGCCTTTTTACGGCATGTTTATCGTTTTGCTAGCTAAACATGAGTCCAAAGAAAGGACTGGACTAGTAATGTCCACAGCGTTGTCGCCACTGCTTTCCTTCCCTCCTCCCCATCCCTTCTGCTGCACAGAACCAAAATTTACTGACAAGGTAAAGTGGATTTTATTTTTATTCCTAATCATTGTTCCGACCTTTGCTGTTAAAGTTAAAGAGTTTCGTGAGTGCACCACAGGGTTAGTGACCGTGTGTCTGCATGTTAGGCTGTGTACATACATGCTTACTTTTGGCTTTTTTATTAAAAAGAAAGTTGATCCATCACTCCCTTGTTTTGTTTGTTTGATATACAGTACTGTATAGCGCTTTATATTGTGTTCAAAGTCTACGAATGTCTACTAGAATATGGACTTTTGTCTTGGCTGCAACCCATTCATATTCATCTGTATTCATGTTTTCGTTGTTTCTTACGCATGTACAAACTTTTAAATATATGTAACCGAAAGTTTGTGAATCGAAGAGCTTCTTTTTCTGTTGATTGGGCACCTAGTTGGAGGCTTTAGCATCATTCTGTCATGATCCGTGGCACGGATTAAGTTTTGTTTAGTCATGTTCTGTTAGTTTTGGACTCCCTTGGTTCCGGTTTTGTGCACTCCTGGGTTTGTTTTGATCACCATGGGTACTGATTGGTTTCACCTGCCTCTGGTTAGTGTTCGGCAAGTTCACCTGCTGTCAAGCGCTAATCAGAGAGATATTTACTCACGTTGCTCACCACACTCTGTCTGGCTTCGTTGTTTGCTGAATGCAACAGTTACGTTGGGTAATTCATGCTTCTTGATTGCTGTGCTAAGTCTCGCCTTAGCTTCCCGTGCGATCGGCACGCATCTTTATTGTTTCATCCCTGCTTTGATGGTGTATGATTTATGAGGAATAAATCATGTTCGCACCTGCACGCTTTGTATGGAGTGGTCCATCTGCATCCCGAGAGAACAAACCCCGCAGTAAGATGCGATCCTCACGTGATACATTCAAACATGAATAAAGACAGAAAGTCTACTCATTGCGCATTCCCAACTAGGGCCGGTTTTTGCTTTGGGGAATGTGGGCTGCCGCCCAGGGGGCAATCTATATGAGTGTGCATTCAGAAGTAAAAAAAAAAATAAAAGTCTAAACAAAACGTGCCAGTTTTCTAGACCAGTGGTTCTCAACCTTTTTTCAGTGATGTACCCCCTGTGAACATTCTTTTAATTCAAGTACCCCCTAATCAGAGCAAAGCATTTTTGGTTGAAAAAAAGAGATAAAAAAAGTAAAATACAGCACTATGTCATCAGTTTCTGATTTATTAAATTGTATAACAGTGCAAAATATTGCTCATTTGTAGTGGTCTTTCTTGAACTATTTGGAAAAAAAGATATGAAATTAACTAAAAACTTGTTGAAAAATAACCAAGTGATTCAATTATAGATAAAGGTTTCTACACATAGAAGTAATCATCAACTTAAAGTGCCCTCTTCGGGGATTGTAATGGAGATCCATCTGGACTCATGAACTTAATTCTAAACATTTCTTCACAAAAAAATAAATCTTTAACATCAATATTTATCGAACATGTCCACAAAAAATCTAGCTGTCAACACTGAATATTGTTGCATTTCTTTTTCAGTTTATGAACTTACACTCATGTTTTGTTGTAGTATTATTTAATAAATGTATTTATAAATGATTTTTGAATTGTTGCTATTTTTAGAATATTTTTTAAAAATCTCAATTACCCCTTGGCATACCTTTGAGAAACCCCAGGGGTACACGTACCCCCATTTGAGAACCACTGTTCTAGACTACTGCTGCTCAATTCTATTTGGGGCACTTTTTACATAGAGAAGGCAGCACAATTGCTCCAAGGTAAGGGCCGCTATTTGCCGACCTGTCTTTCTAAAACGAAGGCGTTAATATTTTGACTTTTCCAAAAGTCGCCTCTGCAAAGGGGAGGGAGGCAGGGGATCAACCTGCAAATGCAGAGGTCGGCAATTAGAGTGGGCTGAGCGATAGTCTAACGGTGAGGCCACACAACACAAACTGCTTCCACATAAATTGTATTTAATTCCTAAACTTAAAATAAACCCATATATATCTACATGTAATTAATAGGGCTATGTGAAAAATGAGGAAAACAATGTCTGCAGTCATCTACGTCAGTAGTCCCCAAGGCCGTGGCCCAATTGGTACCGGGCCGTAGAACAATTTTTTATTAATTAATTAAATCAACATAAAAAACACAATATACACTTACAATTAGTGCACCAACCACAAAAACCTCCCTTTTTCATGACAAAAACATCCCTTTTTCATGACAAAGGGAAAAAAAAAAAAAAGGATCCTCCCCCCGGGCCGCGGGACAAATTATTAAGCGTTGACCGGTCCGCGGATACAAAAAGGTTGGGGACCACTGATCTACATGACTCATGTGACTGCGGTTGATTGACGGGTGACTTGACGGTGTTACCACGTTGGAAAAAGGTTATGAAAAACTTAATGATGTCGAGTCTTCATCTTAATAATGGATAAAAAAAAAAAAAACCCAAAGAAGCCTACAAGTGCCCAAAAAATAAGAAAAAATAAGTTGAGAAACGGGAACAAGTTAACTGAATGCAGAGTGCCGTGAGTGACAGTAGGCTACAGGCCATACTTGCTAACCCTCCCAGATTTTCCCGGAGACTCCCAAAATTCAGCGCCTCTCCCAAAAACCTCCCGGAAGAAATTTTCTCCCGGAAATCTCCGGAAATTCACGCCCCCTCCGGCTCCATGCGGACATGAGTGGGAACAGCCTGTTTTCACGTCCACTTTCCTGTTATATAAACAGCTTGACTGCCCAATCACGTTATAACATCTACGAATTTTTAATAAAAAACTGCGCACACAAGGAGACGAAGCAGAAGAACGAGGAAGTTACAGCCATGGCGACACCGCCTGTAATAGAGTGATTCTATGTTGTCTGTTGCCATCTCCTGGTGAATGTTGGCTATAGGGTTATGAGGTTGCTTTTTGATTGGCCAACGATTTACGTGCTGTTGTGCACCTGACAGCAAGAAGTGACTCTCGCCAGTACGCAAATGGCAGTACAAAGGTTACTCAAATAGTAAAAGGTAAGTGTTGTTGTTGTTTTTTTTAATAACCAGCAAGCACAGTACAGTTAGTAGAACAACTGTGTTTTTATTACTGCGTATTTGATAGGTGCCGTCTGAAATTCAACTATTTATTTTATTTATATATATAAATATAATAAAATAAATATATATAGCTAGAATTGATTGAAAGTCAAGTATTTCATATTTATATATATATATATGAAATATATATGAAATACTCGAGTTGGTGAATTATACTCGTCCCCTCTTAACCACGCCCATGGATCAATCAATCAATCAATGTTTACTTATATAGCCCTAAATCACTAGTGTCTCAAAGGGCTGCACAAACCACTACGACATCCTCGGTAGGCCCACATAAGGGCAAGGAAAACTCACACCCAGTGGATACCCCCAAACAATGTTCCCTCTAATTTTCCATATGCGTGAGCAAAGGTAAAAACTCCTTGAGTATTCACTGGAGCACAGGTGAGCGACGTCAGATGTGCACATGCACTGTGGCCACACCAGCAGGACACCTGTCCCAAACCTGACTAAATAACAAGTGAGATGTAATCAAATGACAGCAGTCATTTCCATGAGGTGGCGTTCCTGCCTTGGAAATAATTTGTACCCCTTTCAGATATCGCATTTAGTTGCCACTAAAACATTCACATGTTGCACAATGAGATGTAAACATAGGATCATGTGTACATTCCTGTAACTTTGTATTTGTAATATATATCTTTAGTAGTATTTCTTTAATATAACAACATCATTTCATGATTAATATTTATGAATTAAGATTAAGTTGACAAAAAAACATTTTATTTTTCACTAAAGAAGGGTTCGGTGAATGCACATATGAAACTGGTGGGGTTCGGTACCTCCAACAAGGTTAAGAACAACCGATCTATTTTATTTAAAAAAAACAAAAAAAACATGTAATTTTAAAATATTAAATGAAACCAATACGCATCAATTTTATTTGATAAATAAGTCCTTTGGCAGCTCTAAAATTATAAAATTACGTTGCTGACTAGACGATGTGTCTAATATTTTTATTTATTTATGACCACCTAAAATGTTGACACACACATATAAGACTAAGGATTATTGTCTGTTCATCTTGTGTCTGTGCATGCCGTGTGTGAAAACATGTCACTTTGCACGTCCTTCCCACATGTGCTAAATAAAATGCCAAGTAGTGGTCGCAAAACAGTGATAAGTGCGTGTTAAACAGTTATATTTGCATCTTCCCTTCACAGTTTTGCTTACAAACTGACTCAAAATGGATTACGCGCCGTATTCTGGTCACTTAACAGACAATCCATTGTGCACGTTTAGTAAATCAGCTTTTTCCATGTGCTATCAAGTTTGCATGTGTTTTAGTTTGCACAAACCTTTAGTAAATCAGGCCCTAACTCTGTCGACCAGCTTACGTTAAAAATTCCACTGTAAATCTGCCAGGCTCGATATGCAAAGCCTTTGGCGGTCTGCAAGGGCTATTTGCTCTGGGTTGTACTTCCTGTCAGACACTGAGGAGGTGAGAGCGTGTCAGTGTGCTGACAGCTGTCAGCTGATAACCAACGCACCGACCAAAATAACCCAAACTTACGCCCTTGACCCTGAACAAGCATTTGTTGTGTTAGCGTCATAATGCATCATTACAGTCTGGGCTCCAGTGCATGCAAACAACTCAGTGCTACCAGGACGTGTGTACTTACCAAAGTATATAGCTTTTACTTCCCATGATGGGAGCGTCTTCTCCTATACCACGATAAATACTTGTTATCAACAGAATCATAACAGAATGAAGGTAGCTAATAAATATGCCGTGATGGAGGCAACAAATCAGTGCATGCCTCGGATTTATGCCCTTAATAACTCCATTTGGCATGACGATGACACCTGCTCAGCCACACAAAATGGAACTGAATATTTCATTCCGTGTCAAAGGAAGAAGACCCATTTCTTTTCTCTTGTGTCTTCTTTTTTACTTCCCTACACTTGTGTTAACAGCCCTGCTTAAGACATTAGGCTCCACGTCCATACGCAGCTGCTGCCCTGTTAGAGCGGGGGGAATCATCTCGCAGATCCTCTTTTAGGTATTCCTTTATGGGCCGTGGCATGAGCTATGAACGAGAGACAACGACAATGACCTAAGAACATTAATCACGGAGTAACATATGGTAATGGAAGGTTATCAATTCCACCACACTCTGTGATTAAGGAGGGCATGCAGCGGGGAGGAGCGAGAACACAAGAAAGCGAGATGGCGTTAAAGACAGTAGGTCGTGGAAAGAGGAGAAGGATAGGAGTTGAAAAGTTGAAGCGTGATTTTTGTGGTCCAAATTCTTCTGGAAACTAATTCAGGCAAAAACTATGCACAAAAATCACGCTTCAACTTTTCAACTCCTATCCTTCTCCTCTTTCCACGACCTACTGTCTTTAACGCCATCTCGCTTTTTTGTGTTCACGCTCCTGGGTTCAAATCCAGGCTCAGGATCTTTCTGTGTGGAGTTTGCATGTTCTCCCCGTGAATGCGTGGGTTCTCTCCGGGTACTCCGGCTTCCTGCCACTTCCAAAGACATGCACCTGGGGATAGGTTGATTGGCAACACTAAATTGGCCCTAGTGTGTAAATGTGAGTGTGAATGTTGTCTGTCTATCTGTGTTGGCCCTGTGATGAGGTGGCGACTTGTCCAGGGTGTACCCCGCCTTCCGCCCGATTGTAGCTGATATAGGCGCCAGCACCCCCCGCAACCCCGAAAGGGAATAAGCGGTAGAAAATGGATGGATGGATGGATGGATAAAACTACTTGTATTATTTTGTGTTTGTATAATAGCCTTTTCCCAAACTTAGTCGATTTGTATTCACAAGTGCACAGTGCATATTTTTTCTCAAAAGGTGGCCTCCGCTATGATGGGTTTTGCTCCACAGTGTTGTGTGCTATCATGTTTGTGTTGTGGGACCCTACCTGCCTTCATAATAGTTCTGCTCATTCCGCTTTTCTTCAGCCTGCCCAAGATATTTGCTGTAGTTACGCTTAATAAAATGCTGTTTTATTTAGCCTTACTTAGTTTTAAACCGGGGCAGCATGGTGATACAGGGGTTAGTGCATGTACCTCACAATACCAAGGTCCTGAGTTCCATTCCTGGCTCGGGATATTTCTGTGAAGTGAATTATATTTATATAGCACTTTTCTCTAGTGACACAAAGCGCTTTACATTGTGAAATACAGTATATAAGTTACATTTAAACCAGTGTGGGTAGCACTGGGAGCAGGTGGTTAAAGTGTCTTGCCCAAGGACACAACGGCAGTGACTCGGATGGCTCAAGCGGGGATCAAACCTGGAACCCTGAAGATCTTATTTGCCGCCCTTCTAGGTCAGTGGTTCTCAAATGGGGGTACGCATACCCCTGGGGGTACTTGAAGCTATGCCAAGGGGTACGTGAGATTTTTTTTTAAATATTCTAAAAATAGCGAGAATTCAAAAATCCTTTATAAATATATTTATTGAATAATACTTAAACAAAATATGAATGTAAGTTCATAAACTGTGAAAAGAAATGCAACAATGAAATATTCAGTGTTGAAAGCTACAGTTTTTTTTGTGGACATGTTCCATAAGTATTGATGTTAAAGATTTCTTTTTTTGTGAAGAAATGTTTAGAATTAAGTTCATGAATCCAGGTGGATCTCTATGACAATCCCCAAAGAGGGCACTTTAAGTTGATGATTGCTTTCTATGTGTAGAAATCTTTATTTTAAATTGGATCACTTGTTTATTTTTCAACAAGTTTTTTGTTATGTTTATATATTTTTTTCCAAATAGTTCAAGAAAGACCACTGCAAACAATTAATATTTTTGCACTGTTATACGATTTAACAAATCAGAAACTGATGACATAGTGCTGTATTTTACTTCTTTATCTCTCTTTTTCAACCAAAAATGTCAATAGAACAGTTAGCTCTATCTTTTGACACTTCTTCCACTCCCGTCCTTGCACGCTACACCGCTACAACAAAGATGACGGGGAGAAGACGCTGCCGAAGGTGTGCCTCGTAAATAAGACCGCCCACAAAGCGGTGGATCCTGAAGCGACTGTCAGAAAGCATCTTGAAGATGATCTGTAAAACATCATCTATGCAACATTTTGACCAACTAACCGCCATTACTGTCATGATCCGTGGCCCGGATCATGTTTTGTCATTTTCTGTTAATTTTAGACTCCCTTAGTTCCTGTTTGTGCACCTCCTGAGTCTGTTTTAGTTTCCATGGAGATTAATTCGGTTCACCTGGCTCTGGTTAGTGGTCGGCACACTCACTTGTTGTCGACATATAATCAGAGAACTATTTATTCACCTCTCTCGCCACACTCGTCCTGGCTTCATTGTTTGCTCCATGCAACAAGTTACGTTTGGTTATTCCTGTGATTCTTGATTCTTGTTCCTGCGCTAAACTTCGCCATAGCTTCCCATGCCATCAGCCCGCTTTTCTTTTTATTCTTGTTTTGTCTGCTTGTATCTACGGTGTATGATTTATGGGAAATAAATCATCTCCTACGTTAAATTCATTTTAAAAAATCATGATTATGACCCATTTAATGTGCCTTTTAATCCGGTGCACCTTTTGGATGAAAATAGACCTACATAGACCCGCTCATCGGCAGTGCGCCTTATAATCCGGTGCGCCCTATGGTCCGAAAAATACAGTAATTCAAATTATAAAAGCGAATAATAACCTGTGATGAATCACAAATAATCCCAGTTCAAAAGTTTGACTAATCTGATGTAGAATTAGAATGATTTGATAGCACTATTTTAACATCTACCTTTTCTTGACCTACAAAAAATGTCTGTCCCCAAATGGTCACTTTTCCCCAACTAGTCGCAGGATGTATCATTTACTTGAGACAAACATCTCCTTCAAAAGAAAACAGGTAATAATTAGACCTTTTTTCATTGATACTGTCACTCACACACTGTAGTTTAGGCCAATTTGAATTGGTGCTCACCAAAACAGCAGTACATACACGGGAACATAAAAAGGTCATATACCACGGCTATGACCTTCGTCTTTTTAAAATGTACTTTCATATTAGTTCTGCCTATATCCAGCCTGCCAAGGTTCTTACAGTTTGTATTTTCTTTTGAAAGTTCTTAGAACTCACACGCTGTGTGTATTATGTAAGTTTAAATTTCCTTTTTATTTGCCATATACTGTTTTTAAATTAAAGATGAATTGAGCAAACGGGCAAATTTTGTAAAAAAAAAAAATTCACAACTGCCAATCACAAACGCAGATCATCTCTGGTTGAGACTGCATTTATTTTTAGTCTCCCAGCTGACGAAATAGCAGCTAATCATCTGTCTCCATTTACAGAGTAGAGTTGTTCCCCTAGGTTATTAATAATAACCTCCATTACAGAAAATAAACAACATTTCTTAGTATCTAAAGTACCATTATCAGGTAACGATATCACTGGAGGACAAGCCAGGAGTAGGCATGCTCATAGTGTAGCTGGAGTCACGGTACATCAGAAGGTAAGCAGCTATTAACCAGAAATTAACAAGAAGATTAATAAGAGTGTAGAAAGTGACAATATAGCAACTGTTGGTGTGTCAGCATTGTCACAGTCAATACATCACACTTAAGAGGACAGCGGATCAATACGTACATTAACCGTGTCGATACTGACGGTAGTATCAGTATATGATCGATACTTGAGTGATTAGTTCAATATTTTTATTTTGTAGAAATATATTTTTTGTTAATGTTTACAAACTCTCGAGAATAATTTTCCTGGACACGTGAGGATTTTGAAGGCGAAACTCACAGGATTCAAATGAGTGTTATATAGTACCGTATTTTCCAAACTATAAGCCAATACTTTTTTACTAAGCTTCAAAACAGGCAGCTTATAAAACAACGGGGCTAATGTATGTATTTTTCTTCGTTAACGGCCGTAAAGTTTTGTATCCAACAAATAGTTTTCACATAACTCCAACAAAAACATTGAACGTCTGTTATTGTCCGTGCCATGGCTCCATCTTTTAGACGAGTTCACTTTCAGCAGGTGCTGTGGGTTGAAAATGTACTTCCTGTTTTGTGCCTTTAAACAGCGGTTTACTCGTCCATTGCATTTTTTGCTCGTATGGATTCTTTATTCATTACTCCAAGCAATGTTTCCAAGTTTTACAATACAACTAAAACAATTCTTAATTACTGAACCGTCCCATGTGTGATTTCAGTAGGAGTGCTTTCATGCATTATTAGTGCTATCGTAATATAATCAAGCTAGCTGTGTTAGCATTAACGAGGATGCTTAATCATTTATAAGTGTCTGTGTTAGTATTATAAACACACAATAGCATTATTTTTTCTATAGTTTCCGTTTAGTAAATTCACCAAAATGTCAATGTGGAATTATTGAGTCTGTTTAGCTGATTGGAAAGCTCATATCCGCGGCTCGTGGGTCTCTGAGAGTGATTCATGTTTTTGTTTGATCAGCCATTTGTATCCGTGTTATAGGGCACCATTTGGAAACAATTAAAGTATGTTAAATAAACATTTACAAAAACTTTCCTACCGGTATTTATCTGCGGCTTACAGTCCAGTGCGGCTAATATACTGTATGTAAAAATATATATTTATTCTACAATTTGGTGGGTGTGCCCTATGGCCCGGAAAATATGGTAATTTTGTAATTTTTATGCACTATTTACTTAATTTTGCCCAAATAATTATATTTAAAAAAAAAGAAAAGAAAATAAGGAACTATTTTAAATATGGTGTTGATATTGTTAAACTGTCAATAGCCCTCACCATAAATATATTGAAAAATGTACAGTTAATAATACACGCAATCTGTATGTCATCAGTTTCTGATTCATCAAATTGTATAACAGTGCAAAATATTGCTCATTTGTAGTGGTCTTTCTTGAACTTTTTGGAAAAAAAGATATAAAAATAACTAAAAACTTGTTGAAAAATAAACAAGTGATTCATCCATCCATCCATTTACTACTGCTTATTCCCTTTGGGGTGGCGGGGGCGCTGGTGCCTATCTCAGCTACAATCAGGCGGAAGGCGGCGTACACCCTGGACAAGTCGCCACCTCATCGCAGGGCCAACACAGATAGACAGCATTCACACTCACATTCACACACTAGAGCCAATTTAGTGTTGCCAATCAACCTATCCCCTGGTGCATGTCTTTGGAGGTGGGAGGAAACCGGAGTACCCGGATGGAACCCACGCATGCACGGTGAGGACATGCAAACTCCACACAGAAAGATCCTGAGCCCGGGATTGAACCCTGACTACTCAGGACCTTCAAATTGGGAGGCAGACGCACTAACCTCTCTGCCACCGTGAAACCCAACAAGTGATTCATTTATAAATAAATATTTCTACACATAGAAGTAATCATCAACTTAAAGTGCCCTCTTTGGGGGTTGTCATAGAGATCCATCTGGATTCATTAACTTAATTCTAAACATTTCTTCACAAAAAAAGAAATCTTTAACATCAATATTTATGGAACATGTCCACAAAAAATCTAGCTGTCAACACTGAATATTTCATTGTTTCATTTCTTTTCACAGTTTATGAACTTACATTCCTATTTTGTTAAAGTATTGTTCAATAAATATATTCATAAAGGATTTTTTAATTGTTGCTATTTTTCGATTATTTAAAAAAAAATCTCACGTACCCCTTGGCATGCCTTCAAGTACCCCAAGGGCAACGCGTACCCCCATTTGAGAACCACTGTATTAAGTTATTATTTTTTTGGATTAGAAAGTCATTTACATTCTGCGTCATTTACAGCACCTGTGAGGAAAGCATATAGGGGTGCATAGGTAAATGGTAAATGGTTGTACATGTAAAGCGCTTTTCTACCCCTTTTTAAGGAGCCCAAAGTGCTTTGAGAGTATTTCCACATTCACACACCCATTCACACACTGATGGCGGGAGCTGCCATGCAAGGCGCTAACCAGGACCCATCAGGAGCAAGTGTGAAGTGTCTTGCTCAAGGACACAACGGACGTGACTAGGATGGTAGAAGCTGGGGATTAAACCAGTAACCCTTAGATTGCTGGCACGGCCACTCTCCCAACTTCGCCACGCCGTGGTGACACTGATGGAACAAATGTCGGGTGAAGAGACCGGCGGTGACAACATTTTTTGACCACTGCTTACGCAACACTTGAGTTTAGTTTGGTTTATAGCTTTATATGTAGTTAAATCGTTTTTTGTTAACCTTGGAAAGAAAACCTTTTTTTTTGCAAATAAAGCTATTTCTGGAAAGACTAAAGTTGTAGTTTGAAGTGCGCATGGAAGTGCACCACCTGTCCTGGTTCAGCCCACGGCCTTTGGTTTTTAACCTGGAAAGTTTGGAAAGGCCGATACAGGCTATATAAATAAACTTTGACTGATCGATTGATTGATTGCAGTTGAGCAATAAACATTACTGTCCACTCTGGCATGCAATAGTCTATACTTTTTTAGTTTTAAGCATAAACGTTGAATAAATGTGTGATTTTTGTCAGGTCTTCCAGTGCTTCAGGAGGGAATTTCCAAACAAATATTTTTTTAATGTTGATACACCCGATTAGAAAGTATCAGGAGTCCTTTGGAGCGTTTAATCAATACATTGTGCTCCTAAAGTCTCTGGGCTCAGATAAATAACCAGCGTTAGCACAAGGAGAATATGTCTCCCAAATGTTTCTGTCAGTGCATGAAAGAGATGTAAGTATTAATTTTTGAGACATGAGGGTGACTTGACTTTACATCCCATCTCGTGGGGCCGGGGAGCTTCCAGCCTGCCTCGTTCACAGCGTTTTGCCGGAGATTTATAGATGATCCACCCTGATCTCATTACCATGCGGCTGAATTATCTCATCGCTCGCATTAATCCGCTGATTACATTTGATTTAATTTTCATAATAATTAAAGTGAACCATCACTAAAATGAATTGAGGACGTGTGCAAGCGGCTGGGCATACGTGTGTGTTGGCGACGTCGTGGCTGGCGAGAACAGGCTGATGTCGTGCCATTGCAGCTTCTGCCTGTGTCCGTGTGTGTTGAGGAATCCACCAGGAATGATTAAATTGATGGGGGCAGAATGAAATGAAAGAAGGGTAGGACGAGACAAAAATGATTAAATTAGCATATCACAAACATCTCATATGAGAACAACAATCCCGGGCTTCTTAAGCAGCCGGCGACAATCTGCAGGCTGGCGGTGTTGTTGTTAAGACACCTGTCATCCTTAAAGGTCTCCACGCTGACTGACCTGCAGACAAAGGAGACGGAGTGTGTGAGCTCTGCGTTAGGTGGCAGCAAAGATGCACTGACTCCTTAGTACAGGACTAATCATCAATTCTGCCTTACAAAGGTATAAATACTCAGTTTCGCTCGACAACTGCCAGGTGGATTAAGTTGTATGAGGAGTTTGCCCTGCACCACACTGACAGTCAGGTGTATTCATAAGCTATTGCTTTAAAAATACCTTTACATTGTGTAGTAGTACTTAGTGTAGTTAGTGTTTTCAAATGTTGAGTTGAGTTGAGTTTGAGTTTATTTGGAACATGCATGCATACAACATGGTACATCCCAATTTCCAGTTTCTCTATTCAACATGTTCGAAAAGGAGTAGGAAGAAGCTGAGCTCATTTAATCCTACCCCGTTTCCTTTACATAGCAGTTGCTAAAACTTTTGTTCCATTCCTGTTCTCAATTTATTCACAATATACTCCATAAGTAGTAACAATTAAAAAAAATTAATTGATAATAATTGGTGATGTAAATTATATTTCCTGTGGTGAGATCCCACTTCCAAAGACATGCACCTGGGGATAAGTTGATTGGCAACATTAAATTGGCCCTAGTGTGTGAATGTGAGTGTGAATGTTGTCTGTCTATCTGTGTTGGCCCTGCGATGAGGTAGCGACTTGTCCAGGGTGTACTCCGCCTTCCGCCCGCTTGTAGTTGAGACAGGCACCAGCGCCCCCCGCGACCCCAAAGGGAATAAGCGGTAGAAAATGGATGGATGTTAGGGCTGTCAAATGTATATTTTTTTAAATCAGATTAATCACACTTTTGAAATTGGGCGGATTAAAAGACTGTATTCGCCCCCCGCCACCTCCCACCGACCCCTCACACACACACACACACACACACACACACACACACACACACACACACACACACCCGAGGACAGAATCCAACTGGACTAAAAGCGAGATGATCCGTGGCCCGGATCATGTTTTGTTGTATTAGTTTTACCACTCCAGTTCTCATTTCAGCAACCCTGGGTTTGTGTTTTGGTTACCATGGGGGCTGATTAGTTTCACCGGCCTCTGATTAGTGTTTGGGACGCTCACCTGCTCCTGAGCTCTAATCAGAAAGCTACATATTCCTGTTTTGCACCCCACACTGTCTGGCTGTTTTATTTGCTTCCATGCATCACGTTGATTACTTCTGGATTCCTGAGCTAGGCTTAGCCATTTGTTTTCTTGTTAGCTATTCCATTAGATCCCCGTGCTATCGGCTTGCTGTAGACTTAGACTTTGACTTCCTTTTTATTTTCATTCAAATTTGATAAAAAAAAATATTGAACAGGATAAAAAAAATCAATAAGGTGCAGATATAAATAAATAGATTACTGCACAGATAAATATATTGCACTTTTGCATATGCATCCAGGTTTATGGATGTATGTTATATTGACTTTATATTCCAGCGATTTAATCCATTTTGTGGGGGAATTGAGGGGATTGTTATCAGCGATCCTCTCCAAAGTTTCTCATAGTCATTCATATTGACATCCCACTGGGTTGTGAGTTTTTCCTTGCCCTTTTTGGGCTCTGAAACAAGGACGTCGTTGTGGCTTGTGCAGCCCTTTCAGACACTTTTGATTTAGGTCTATATAATAAACATTGATTGATTTCGACCATCTTTTGTGAGTTTTAAAGGCAGCATTGATGCAAATCAGGTCATGACTCCCATTGGCTCCTTAATTTAAGTTTGTTCATCAAATAGAATGCATTAAAAAAAGACATGTGTGGTCTTGTTTCTTATAAGGATTGGGAATTACAGGCAACATCCCCCCCAAAATTGCAGTTCTCCTTCAGATGCGTATTTGCTCAAAACAGTTAAGTCCTGCCGTGTGTATTTTGAAGTGAAATTTTCCAGGGAGCACACCAGTCGGAGTTTCCTCACTCATCTTTGCACTAATACATGCATTGACCTGATCACTAATCATAGCAACCAATGCCACATTTCAGGTAACCGTCCACAGTTATGGTAAAGGAGGATGTGCATCAAATTGTGCGATTAATCTGTGTATATACATAATTATCGTGTTGCCTTTTTTTGTGATTAATCACAACTAATTCTTTTGACCGCCCTGTTCGATATATATCCTTAAATAATGTAATTCAGAGGAAATAAATAAAATCACAACATTTGGGCCTGCCTAATGAGGATACTGGTATGTAAACATGATTTAAAGGGGACCTCTGATGATTCTTATCTGCATTTAAAGGGGAACTGCACTTTTTTAAAAATGTGCCTATTATTCATCATCATTATGAAAGACATGATGACAGATGCTTTTATTTTAATGCATTCTAACTTGTAAATAAAAGTCCACTTACAGTGGTGCCAGTGGGAGGTTCTCTATTCCGCCCATAAAGTTCAATAAATAACCATTCAAAAACCGCCAACAATACTCTATTTACATTTCATGACTTGAATATCGACAAAGTACTAGTGCTATTATTATTATAAGCGCTAACGCAGACTAACTATTTATATCGGCTCTGTCATCACTAGTGTGGGTGTAGCTGAGCTAAATTTTATTTTATCTCATTTAAATTTTGGTCATTTATTTACATAATTTTTTGTTGTGAACTTCCTCAAAAGTGTCTCTTATTGTAAATAGTAGGGGTGTGGGGAAAAATCAATTGGAATACGAATCAATTCGAATACGTTGTGCGATTCAGAATCGATTCTCATTTAAAAAAAAATCTATTTTCTTTTTTTATCAATCCAACAAACCACTACACAGCAATACCATAACAGTGCAATCCAATTCCAAAACCAAACCTGACCAGCAACACTCAGAACTGCAATAAACAGAGCAATTGAGAGGAGACACAAACACGACACAGAACAAACCAAAAGTAGTGAAACAAAAATTAATATTATCAACAACAGCATCAATATTAGTTATAATTTCAGTATAGCAGTGATTGAAAATCCCTCACTGACATGATCATTATACATTTATAAAAATTTGAAAAAAAGAACAGAAGTCTCACAGTGGCATACACTTGCATTGCATCTCATAAGCTTGTCAACACACTGTGTCCAATATTTTCACAAAGATAAAATAAGTCATATTTTTGGTTCCTTTAATAGTTAAAACAAATTTACATTATTGCAATCAGTTGATAAAACATTGTCCTTTAACAATTATTAAAGCATTTTTTTTTTTTTTTTTTAAATCTACTACTCTGCTTGCATGTCAGCAGACTGGGGTAGATCCTGC
Organism: Nerophis ophidion; assembly: GCF_033978795.1. Classification (NCBI taxonomy): domain Eukaryota; kingdom Metazoa; phylum Chordata; class Actinopteri; order Syngnathiformes; family Syngnathidae; genus Nerophis; species Nerophis ophidion. The sequence goes on along the minus strand of NC_084612.1, from coordinate 22,236,446 downwards.
TGAAATCCTTCGTATTGAATGAATACAGAATAGTTTTGAATCGGAAAAATATCGTTTTTGAATCGAGAATCGAATCGAATCAAAAAAATCGATTTATTATCGAATCGAAAAAATCTATATATTTGTAACTGCTGTGTACCCGTCCCGTCAAGAATCCACACACAGGCTGGTTTGGATGATGTGGTTCTTTACTGGTAGCTGCAATGAGTGATCAGAATGCACATACACACAATATGCGGTTAGCACCTCTGCTGGTTTCGATGTCATTAGCAGAGTGCAGGAAGTCTGCTCAAGTACATAACATTTTCGTATTTTACAAATACATGTAGTACAATTACAGGTGTAACTTAATACAATGGTTTCTAACAGTATACTTTTTTTGTGTGATCGTATAGTGGTTTTAACTTGCTTTTATCTTCACTGGTATTACATTCAATTCAATACAATATATTTTTAACTTTTTTTTTTTTTTTAACCAACATCATCATTTTTTATATATTTATGAAATAGAAGATAGAAAAGTACAAGATACAATACAAGACATGACATGACAAAATCATTAAATGGACTTTTAGCACCCTCTGGTGGCGACTAGCGAAAATGACAGACCACGTTGCGTCCATGCCAAAATGTCGGACAATTCAAACTTAAACATGAATGTACGAACACGTAACACGCACATAGAGCAACAATTATTACCTGCAATGAGTGATCAGAATGCACATACACACAATATGTGGTCAGCACCTCTGCTGGTTTCGATGTCTATAGGGGAAAATAATATCGACTTCAATGCAAAATAGTAGTACATCTAATCTGAGCAACAACCAATTCAAAACGAAGATTCCATAACATAGCATTTCAACTGCTGTTAAATAACTGTGTATCTTACGATAAATATCACGTTAGCTTTAGTGTAATTTACAATACTTTGCGGAGCAATATCGGAACATGTCTTACCATTAGCAGAGTGCAGGAAGTCTGCTTATAGCTTCTGGTTTCCGGTCATATTTACAGATTTTCAGGTACCAGCAGATGGCGCAATTGGACCTCATTGCATTACAAAACAATATACATATTTTAGCAGGAATTTCACTCAAATAAATAAAGTATTTTTTTATACCCGTTACATACACCCCCCTGAAATTCTGCTAAATTTAGGAGTGCAATACTTGAGACAAATATAAAAAAAACAAGTACATTACTAGGAACAAAACTGGTGTGCAAGTCAATTCTAAAACTCTCTCAAAAAGGAGTGTGAAAAGAAAGAAGGTGATCAATCTCCTAACTAAACACAGACTCAGAGATGCCTATTACACCTCTGAAATGCAATATGTTGTACCTATAGCTTCAAGTACTACTTAGACTCTTCTTTGGTCAAATACTTTCATAACTCAAACTGAAATTACATCTCTAAAGAACTTAAACAAGGAACTAACAGATACTGTGGACACAGAATCCTCACCTACGACTTGCTTATTCATCTGACAAATAAGGCTTTGCGGAGGGTTCATGGAACTACGATCTCTGAGACCATAACGGCCAGGCTGTGTGCAAATCGCTTGAGCTAAAGGGCCTGGAACGTCACTGTTCGGAATGTCATTGTGCGGGGAGTCAATGCCTTGTTGAAAGTCTTTGTCAGTGGGAGCAACATCTGTGGGGATATTGTCAGGAGGGGACTTGTCAGTAGAGTCAGTGTCCAAAGGTGTCACATCTGGATGGACAGTTACAAGAGGGGCAACTTCTGTGTCAGTGACTATATCTTCAGAGCACTGTGGTGAACCTTCCACACCATTGACAGCAGCATGGTCAACATCTTCAGGGACTCGCTGACTGTCCTGACTGGACGCGGTGACTGAGAGAGTCGGACTGAGCAGCATCAGACCTCCGTTTAGACGAGTCATCCTCCTCATCAGAATGGACTTCGCCTTCTGAATGGACTTCCTCTTCACTTGTCCGCATCAGCCAGTTGACTGTACGTACATCACTGTCTTCCACCAGATCAGGCACGTCAGGACATACATCACTTCCATGCGCAGCAGCATCACATTCAGAGTGCTCAGAGACATTGTCCAGATCTCCGTCACAGGGCAGGAAGCTAATAGAGAGTAGTAGATTCCGGTGAACGACTCTCGCTCTACCTGTCAGGCAATCCTTGACTCTGTTGACATTGAGGTCAGGTCTGACTGAGATGACTTCATAAGGGGTCGACTCCCATTTGTCTGCAACCTTGCGTTTTCCTGGCACACCTCTCTTGGCAATCAGCACTCTGTCTCCAACGACGAGGGGTGAGCCCTTGACTTTGCGGTTGTACAACTTGGCGTGGCGAGTCTGTTCCCTGACACTGTTCCTCTGCACAATCTGAGCAGCTTCATGTAGATCTTTCTTCAGTTGGGACACAAAGTCTGAGTGACTGACAACAGCGTCATTGGTGAGAGCATGCTGAAACATGACGTCGACAGGGGGACGAGGGATTCTTCCAAACATTAAGTAGAAGGGTGCAAAACCTGTTGTCTCATGCTCTGCGCAGTTGTAGCAGAAGGTAAGCTGCTGCAGCATTTGTGGCCACTTTGCTTTGGACTGAAGGGGAAGAGACCTGATCATATCTCCCAGGGTCCTGTTAAAACGCTCTGTGACACCATTTCCCATGGGGTGGTACGGAGTTGTATGGGACTTCTGTACCCCAGCCATCTCTAGAAGCTCCTTAATCAACTTGCTCTCAAAATTGGCTCCCTGGTCTGAATGGATGCACCGAAGAAAGCCATAAATGAGAAAGAAGTCATTCCAGAGACGACGAGCGACTTGCTTGGCAGTTTGATTCTTGCATGGGAAGGCGTGTGCCATCTTGGAGAAGTGATCGGTCACAACTAGAACATCCAAAGACTTATTCCCATGCTCAGCAGTCCAAAAGTCTATGCAGACCAACTCCATAGGCTCAGAGGTGACAATATTCTTGAGAGGCGCACGGCTGTGTGGCTCGGGTGTCTTCCCTACTATGCAGCGCTGACAAGACTGAACATAGTTTACAACATCACGTTCCATGCCACTCCAGAAGAATCGTTGCCTCACCAGCGACAAGGTACGATGCTGGCCTTGGTGACCTGCTGAGTCATGGAGACCTTGGAAGACTTTCTGCTTTAAAGAGTCTGGTACTATGAACTGGAGGATATTTTTGTTCATCTGGGGATCCTTCCTTATCTTGTACAGCATGCCATTCTGTATGGTCAGTCTACTCCAATGTTTTAGAAGTTTGATTACACTATGTGACTCAACAGCTCGCTCACGCTTTGTAGGTCTCTTGTGTCTCTGTACAAAGTACATGGCCCTGCCTACTGTCTTGTCTTGTTCTTGTTGACCAACAAGCTGACTCTGTGGGAGTGCAGTGGACTGGTCTTCCTTCTGTAGAAGACTAAAGGCAGCGTCTGCCCCAATCATGTGACTCACACCTCCAGTAGACTGAGCACTGAAGATGGCAGCGACTTCCTCTGACGCAACTGAGCCTCTTGTGTTTGGTGAAATTGCCTCTTGCACTGGCCTATCTGATGTTTCACCACCTTCGTCCACAACAGCTTGACAGTTGTTGGATACTCTGAACACCTCTTGTACCGTTCTGTCATTCACACCACTGACTTGTTCCAACAGTGAGGCATAAGGTTCGGTGACAAGGCGATGACCCACACACGACTGGAAAAATGGCTCACGGCTCAATGCGTCGGCTACAACGTTCTTTGGGCCAGGTATGTACTTCAAGTCGAAGTCATAAGCAGCGAGCTTCGCTACCCACCGCTGTTCACACGCGTCAAGTCTGGGTTTGGTCAGAATATATGTCAAGGGGTTATTGTCAGTCCATGTGGTGAAGTGTCTGCCTTTCAACCAGTGGCTGAATTTGTCACATACTGCCCATTTCAAGGCAAGAAATTCAAGTCGGTGCGCAGGGTAGTTTAACTGGGAACGAGAGAGTGTTCTACTCGCAAAGGCGACAGGTCTGGCTACCTTTCCACCAGGCGGAAGTTGCGACAGGACAGCTCCAATCCCATCAAAGGATGCATTGACAGCCAGAATGAACGGGGAATTGAAATCTGGGAGGGCTAGAATGGCACTTGTCATGAGGTCGTGTTTCAGTGTCTTGAACGCAGTCTGGCATGCGTCGGACCAATCAGCAGGAGTCAGCTTCACAGAACCTCCTTTCTTCACAGGTTTGCGACCTTTTTTGCGTTTGCACTGAGCACTAGGTTCAGCTGAGAGCCTGAACAGCGGTTTAGCCTTCGCAGAACATGCCTCAATGAAACTTTGGTAGTACATCACCATGCCTAAAAACGATCTGATTTTACTAGGACAAGGTGTTTTACCATCGGTTTCCATGACGTCTGAGACCTGTAGGTCATTTATGGCTCTGACCTTCTCAGGGTCTGTCTGAACTCCATCTTTACTGATGACGTGCCCGAGAAATTTCACAGTCCTCCTGAGGAAGAAACACTTCTTGGGTGAGAGCTTAAGGTTGTGCTCCTTGAGGCGGGCAAACACCATCTGCAGGGGTTTGAGTGCCGACTTCCTCCGTAGGTGCAAATACCATCAGATCGTCGAGATAACACAACAGGCTCGTGAAATTCTCGTCACCGAATATTGACATCATCATCCTCATGAAGGTAGCTGGACTGTTGCAAAGGCCCTGAGGGAGACGGTTATATTCATGAAGTCCAAAGGGTGATGAGAATGCTGTATACTTTTTGTCATCAGGGTGCAAGGGGACATTATAGAAGCCTGATGTCAGGTCCATTGTGGAGAATAGAGCATTTTCCCCGAGTGCGGCTAGAGCATCTGCTTGATGTGGCAGTGGGTAGGCATCTTTCACAGTTCTTGCGTTGAGCCATCTGAAGTCAGTGCATACTCTGAGGTCTCCATTCCGCTTCCATACAAGAACGAGTGCAGATGCATATTCACTGTTGGACTTTTGAATAATGCCTTTTTCCTCCATCTCATTCAGAGTCGTTCTCAGTTTGTCATATTGGCTTGGTGGTATGCGCCTGTATGGTAGACGGAACGGCTTGTCATCAACAAGATGGATACGATGCACAAACTCTTTTGCCTCTCCGCAGTCCATTTTGTGTCTGGAGAAAATTGATTCATATTCTTCAATAATGTGAACAAGCTTGTCCTTCCACTGCAGTGACACTTCGCATGACTTCAGATCGATGTCTTGCAGACCCAGAGTCTCCAGTGCACGCACCATGTCTTCTTCTGACCTTGGATGCACATCTTCGCTCTGCACACACTGCATGTTGCATTTGACCTCCTCTGCTTTGGGTAGATCTTCCACTGCGATACAGGGGGACACATCTGCGATTTTGGCGTTTCTTCTCAACACCACAGTTCTGTCTGTAGGGTTAATGACTTTAACGGGCACCCATCGATCTCCCCGAAGTGGAGTGATAACCCTTCCAACAAGGATTTGTTTGGGTCTGGCTTTAGACTGAGTTGGCTCAACGACCACTGTACTGCCTACAGACATCACAGCTGACTCGGGTAACTTGCCCAAAACAAGGTGCTCACTCTGTGGTTTCAGTGTTACACAACTCTTGACTTTCACGGTTCCCACCTTATCTGGAATGCATTCACCTCTCCATCTCTCTGTGTTGGACAGTAGTGACAAGAATTGGCATTGGTCATCAGTCTGACCATTGTCGGGCGAGGAAACAAGCCTCCAGTAGCCGTCAGTGCTCTTCAGTTGAGTTAGGATATGCTTGATAGCATTGCTGCCAAGGATCATTGCTTCTGTCTGGCCAGGCACAACGATCATCCTGCATCCGTAAACGGTAACATCAAGGTTATACATGTCTTTGGGGGAAAAACGGTGTCCACCGCAGCCTACAATGACATAATCATCAGCTGTGTCCTTCGTCATGTCAGGGCATTGGTGCAGCAGGGACTCAACAGCAGACTCACTTATTGTACAGGCCATCGACCCGCTGTCTAACAGTGCTTTGAAAGTGGGGCCATTCTTTACAAGTACAGGCGTGTAGAACAGGCTATCAGTCTCTGCTATTCTGTGGGATCCCTGAAATATCAGTTTCTTGGATGAGACTACTGTACTGCCACTAACTGCAGAGCGACTCATAGAGGGATTCAATATCAAGCATATCGGGCTTCTCATAACTGGTGGGAGGTTCAATTAGCTGATCTGCACGGTCCTCCCCTGTGTCCAGATCGGTCAGTTTTCCTGAGGCTGTGGAGTGGTCCTCCTTGCTGGACAGTCACGACGTGAATGACCTGGAGTATAGCACTTGAAGCAAAGCCTCTTCTCCCGGCAATGAGAGAAAGCACTGTGACCTTCATCTTTGCAAATAATGCATGGCATGTCAGTAAACCCGTCAACTCTGTTCTCAAGACACCTGAGTGGAGCGTTCTTCCTCACTTGTGACTGGTTAGAGGTTCCACACAGCAGAACCTTTTCCAACATAGCCATCACTTCCGCTAGGGGGACATACTGAGGGCTCTGGGTCTGAGGTGGCATGTGACCACTGCTGTCAAGGGCTGGACTATGGCTCACCTGAGCTGCGTGTACTGCGATGTCAATGTGTACTGGGGGGGTTGCTTTACAGCTCATCTCAGCATGGTACTCGTTCAGCACCTCCAGTACTTCACACACTGACCATTTGTCGATTGTTTAGGATCTAAAAGTGAGGGCCAGGTCTTTGCAGGGACAGTTCCTAACAAACATACGAGTCACCTCTGTTTCCGGGTTGTCCAGCGTCTTGCCCTGCTCTCTCAGACAGTCAATGGCGAGGTCAGCTGCCCTGTTCAGTCTCAGCCAGTAGTCATAAGGGTCTTCCTGGTCTCTAGGCAAAGTCGAGTAAAAGTCAGCTAAGGGGACAAAAGAGTACCTAGTACAGCTAAAGTGTTTTCTAAGTAGACCATAAATCAGATCAGGCTGAGCATGCATATTATCTATACCACTGCGACACACTATAATGAGCTTCACTGCAATACATGCTACCCTTGTGAACTGTGAACACACAAATACTGTGAACCGATGGCTTCATGGAGCGATGTGGTAGACAGGACGGTCACCGTTTCGACGAACTCGATAGAAGTCTCAGGTCACGGCACCAATGTAACTGCTGTGTACCCGTCCCGTCAAGAATCCACACACAGGGTGGTTTGGATGATGTGGTTCTTTACTGGTAGCTGCAATGAGTGATCAGAATGCACATACACACAATATGTGGTTAGCACCTCTGCTGGTTTCGATGTCATTAGCAGAGTGCAGGAAGTCTGCTCAAGTACATAACATTTTCATATTTTTACAAATACATGAAATACAATTACAGGTGTAACTTAATACAATGGTTTCTAACAGTATACTTTTTTTGTGTGATCGTATAGTGGTTTTAACTTGCTTTTATCTTCACTGGTATTACATTCAATTCAATACAATATATTTTCAACTTGTTTTTTTTTAACCAACATCATCATTTTTTATATATTTATGAAATAGAAGATAGAAAAGTACAAGATACAATACAAGACATGACATGACAAAATCATTAAATGGACTTTTAGTACCCTCTGGTGGCGACTAGCGAAAATGACAGCGTCCATGCCAAAATGTCGGACAATTCAAACTTAAACATGAATGTACGAACACGTAACACGCACATAGAGCAACAATTATTACCTGCAATGAGTGATCAGAATGCACATACACACAATATGTGTTCAGCACCTCTGCTGGTTTCGATGTCTATAGGGGAAAATAATATCGACTTCAATGCAAAATAGTACTACATCTAATGTGAGCAACAACCAATTCAAAACGAAGATTCCACAACATAGCATTTCAACTGCTGTTAAATAACCGTGTATCTTACAATAAATATCACGTTAGCTTTAGTGTAATTTACAATACTTTGCGGAGCAATATCGGAACATGTCTTACCATTAGCAGAGTGCAGGAAGTCTGCTAATAGCTTCCGGTTTCCGGTCATATTTAGAGATTTTCAGGTACCCGCAGATGGCGCAATTGGACCTCATTGCATTACAAAACAATATACATATTTTAGCAGGAATTTCACTCAAATAAATAAAGTACTTTTTTATACCCGTTACATATTATCGAATAATGACCCCAAAAATCAATATTGAATCGGATCGTGGGACACCCAAAGATTCGCAGCCCTAGTAAATAGGTTCCACTCTATTATTTTCCTTTACATACATTTTTGTTTCCCTGGGGTGTGATTTAGCGTAGCACCTGTGTGAGCACTGACTCTCAGAGCTGGTAAGTCACGTTTATGTCTCTCTCCCTTTATTTTTCTATAAACTTTTTGGTTGTCACTCTTAAAGTGTTTTATAAGAATGCACACTGTCTTGTGGCATGCTGTTAAGCATGACGGTTACATTTCCGAACTTTCCTTTTCTTAAATTGTTGTAAAAACCGGACTTTTATATGCTAAATGATGTGTGGATTAGCTTAATGCTAGCGGCAGTTGCTACGGGGTTTCCTGGTCTATTCATGGGTTTCCGATGACGTCACACCTGTCCCACAATTCCCTTCTCCGCCATCTTGTGTGTCAAAACAAACACTCGTAACCAAGGACGCCTCCGTTGTTATTTTTGTGAGGATGGGTCACACGTGTCGTTTGGGGCTGTGTAAACCGCGCCAATTCAGGACAAAGAACAAAAAAGTACTACGATATCCCTAAGGTTATAGTAAAACAGGGAAAAGAAACCGGGCGACTGTCGACAGAAAGGAGCAACCTGTGGCTGGCTAGAATCAATCGAGTGGGATTTACCCTTGTTCCAGCAAAACGACATTATAAAGTTTGCTCTGATCATTTTGTATCAGGTACTTTGAATTATGTTGCTCTCTGTATCGATGATAAAATGTATTATGGTTAGAATAGATATTAAAACATAGGAGGAACTACTGTGACTGTGCTTGTACTTAATAACGCTCGACGTCTGACGATGTTGTTGCACAAATATAACCTTCTATATATAATACAGGCAATCTCCGCTTATTTTTGGACGATTTTATTAAAATTTGAATGAATTAAATCAAGTAACCCTAAACTATGCAGTTGCATAGTTAGAATCATACAGTTCTGAAAATACTTTTTGGTACTTTTTATCAAGTGCTTCTGGACGATAGTCTTTAGCATATCCTGGAATCAGAGAAAGTAAGACAGGCTTAATTTTTCGTTTGGTTTTCATTTCTCTGTACAAGTTTGACAGTTCATCTTGTGTCCCCTTCTGTACTTCCGGTAGTTTCCTCTGTTTTAATGGTGCCGGTGTATCTCCAGATACGATTGCCTTGTCTAGCTTTCTCTTCATTGTCTTGGCGGATTTGAAGTTAATGTCCTGTATGGTTTTGTACCCAACTTTCTTGACTGCAGATGGAAGTAACCAGTAAGATTTTTCCTGTGTGACTGTCGTGTTGTTCCGCATCTTGACGCTCGCTTCAATGGCAAACAACAATGCAGAAACATGTGAACATATTTCGCCAATGCCTGCCATACACGTACAGTATCCTGATAAAACACGACCCGTCTTCTCTGATATGACCCATGGCACCAAACACGGATCAGTTGATGTCTGAGTGACGAACACACGAACACATTTATCTTCCATTGTAGCCAGTTTAATTTCCTGTACCCATCCACACACAAAGTAATTGTACGCTTCGAGCGACATGTAGCCCTTGAGCTCATACAGAGTGTAGGCACTAACATTGTTCACCAAATAGTTGACGATGTCGGGGTAAGTTATATCAGGATAACATTTCAAGTCCGTAGTCCATTCGTGCTTTCCCATCTCATATGGATCTTTATCGCCAATATCCTTCAATTTCTGTAAATACCTGGCTTTGCAAACGCCATCTAGCGTCTGTCTGTAGGGAACTTTTACGACTTCTTTAGAATTTCCCGAAGTGGACGTCATTGTTGCTGCAAAAGTGTGGAAAAATATTTAGAAAAATGCCGCAGACGAGTAAACAAAGTTTTGACACACAAGATGGCGGCTGCCACGAAGGATTATGGGTAATCACCGCTAGTGGAAACCTGTCTATTGAGTGTCTGTGTGGACATCTTGTGTGCCGCTGTGGTATTAATGTGAGTGTGTATTTTTTTATTTCTTTATTCTGTAGTGGAGAGAGATTGTGTGTACGGTGGACTGTGTGTGATGCCTTGTTCTTTTTGTTCATATCAAAAAAAAGTATTTCAGTTAATAATATTTTGGCATAGCTTGTTATAGAAAAAATATAAAATGAGTTGATGTGAGGGCTTCACGGTGGCAGAGGGGTTAGTGCCTCTGCCTCACAATACGAAGGTCCTGAGTAGTCCTGGGTTCAATCCCGGGATCGGGATCTTTCTGTGTGGAGTTTGCATGTCCTCCCCGTGACTGCGTGGGTTCCCTCCGGGTACTCCTGCTTCCTCCCACTTCCAAAGACATGCACCTGGGGATAGGTTGATTGGCAACACTAAATTGGCCCTAGTGTGTGAATGTTGTCTGTCTTTCTGTGTTGGCCCTGCGATGAGGTGGAAACATGTCCAGGGTGTACCCTCCTTCCGCCCGATTGTAGCTGAGATAGGCACCAGTGCCCCCCGCGACCCCAAAAGGGAATAAGCGGTAGAAAATGGATGGATGGGAGTTGATGTGAGTGGGGGAAAAATGAGATAATTTGCTGCACAAATTAAGGACCCTTTTTCCTAATATATATTTTTGTTATTTGCTGATGTATATACTTTATATACTTTTGTGACAGACTTCCTGCCATCACCGTGTGGGTTGCGGGGACACTTGACACACGACGCATCGTAACAGGTTTGATTCAGATTTATTCTTTCAATAAATCTTCTGTTTTCTGGCCCTTTGGTCGCGGCACTTTGCAGTGCGCGGTTGCTGCCTTCGTTCGCGTCACTTTTCAGTGCGCGTTTCCTGCCTGTTTGCTGTCGTTGCACGCCTTTCGGCGTCCGGTGCTTGCGTCCGCTGCAGGGGTGCGTCATCTCGCTCTCGGTGTCGTTTGTCGCGCTCTTGGTCTGCTGGTCCGGGGTTTCCTCCTCCGTGCTGCCCCTTGCTCGTGCCCCCCTTCGCCTCTCTTATAGTCTAGCAGCAGATGGAAAGATTGTGAGCAGGTGTGTGGCGTATGCACCTGACTTAAATTGCCGCTCTCGTGCCGCTCCGCGTGCGTCACGCCTTTCCTCGCCGCCGCATGCCCCGCCTCCTGGCCTCCATCCTGGCCAGGGCTGTCTCTCTCAGCACGCTGTCGGCCCGTTGGCTGCGTCTCTCCACAACTGTTTTTTATTCAATTAATTTATTTGATACTATTTTATGCTTTAAAGTTAAAAAAAAAGTTAAAGTACCAATGATTGTCACACACATACTAGATGTGGCAAATTATTCTCTGCTTTTGACCCATCACCCTTGATCACCCACTGGGAGGTGAGGGGAGCAGTGGGCAGCAGCGGTGCCGCGCCCGGGAATCATTTTATGGTGATTTAACCCCCAATTCCAACCCTTAATGCTGAGTGCCAAGCAGGGAGGTAACGGGTCCCATTTTTATAGTCTTTGGTATGACTCGGCCGGGATTTGAACTCACGACCTACCGATATCATGGCGAACACTCTAACCACTAGGCCACTGAGTTTATTTTCCTTTTTATTATTAATATTATTTTATTTATTATTATTTTATTATTTCCACATGTAAGCATAAATTGGATTCATGAGCTAGAGTGAGCGCTGACTCTCGGAACTGTGGAGAGAGATTTTGAGTACTGTGGACTGTGTGTGACGCCCTGTTCTTTTTGTTCCTATCAAAAAAAAGGTGAATAAATCCTCGACGACTCAACTCCTGTGTGTGCCTCACTACAAAAGAGACAACGCAGAACATTGGTTGTTACATGTGTACAATTTAAATGTGTTTAAATTCATTTAAATTTAAGATGCCACAAGGGTTTTGAGTTGAGAGCTCTGTAGCAGAACTAATTAGGCTCTTAAGTTAAGGTACTACTGGACTGAAAACTCAAAATGTTATTAGCTGGTACTCTGAAAGGTTACGATGACGGTTGTATTGTGGAAATGTCTCCACGTCGTCCTATGCGTGAAGGCACAATGTCGCCGCCAGCGTAAGAGAAAGCAGCAATGAGCTAATCAAATGAAAGACGCAGTGCAGTTTTGCATGTTAATGCTGGTCGTGGGTGTCGATAGCGTTTAAAGATGTCAGGAGGTGGATAGCGAGATGGATGGCCCTCTGCCTGCCTTTCACGTCCCACCTCGCAGAAGTTAAACAGCTTCTGCCCTAAATAGAAAAACTTCAATATCTATTTAGACGGCGGGAGGGGGGTGGAACAGCGAAGGGATGAGTGCTGGAGAGCGCAGGGGGAGGAGAAAGAGTTGAAATTAGGCAATAAGTCCCTGACCTCAAGTGCACATTGTCACACATTGACGTTGTTGTCGTTTGCTAATCAATGGAAGTGCTATGGCGGCTATACGTTTAATGACGTGAGATTGGCACACCTACAGCAAAATTAAGGGAAGACTCAGTCAATTTACAACCTCAATGACTCTTATATTGCTGAGGTAAACATAACTTTCAATCATGCACGTCTCTGCCATACAAAACCGTGTTATATTAAAGATATATGTGTATTTTGTTCGGGGGGGAAATGTGTTTTATTGTGTGTTAGTCATTAATAATTTGCTGAATTTGAATTAAACCTATGAAATAAATCATCGAGCTCTGGACTACCAAGGCAAAACATATTTGCTTAATACATGAAACACTTTAATTACTCCAAAGTCAAATTGGGCATCAATTATAGAAATAGCTATTACTGATATTAGTCACTATTTGGTTTGTTTTGAGTTGTCCGTCTCACACTCAGGTGATTCTGGGTTTGAGTCTGGTGTGGAGTTTGCAAGTTCTTTCTGTGCGTGTGTGGCTTTACTGTGCGCCAGTTCCCTACCATAATCCAAAGAGTGGATGTTGAGTTTTTGGAGACTAAATTAGTTTTGTCCAAACTATTTTTTAAACAAATGCTGTATACATAAAAAATATAACAATTAGTGGCCATGTCAAATTTTTCTTTTTTAAACAACAAATCTGAATCAATGTTGTTAAAGATATGCAAAAGTGTTCAATATAGCTAAAGAAAGAGTACACATTGTAAAATTGAGGCCAATTTGTTTGTGTCAGTCATTTAGAAAATTTTTAGTCATAGCTGATATTTGAATCTTAATTCCTAATTATTTCTAAAATAATTTGGTAACAACTATTTCCTAAACAATTACATTTTTGACGGTTTTGACATAACGTGTAAAGATTAATTGTTTTATTTATTTTCAATTTATGTTGATGTACAATAAAATAATTCACTGATCTTGACTTTGGAGCTACAAAATAAATACTACATAGGCCAATACATTCAGTCAATTATAATATAATAGTAACATGAATAAATTAATTCATAATTAATGGGGTTTTAAATTAAAGGCAATTATATTTGTAGACTATTTTTTTTAAAGTTTTTCCATTTTAAATTTTAATTAATTAATTTCTGAAAATATTTTCCCCCCATAGCAAACGACTTATTCCTCTCAATCTGTATGCACAAATCATTGGACTCAGATTTGCGTGACGTAGGACACTTATGTCAATTAACGTTAATTAATAAATGACAGGGTGCTTCATATTACATTTTTTACCACAAAAAGATTCTTAGCCTCTACATGTTCCATCACTTATAAGTTTTTTTCCACAGATATGCAAAACCTCGACCATGGCATGTAAATGTATGTTTTAATTATTTAAGAGTAGTTCATTTGCACAAAATAAAATACAATGAGTTTTTGGTGGGGCTTCACGGTGGCAGAGGGGTTAGTGCGTCTGCCTCACAATACGAAAGTCCTGCAGTCCTGGGTTCAAATCCAGGCTCGGGATCTTTCTGTGTGGAGTTTGCATGTTCTCCCCGTGAATGCGTGGGTTCCCTCCGGGTACTCCGGCTTCCTCCCACTTCCAAAGACATTTGGAAGTGGTGATTGGCAACACTAAACTGGCCCTAGTTTGTGAATGTGAGTGTGAATGTGACGCTTGTGTGGCATTGTAATGCCGGATTGGTTCTTCCGGGGATGCGTCGAAGCGATGAACACAACAAGGTAAGTTTATAAATGGATTTATTAAATAAACAAATGGCTTAGCGTAAAAGCTAGCGAGAATATACATACAAAAGATGAAGGTCGAGAGTCGTCACTGTTGCGCGTGGGCAAATTAGGATCCGAGACTGAACAAAGAAAAGAGGAAAGCTTATATAGGGAGAAATCAAGGAGAACCAGGTGTGTAGAAAACGAGGAGCAGGTGAAATCAATGTGTAACCATGGTAACGGACTAAACAGGAAGTAAGTGGGTCAGAAGAGAATGAAACAAAGATGGAAAAATAAACATGTGAAGATCTGAGTCACAGATCGCAACAGTATTCCCCCCCCCAAAAAGACAGATTCCAGATGTCTCAAAGAAAACAAAAACAAATAAGAAACAACTTGAACCCCCTCCCCAAAAACAGAGTCCACAAACGAAGGGAGGGCGGAGGGAGGCCACGGTGGAGGGTCGCCAAGTCGTGTGTCCCCGAATCCACCGAGGACAAGTCAAGTGGCGGCGGCGGATGGAACGCCGCTGCCGAACAAGTTTTGGCGGGCGACCTCGAAAAGGCCACATTAGTGGCCGCCTCGCAGGATGAGGTGCCCGGCGAGGCGGACGACCCGGGCACGGCCACATCCGTGGCCGACATGGAGGAGGGAGTGTCTGGCGAGGAGGATGACCTCGCAGAGGCCACGCCCGTGGTCGACGTGGTGGACGACGCCTCAGCACCGAAATCCTAGCAGGCTTGGAAGCAGCAGACGAGGGTGCGGGGACTGCAGCCAAAGCAGGCCCGAGTGCAGCTGGCGAGGATGATGCGGGTGCTGCAGCCGCAGGAGTCGTCGGAGGCGGCCTGGGAGCCGCAGGAGTCGTCGGAGGCGGCCTGGGAGCCGCAGGAGTCGTCGGAGGCGGCCTGGGAGCCGCAGGAGTCGTCGGAGGCGGCCTGGGAGCCGCAGGAGTCGTGACTGGTGTGAGCTCCAGCCTCATCGTCGGCGCCGGTGTGGGCTCCAGCTTCTTCGTCGGCAGTGCTTGGCGGCGTGGAGCTGGTACCGGCGCTTGTCGAGGAGCTGGCACTGGAGTGGGCTCCAGCCCTGTCGACATAGGTGAAGGTTCCAGCCCCGTCGTCGACGCTGGTGTGGGCTCCAGCCCCGTCGTCGACGCTGGTGTGGGCTCCAGCCCCGTCGTCGGCGGTGCTTGGCGGCGCGGAGCTGGTACCGGCGCTTGGCGGCGTGGAGCTGGTACTGGAGTAGGCTCCAGCTCTGGAGCTGGTACTGGAGTGGGCTCTAGGCTAAAGTCTGTAACTGGTATGAGAACCAGTTCTGGGTCGGAGGCTGGTGTGAGAACCAGGTGGGAGTCTAGTGCTGGTTTGAGAACCAGGCTAGAGTTCAAAACTGGTGTGAGAACCAGACTAGAGTTCAAAACTGGTGTGAGAACCAGGCCCGAAAAAGCTGCTGGTGTGTGAACCAGGCGAGAGTCGAATTCTGGCGTGAAAACCAGGTTAGTGTCATGTGCTGGTGTGAGAACCAGACTGGGAACAGGTGTCGGCTTCAGCCGAGGAGCAGGTGTCGGCTTCAGCCGAGGAGCAGGTGTCGGCTTCAGCCGAGGAGCAGGCACAGGGGTCTGCCGAGGAGAACTAGGGTTCGGACGGAACACAGGTGGAGGAGGTCTACAAGGCCGTTTAGACTTGGCCGGGGGAAAAACAGGTGGAGGAGGTCTACAAGGCCGTTGAGACTTGGCCGGGGGAAAAACAGGTGGAGGAGGTCTACAAGGCCGTTGAGACTTGGCCAGGGGAAAAACAGGTGGAGGAGGTCTACAAGGCCGTTGAGATTTGGCCGGGGGAAAAACAGGTGGAGGAGGTCTACATGGTGGCCGTGGTTTAGAGGGTAGTATCTGTGCTACCTCCGTAGCACAGCTATAGGTCATAGCCCCTTCCTCCAGACGGGGATCCCAGACCCGTTCCCTATGGTCAGGGACTGACCTTAAGGGAGGGTGGTGGGAGGCTTGGAGGCGGGCCGACTCCTCCCCTTTAATTTGTCCAGAATTTCCTTTAGAAAAGGGAGGAAACACCTTGGACTTGGCCGGAGAATGAGGTCTTAAAGGAGGTGTAGGAGAAAAACTAGGTGACTGAGGTTGACTAGAATAATAAGAAAAAATATCCTGATAATTACGTATTTTATCATAAATGTTATTGGTATTCGAAAAAGGTTGGGAATGAAAAGTACTGTCCACAATATAAAAATCTTCTGAAAAAATGTCATCAACAGAGGCCGGTGTTGCGTCACCGGTGGGCGTTCCCCAATTGACGTCATCGCTTGTGTCAAAAAAAGTGTCATGGCAGCTTAAGGAATGATTTGAAAAAAAACAAGCAGGATTACCGGTAATGACGGGTGAATCCTGGACGGGGTGAAAACTGCTGTGTCCATGGGGAGGAATAAGTGGTGCTGAAACATTACTGCCGTGCGGGGGGCCTCTCCACTGGACCCCCCGCCTCTTCGGGGCAGCGCGAACGGCTTCGGAGGGGACTTCAGGCCCACAGTCAAGTCTTTCCTGCTCCCAAGCCACGAGCTCCAACCACAAACCCAAGTCGAAGGGTTCCTCCCGTGGTTTCGACGCGGAAAAACATTTTGATGCTCGGATCCTACTGTGACGCTTGTGTGGCATTGTAATGCCGGATTGGTTCTTCCGGGGATGCGTCGAAGCGATGAACACAACAAGGTAAGTTTATAAATGGATTTATTAAATAAACAAATGGCTTAGCGTAAAAGCTAGCGAGAATATACATACAAAAGATGAAGGTCGAGAGTCGTCACTGTTGCGCGTGGGCAAATTAGGATCCGAGACTGAACAAAGAAAAGAGGAAAGCTTATATAGGGAGAAATCAAGGAGAACCAGGTGTGTAGAAAACGAGGAGCAGGTGAAATCAATGTGTAACCATGGTAACGGACTAAACAGGAAGTAAGTGGGTCAGAAGAGAATGAAACAAAGATGGAAAAATAAACATGTGAAGATCTGAGTCACAGATCGCAACAGTGAATGTTGTCTGTCTATCTGTTTTGGCCCTGCGATGAGGTGGCGACTTGTCCAGGGTGTACCCCACCTTCCGCCCGATTGTAGCTGAGATAGGCGCCAGCGCCTCCCGCAACCCCAAGAGGGAATAAGCGGTAGAAAATGGATGGAGTTTTTGGTACACAACATACATTGAATTAACTCAAGTTTGGTTAAATAATATATATAAAAATGGTTTTGTATAGATAATAAAATGTAAATCAACTTCATGTTTTAATTATGTAAAATTCCTTATTTTGCACGAAAAGCATAAATAATTGAACAGTTTATTTCCTGTGAATTTGTTTTAGGACAAACCATGCATCAAATTCAATTTAGTTTTATGAAAAAAAATATAAAACTGTTTCACATAGTTAAAAAGGTGGGGAAATAAAATGTAATAAAAGTCTGCTCAGAGCCCCAATTTAGTGCAAAGTGGCGATGATGGTATGGGCTGGACTTTGGAACTAACTACTCTAAATTGTACATAGAACATTGGGGCGGTATAGCTCGGTTGGTAGAGCGGCTGTGCCATAAATTGTACATAGGACATTGGGGCGATATAGCTCGGTTGGTAGAGCGGCTGTGCCAGCAACTTCAGGGTTGCAGGTTCCATCCACACTTCCGCCATCCTAGTAACTGTTGTTGTGTCCTTGGGCAAGACACTTTACCCACCTGGTCCCAGTGCCAACCACACTGGTTTAAAAAAAATATAACTTAGATATTGGGTTTCACAATGTAAAGCGCTTTGAGTCACTTGAGAAAAGCGCTACATAAATATCATTCACTTCACATCAGAGCATAAGTTTGCTTTGTTGTACTATACTCTATGTGCCCGCATCTCACCCAAATGTGTCATTGTTATTGTACATGTACATTATTCTGCAGACATAAAAGACACTTTTTGTATTTGTGTCCTGAGTTTGAGCAGCACTGCGATGAGGTGGCGACTTGTCCAGGGTGTACGCCGCCTTCTGCCCGATTGTAGCTGAGATAGGCAGCAGCGCCCCCCGCAACCTCAAAGGGAATAAGCGGTAGGAAATGAATGGATGGAGTTTGAGCGGCACTGTTCAGTTCTTATTTTATTTTATTTAGCCTTTATTTAACCAGGTAATAATCCCATTGAGATCTAAGATCTATTTTCCAAGGGAGACCTGGCCAAGAGCCCAGCAGCAAGGTTACAATAAAAACAGTAAACAACACATAAAACATCACATTTACAACATTAAAACTTGTTCATATGACACATGTGCATACAGACAAGGTAGACTGCAATCATTTCACAGAAGCTTTAAACTCATTCAATGTAACAAGGGTTTGATGTTGAATATTCGATTGTAGGTTATTCCAAGCCTTCCGTGCTGAAAACCTAAATGCTTTCTTGCCCAGTTCAGTTCTTACTTTGGGGATGACAAATTGAAGAACATTCAATGAACGCAAATTTGGATTCCTTGTTTTTTTGTTAAAAGACACGATAGATAAGATGGAGTGATACCCAGAATGGTTTTGTAGATGAAAACATATCAATGATTGAGGCGTCGAGCACATAAAGATGTACAGTTAACCATTGAGTATAAGACACAATGGTGAGTAAGGGGAGCACAGTTGGTGATGAATCTCAGTGCCCCGTGGTACACTCTATCCAGCTTGTGGAGCCAACCAGCAGTAACATACATGTAAAACACATCTCCATAGTCAATAACAGGTAAAAAGGTTGTTTACACCATTTTCTGTTTCACAGTATAAAAAAAAAAGCAAGACTTGTTTTCATAATAAAATCCCAGTACAAGTTTCAGTTTTTTTTTTTTTACAACATACTGAATATGCTCCTTAAGTGGTCATCAATTAAAAATCCCAAATATTTAAAAGAAGATACTAACACAATTTGTTGCCCATTTCTCGTTAAAATGTTTTCACACAGTGCTGATCTTACAGTTTTTGATGTTACAAAAATGATTACAGTTCTACCTCTTATCTCCCGCTTATCTCCCACACGCCCTTCCTTGCTGCACTGTGACCCCACAGAGAGGAGGTGACTGTGTGCTGTTGAGGCCATACACATATGAGCTGTAACTTTGTTTTCCTCTAGTCAGCATAAAAGTGCGTGTGTGCGTGCGTGTGTGTGTGTGTGAGACTAGATCCTGTTGCATCCCCCTCTGTGTGTGCGTTTGCGTGCGCGTGTGCGTGTGCGTGTGCGTGTGCGTGTGTGCGTGTTGTGCGTGTGTGTGTGTGTGTGTGTGTGTGTGTGTGTGTGTGTGTGTGTGTGTGTGTGTGTGTGATGTATCCTCTTGCATGGCAGTCCTCTATCAATGTCTGCCTCCCCATCTGATTGATTGTTCCGGGTAAATTAGGACCGGGTGATAGGGACAGGAGTGAGTTACATCGTACACTCCTGTCCTTGTCCCTTTCCCCTCTTTACTTGCATCACCTCTCTGACCACTTTTGTCTCTCCTTTTCCTCCATCCTGTTTTTCCCCAAAGCTCCGTTTTGTCATACTCGGTAATACATAACATTTTCCTCCTCCCTAAATAACAACAAATACAAAGTTCAACTTCTGACATCAACCAAAATCCAGATTACGTGATACTGGTTGATTTGTTTAGATTGAATTATTTTTTTTCCCACAAGAAATTATGGAAATACACATAACTTGTTCCAGGGTCAAGATAAAATACAATAGACTATACTTTTTTGTTTTAAGTAATTGAGAGATGGATTTTCTAAAAGAAAAATAGATTCAAATGGACTTTTGTGTCCTTTCAGTAAATGTTTGCTGTGGCTATAATGTTTTTTGTGTTACTTTATTACTGTGCATGATTTTTTGGCCTAACAGTGTTTTGTTTTGTTTTTCATTTTAATTTACATATAACATATAAGCATTTAATTTTTTAATGGGCATATACTGGTTTCGTTTTATTACTTTATTTTTTGCTCATATTTCACGATCAACGTCAGCCCTAAACAAAAGTACCAAACATGTAAAGTTTTTTATTTATGTATTATGTCAGGGTTGTCAATTGTCAAAATGTGCATACCATGAAATATTTTACTGATTTAAGCATGTCACATTATCTGATCAAAAGGAGTTTGCAAGAGTCAAAATCAAAACAAAAAACATTGCATGTTTGATATGTTTGTTTGGGACTAAAGTTTGTTCGAGATATTTGAGCAAAAAAGTGTCGTTAAAAAAAATAAAAACAAATATTAGATTATGTCAAGCCCTTTAAAAACTTAATGACGTTTATGTCCTTTTTTTTTTTTTTAAAGAAATGTTTAAATTTATTTCTGGAAGGGTAAATGTCCTGAAAATATCCTTTATGTCCACATAAACTACTGTTCTTAACTGTTTTAACTGTCTCAATTACAAATGTTTTGCATATAATCACCTGGTTATCAAAATAAATGAACAGAATGGGCTGAGATAACCTGCAAAAAACAAAAAAATGTGTGAACTGAATTTGCAACAGGTAAACAACACTGATTAGTCTTTGTGATTCTTTCTAATCCCATCATAGTCCCGACTCATGGGGGGGGGCACTCCTCATTATTTGAAAGTTAAACGTTTAGCAATTTAAAAACAACTCATTTTACAAACAAATGTTCCTGGCTTCACTGCTACAACGCAACTGTCATTTTTTCAACTCTGTAAATCGCATGCAAGTGTAAAAAGAAGTTAACCACGGTGAAACATCCAAGCAAACACCATACCCTCACCGTGATGAGAGGCGGCAACACGTAGGCAAGAGTGTTGGGACGTAGCTGGAGGTCATCCTGCTTCACGTAACTTTACGTCTTTTCTTTGTCATCTTCTATGTCGTTTCTTTTTTAAGATGGACAATATGTAGCACCAAAAGCCACATAAAGCAAAAGAAAAAGCACAGTACAGTAGTCTTGTGAAGTACACCGGTGGCATGCATAGGCATGGGCCAGTGACGGTATGATAACTTCATAGGCAAAAATATCACAGAGTGATATTATGATCACAGCTCCGACATGTGGTATTGTAAAATGTCTTCATTGAAAAGAAGACATTTCAGTTAAACAGTCATTTAAAACAAAGTAATAGGACATAATAAGAGTGTAACATATGGATAAAAAAACACTGAATTATTGTGTAAATTAAGAATTTCAAAGTGCATTTTTAAAGCAGTCTCCTGCTGCTCAATCTGTAACTCAAGTGAGAAAATTTAAAAAACAACAATCACATAGGGACTCCAGAATGTTACAACATATATAAAGACACTTCTGGAATTTAATAAACAAACAAATAAAAGTAGGCAGGAGCTTAAACCTGAATCTCAACATGCTATGGAGGTTTGTTGAGAGCTTGTTAACGAGATGCGTATTTAATTAGTTGTATTTATTTATTTTTTACTTGTTCAAAAACAAATGAACATGTTAGTATTTGTGTCACTAATGCCAGATATAAAATACATGTCAAGACAGAATTAAAGGACCCATAGCGTCCAGATGACCACAATTGCACTCATAAGTTGTTTTAATGTATGGTTTTACTCCTGAAAATGAATCTATCAATCAATTCGCATACTATCAATTAGTTTTTGGCTAATGGGTGGTTAACTAACTATACTTGAAACGTCCCCTTTCAATCACCAGACATAATATGACGCCCCCTCTTGGTGTGACGTTATCAATTCCCCGCATCGACAGTGAGGATAAAAAATATTATTTTTACTACTTAATTGTATGCCATTTGCCAAATTATCTGCTCTACCATTTCTTCTTCCTATGACACCATCAGGGGTGGAGCTATTAGAGGAGCTTGGGATGGCGGGCCCCTCACACGACTTGGGCTTGGAGAAGCTGGGTCATACTGTATGTGGGTGGTTGCTAAAAACTTAACAAGACTGACTTTAGTGATATAGTAGGTGGGGAAAATTAAAAGTTTGTGCTGTATGACTTTGTGACGTGCCAATTTTCGAGTGGATCGATGATAGTGTCTTTGCCAAAAATTGTCATAAATCGTCCACCAACGTCATCAGTCACTTGTCAATTAGGTATAAGCCAGGCGAGCTTTTTTACTACAGAGTTAACAGGAGTGGCAGTTCATGTTAACATAAAAGTTTAGCGGCAAAGGAAAGGGAAAAAAGAGACCAAGTTTGACGGTGGTGTACTCTTTCTCTAGTGGAGCCAACCAGCAGTAACATACATGTAAAACACATGCGTGTTGAGTTTTTCCTCCTGCTTTTAGTGGGGCGCAAACCCTGGTCGTCATCATGAGAGGCGAGCGTGCTGACTACCGAGCTAAAAGCCCAGGCTTTCTCGCTTGATAGCACAGGGTTTAAACAGCCCCGGCCCGCCTCTGATTTGTTCCGCCACTGGACACCCCAACCAGTATTTCCTCATGCTCCTTCAGCATTTTCTCAAGCATCATGCGGAAATCATCAGTAGAAGAGGACACAAAATAGGAGAGGTCCATACTTTCTTTATATTCCCATCATTTGGAAATTTACGCAGGCTGACCCCTTCTTTAGTTGTATTGGCACAAGGTGCAACAATGCATCTGGCCGACATGTTTGACAATTCCTTCCAATACCATGTGAAAATGTTGTGATTTGGGACAAAGATGCTACCAAAACACATGCTATGCAATGTCAAAATGGCCGCCAGTCTTCTGTAGGTAACATCAGTTGCCCACATTTTGGATATAAAAGTTGGCATTCCAAAATATGCTTAAACTCTACCCTGCTGGTTCTATTTTGGGTAGAATCATTTTTAGGTTCAGATCCATGAAATAAGTGCCAATGTTGTTAAAGGGAGCCTCTAATTCTACCTTAGATTTAGCAAACAGCGACCATAGATATTATCATATTCAATCTGTTGCTTTCTTGTGCGTCATGTCCGCAAACGTTGATCACTTTGGAAGATATTCTTCCTCCACCATGGTCATCAGTATTTTTAAAGCAGGTGAAGCACACCCAAACACCCAATTTAGTAATTTTTAAGGACGGAGAAGTCGTGTTGACCACTAACCATCACCTTCATACCACAGCCTGCAGGGCTGTGTGCACCTGAAGGATTTGACTTCCATTTTGACTTATATACCGTGCGGAAGGCATGAAGGATAATTTTGGTGCCTCAACACCGGCAACCTGCCCAAGCACATGTAGGCTTCTATTATGTCATTCATCCAAATTGCAAGACTTGAACTTTGGAAACAAACGTTTAATAGGCCACCTAAGTTATGTGTGGACTTTTACACTTTTATCAATATGTGAGGGAAAAAAACAAGCAGAACGTGGGGACGTCTCTGTAACTAAAACTCAGCTGATTGATCCCTTGAGCGATAAGCCGGTGCTGATGTGTCGCATTTCCACAGCCAATCAATTGTCGCTTCTTTATAAATGCATAAGCATGGCTTCCCTTCTTGCCCCCATGGCCAGGCGAGTGTATTTGCATTGCTCCTGTTGACAGCAAGGCAATGGAAGATCGTTTCCTGCATGTAACAAAACATTCAAATAGCCATAATGCGGTTTCATTAATTTCTGCCTTATATTTTATCGATGACTTGTCCAGGGTGTACGCCGCCTTCCGCCCGAATGCAGCGGATTTAGGCTGCAGCACCCCCCGCGAACTTAAAAGGGACAAGCGGTAGGAAATGGAAGGATTTGATCAATTTTAAAGCCACTTAACCTTAAAGAGGAACTGCTCTTTTTGAGGAAACTTGCCTATTGTTCACAATCCTTATGAGAGAACACATGTTTTTGTTTGCATATACATGTTGTAATAATCAGCTCGTTCTAGTTGGCTAGAAATTAAGCTAATGGGAGCAATCCATTCTTAATCTAAATAATTCTAAAAATGCATAGACAAAATTCCAAAAAAAGTGCAGTTCCCCTTGTACTGACATCTTTAAAAAAGATCATTAAATAGTTTCTGATCAATTGCATCATATATTGTCAAACAGTTTGGTACAATTCATAGGACTTCATGAATGAATAATAATTAGACTGAATGAACACCTCTAAATAAAGGACACTATTATGACAGGCAGGGACGTTACAGTGAGGTTCTTGTCGCGCTCACATTCTCGGTAAATATAAATCAGATGTAGTATAAATCGATTGTGTTCAATGTGTTTTCTTTAAATATTAGAGATATCTTGTGTTCACACTAATAATTGTTTGGTAAAAACAATAATTGTAAATGTGTAACCTGCTAAGTGACCTGAACACAAAACATCTCCAATTAAAGGCCTACTGAAATGAGACTTTCTTATTTAAACGGGGATAGCAGGTCCATTCTATGTGTCATACTTGATCATTTCGCAATATTGCCATATTTTTGCTGAAAGGATTTAGTAGGGAACATCCACGATAAAGTTCGCAACTGGAGAAATGCCCTGCCTCTACCGGAAGTCGCAGACGATGACGTCACAAGTGTGGGGGCTCCTCACATATTCACATTGTTTTTAATGGGAGCCTCCAACAAAAAGTGCTATTCAGACCGAGAAAACGACAATTTCCCCATTAATTTGAGCGAGGATGAAAGATTCGTGTTTGAGGATATTGATAGCGACGGACTAGAAAAAAAAAAAAAAAGCGATGGCAATCGCGTTGAATAGAGACGGAATTATATGTTTTTAGAGACATTTACTAGGATAATTCTGGGAATTCCCTTATCTTTCTATTGTCTTGCTAGTGTTTTAGTGAGTTTAACAGTACCTAATAGTCGGAGGTGTACGTCCACGGCCGTGTGTTGACGCGCAATGTCTCGGGGAAGGCGACGGCAGCTGTACGGAAGGCGCAAGCTCAGCTGATATCCGGTAAGAAGCGACTTTTTAACCACAATTTTCTCACCGAAACCTGCTGGTTGACAAGTGGTCGGGATCCATGTCCGCTGTGATCCATAGGAAAGTTTCAACTCCGTGAATTTTAAACAAGGAATCACCGTGTGATTGTGTGGCTAAAGGCTGAAGCTTCCCAACTCCACCTTGCTACTTTGACTCCTCCAATATTAATTGAACAAATTGCAAAAGATTCAGCAACACAGTTCTCCAAAATACTGTGTAATTATGCCGTTAAAGCAGACGGCATTTAGCTGTGTGTGTGTGCGTAGCGCTCATTCTTCCTAAAAACCCGTGACGTCTTGCGTACACGTCATCATTACACGACGTTTTCAAGACGAAACACCAGGGAAATTTAAAATTGCAATTTAGTAAACTAAAAAGGCCGTATTTGCATGTGTTGCAATGTTAATATTTCATCATTGATATATAAACTATCAGACTGTGTGGTGGGCAGTAGTGGGTTTCAGTAGGCCTTTAACAGATCTATTAGATACATTTGTTAAGGGTGTAGAAAGCAGGGGTGGACAAAGTTTTTGGCTCAGGGGCCACAGTGGCTTTTGATATCAATATCATATCAGAACCTCAAAGAAACACAACAATGGATTTACAGGGTTTACACTTACATTCTCTTTCAGTGGGAGCAGTTTTGTTGATCACCCTTTTTTTTGCCTATGTGTCAAAGTCTAGCATTAGTTTTGTTGTGGCAATTCTCAAAACAGATATTTGCCTAATTTAGTTGTAATATTTAAAAAGACCAACGGGCCGGATGTGGCCCCCAGGCCATAGTTTGCCTATACCTAAAGGCAACGTGTGTTTGCCTATACCTAAAGGCAACGTGTGTTCGCCTATACCTAGAGGCAACGTGTGTTCATAGTTTTTTTTCTCATAAATTTAAAATATAATTTTTTATATAAAAACAGTTTATTTACTTTATTTTATTTTCTATTTCTCGAAAATGAAATATTAGGTATTTACAAGTATGGTGATATACACTAAGTAAACTTCTCTTATTGGCCTCCCAATGTGTGCTTGGACTTATTACATATTGGACCTATTGGATTTATTCTCTACTGATTGTGACTTATCTTAAGATAATTTTATCTTAAGCGTCTGTCCCTCTAAAATGAGTCCAGTCGTGTTATTTTATGTCAATAAAATCTTAAATTAAACTGTTTGTTTTTGTTGCAACCCCTGTTTCCAAAGTCCTGTCGTCCTGGAGTGCGACATCCGCGTGGTCAGTTGGTCCTGTCCTGTCCAGTGCCCCCTCTTTCTCCCTCCCTCTCTTTCCCTCCCATCTTCCTTTTCCTACTCCGGGACACTTGAGGAAAGAAAGCAGCCTTTGCCTCTTGGCGCTACGGAATGAGTGGAGAAGGGAAAGGCAGCGTCCTAAAACTGAGAAGCAAATGAGAGTCTGGCAAATTATGCCAGCAGAGTGACGAGAGATGTGAGACAGCTACGTCCTTGAGAACTGCACAACTCTTTGAAGAGAGCCGGGGGACCGAGTGAGTAGCATGCATCTCAGCGAGACGTGTGTGTGTGTGTGTGTGTGTGTGTGTGTGTGTGTGTGTGTGTGTGTGTGTGTGTGTGTGTGTGTGTGTGTGTGTGTGTGTGTGTGTGTGCGTGCGTGCGTGCGTGCGTGCGTGCGTGCGTGCGTGCGTGCGTGCGTGCGTGCGTGCGTGCGTGCGTGCGTGCGTGCGTGCGTGCGTGCGTGCGTGCGTGCGTGTGTGCACACGCACTGACCTGCCAAATTTACTGACTGTGGCTGCTGACTGATAGCCAAAGAGATGCTTATAAGATTATGTAAAATATATTATATGTGTATACATAATTTTTTTTTCTTTTGGTGAAAAGACTGGAAACAGGTTCAAACTCAATAGGCAAAGTGTTCTCAATGTAGTTCTTGAACATTTTCTGAAAACATGAGATTCCACGGGCACACTAGCAGGCTCCAAAACAATGACATGCATTGCATCAAGCTTGCAAATTAAAGTGAAGCCTTACTTTATGATGGAGCGTTTTCTATCAGGCATACCTGCTAATAATCAGAGGCAATTTGAGTGAGTCCATTTCGAGTGTTGCTTCAGTGATTATTTCCTCGCCAAGTGCTCGTGCCGGTGTTTAGTCTGTGAAGTCACGAGGAACAAAGGTACCGAATTATGGCACAGTTTGATTTTACGAGAATCGATACACAGTAGCCCCGATCGGTGCCCTAGACCAGGGGTCGGCAACCCAAAAAGTTGAAAGAGACATATTAGACCAAAAATACAAACAAAAAAATTGTCTGGAGCCGCAAAAAATTAAAAGCCTTTCAGAAGTGTTATAATGAAGGCAACACATGATGTAAGTGTCTATATTAGCTATATTGTCCTATTGTCAAAAACTGACGCAAATCTTCGTTGACAGAAATGTTGTATTTTAATTTATATTCTACACATTTTTGCAACATTGGAAATGTATAGTTAAACTAGAGGTTTCTCACAGGATGAGATAACTCCTGGAAACTATGGGCTCAGAATGGCCAAAAGTATAGATGCGTGTGTCCAAGTTTAAGAAAACGGCAGGCTGTCTTCTTCTAATGGATTTATTACAATCGTTGCAAGCTGGGTAATGTTTGCTGTGGTCTGGAACAACATGGCACACAAACAACTATGAGAAATGCAGCCAATATTACATACAGATAATGTGCCATGAGACATGCACATATAAATTATATACACTGTGTACATAAGGAAAGGAAAATAAATGAGCTCAAATAAAACTACAAATGAGGCATAATGATGTAATATTTACATACAGCTAGCCTAAATAGCATGTTAGCATCGATTATCATAGTCATGCAGTGACCAAATATGCCTGATTAACACTCCAACAAGTTAATAGTATCAACAAAGCAAATCTTTGTGCATTCACGCACAGCATAAAACATTTGGTGGACAAAATGGGACAAAAACAGAGTGGCATAAAACACGTATTTCTGTGGCGGTATCGGAGAAAGTTGTACAAACTCGATGAGTTCAACGATTGCTGAATTTAGTAGGACAAAACGATGCTCGCCAAATACTCTCATCAGTGAAGCGTGTATAACATAAACAGTGGGATTTCTAACAATTAGGAAGGTTTGTGTCATGTTTTTTTCTCCTGCACAAATATATATTAAAACAAAAAACATATTTTTTTCTTCATCTTTTTCCATTTTCATTTTCACACATTTTTGAAAGAGGTCCAGGGAGACGCTAGACCCCCGCCCTAGACCCTCATGAGAACAAGCGCTTTGGAAAATGAGTGAATGAAAGAAGTAAAAAGACAAAACAAGTGTGCTACAGCTTTAAGTTGTTGTTTAGCGAGACAAGATGTCCCACTGAAATATTTGTAATCATCAGACATAATCCACACAGCATGCCGAGGGTATGCTTGGGTTACACGTGTGTTCATATTATAGGGGCCAACATGCTACTCGTATTTCTGTGAGCGTTTAACAGATAGATGTCATTACAGCGGAGATCACTATGTGAAGTGCCAAATGGCTGACATCATGACATTTGGCGGGCAAACGAAACATTCTCTTCTTTCACATGGACTGTGAAGTCCCGCCAGCAGAGTAGCATAGACACCCTTGCAGCCCGTCCTCAAAGAGAGAAAAAATTCCCCAGGTTTGCGCAGTGTCATATGTTTGTTGTTTGATCACTCATTATGGGACAAGTAGGACAGATTTCGATTTGAAAATTATATTGCACCAACTTGCTAGTGCAGGTCTTTTAAAACACAGTTTTAGAAATTGTGTGACCAGGAGGTCGGATTTCCCCTCGACTTTAAAAAGTAAATCAAAGATCCTCTATACAAAAACTACTAAAGATTTGTGTGTATTAAAACATGTCACTTGCAAAGCTGAGTGCGCAGAAGATTGCATCTCTTACATGACCAAAATAGAGAGTGCCACCCATTTAGAGGGTCTGTGTCCATGTTAAACTCAATAACTATACTTCAGAAAAGAGCTGTACGCATCGTCAACAAGGTTGGATATCTGGACCATACTTATTCACTATTCTTACAGTCAAGAATATTGAAATTTAATGATATTATTTTGTATCAAACTGCACAAATAATGTATAAAGCGAAAATAAATGAACTCCCAGGAAGCATTCAAAAATTGTTCAGCACACGAGAGGGGCATTATAATTTAAGTGGAAATTTTAATTTCAAAATGTTTAGTTGTAGAACGACCATCAAAAGTTTTTGTATTTCAATCTGTGGAGTGAAACTATGGAATGGTTTGAATGTGGAGTTAAAGCAATGTCCAAACATAAAGCATTTTAAAAAGAAGTATAGGTACATGGTATTCCAGAGGCACAGAGATGAAGAAGGGCTTTGATATTGGGTTTCTTGTGTTACAAAAGAGTTTGGGGCTGCCCATTGAGGCACTGGTACTGCTGTTTTGTCATGATACCATTTCCATGAGCATTTGTGGTAATGGTGTGGCTATGTATGTGTGTAGTGTGCATATGTATGTATATTTTTATCATTTATGTATATACAAGTTCATTAAGTTTGTACATAAAGTGAACAGGTAATTCTAGCTCAGAGTAATTTATTATTTAAAGAAAAGGGGTGGGATTAAATAAGTGTATACTTCTTCTCACTCCTTTTCAAATATGTAAAAAAAAAAGAAAAGTCGATTGCTCATTTGTTTTTGTTTTTTTTTATCCTCCATTGTTTTAATTTTGTTATAATAGCTGTTAAGGCTATAGCACTGTATTGGATCATGCTTGCTCTTGTTTTCTGTTTTTTTTTTTGCATATTTGAAATAAAAATATATCAATCAATCAATCAATCATGTACTTACTGAATATTTGCTGAATATCACAACGCCCGCAATACTGGAAGGAGGAGATGCAAATATAATAGTTTAGCGCTCGCAATGTGATTTATCAAAGGTAAAACTGTTCTGCGGGTGCTGACCTGCGTCTATATTTAACACGTTCGATATTTACTTGCAAACTGGCACAGTTACGCACAAATGTCTGTGAGAAAGGAGGCGATCGTGTTGCGAAGACAATCTTTTGAGAGAGAGGGAGAATATTCTGACACTGTGCATGTCAACATATTTGGACTGCCAGACTTCTTCCTTTCACCTTTAGTTTAATGTTGTATATTCCGGAGAACCAGTGTCCTCTACAGTGGACATTGCTCTTATTGCTCTTTTATCCTGCACTACCACGAGCTAATGCAACAAAATATTGTTCTTATCTGTACTGTAAAGTTCAAATTTGAATGACAATAAAGGAAGAATCTAAGCCTAAGTCTAAGTCTAACGGGATTTGGGTCTATTTATATTGTCAGAGTTACAGAAGCGCTGTGCTGTTTTTAAGGACATTCACCAAAAAAGATTATTGTAAAAGATGATCTCTATGACAGCAGTCTGTTTTTTTTTTTTAAGAATCTGCTGCAAAAATGTCTGTCTCATGTTTTTCAACTGAACTCGTAAATAGCTCAAATGATGAAAAACAGAGGACCTAAAATGAAACCTCGAGGAATACCACTACTGTAACTAAATTAGTTGAACAAATGACTACTGGGGACGGCATGGGACAGCTGGGAGAGTGGCTATGCCAGCAACCTGAGGGTTCCTGGTTTGATTGCCAGCTTCTACCGACCTAGTCACTTCCGTCATGTCCTTGAGCAAGACACTTCACCCTTGCTCCTGATGGGTCGTGGTTAGCAAGGCGGCCTTGCATGGCAGCTCCCGCCATCAGTGTGTGAATGGGTGAATGTGGAAATAGTGTCAAAGCGCTTTGAGTTCCTTGAAGGTAGAAAAGAGCTATACAAGTATAATCCATTTACCATTTACTGACTGCATCTGAAGTAAACTAGTTATAACACCTTACTTACATAAATCTCATTACAAAAAACAAATAACTGCCAAAAAGTAGAGGAATTTAAGGGGTTCCTTGAAGAACACCTCCGTTATGTAAATCACAACTTTGGACCACAGTGTTCTTGTTTGCTAACAAGGTTGAAATTCCAATGCAGTGGTCCAAGTTCCTCTATACAACACGAGCACTCCAGTGTTTTTAGTAATTTGCTGCAGAAATGTTTGTCAGCCAAGTTTTCAACCAAAGTATGGGGGCCAGTATGGTGTCATTCCGAGGCGGATTTGGCTCTGGACCCCCAGTTGAATACCCATGGCCTAAGTTAAAGTTAGAGTTAAAGTCCCAAAGATAGTCCCATACATGCACTGGGTGTGGTGAAATTATCCTCTGCTTTTGACCCATCCCCATGTTCACCCCCTGAGATGTGAGGAGAGCAGTGAGCAGCAGTAGTGGCCGTGCTCGTGAATCCTTTTGGTGATTTTACCCCCAATTCCAACCCTTGATGCTGAGTGTCAAGCAGGGAGCTAATGGGTCCCATTTTCTAGTCTTCGGTATGACTCAGCCGGGATTTGAACTCACGACCTTCCAGTCTTAGGGCGCACACTCTAACCACAAGTCCACCGAGCAGGTTATAAGGGTTTTAAACCTCCATTCTGAAGGATAAACTGTATGATTACAGTCGGCAAACACCTGATATGATTGTGTGTCGTTGGTTTGAAATTTAACTTGTGATGAGGTGTTCACGAGGCAGCACGGTGGAAGAAGGGTTAGTGCGTCTGCCTCACAATATGAAGGTGCTGAGTAGTCCTGATTTCAATCCCAGGTTCGGGATTTTTTTGTGTGGCGTTTGCATGTCCTCAACGTGACTGCGTGGGTTCCCTCCGGGTACTCCGGCTTCCTCCCACTTCCTAAGACATGCACCTGGGAATAGGTTGATTGGCGACTCTGAATTGGCCCTAGTGTGTGAATGTGAGTGTGAATGTTGTCTGTCTATCAGTGTTGGCCCTGCGATGAGGTAGCGACTTGTCTAGGGTGTCCTCGCCTTCCACCCGAATGGTAGCTGAGATAGGCTCCAGCACCCCCCGCGACCCCAAAGGGAATAAGTGGTAGAAAATGGATGGATGGATGAGGTGTTCTCAAAATATCCAACTTTAGCTCCAGCAACAAAGAGTCTGTGTTGCCGCCAGAAAAGTCCAAACCAGGACAGATTTTTCGTTCCTTTCCAATTGCATGTTCAAGTGTCCATTGCTTCCTTATCACAAGCTTTTGTTTCAAGTTGTTGAGACTGTCCACTGGTGTCTGTGTTCTCCTTAAGCCTGCCGTATTTACTGATAATCCTTTTTATGCTTCTCCCAGCCAGAAGCCCCGGTGAGATCCTGTAGATTTAGCCAGAGGTTGATCTCATGATTAGTATTCAGCTGTCAGAAGACGTCTGTCAACTTTTTCCAGGCCGGCACACCTCCCCGCCTCGTTTGCTTTTTAAGATCTCAATGTATACATCAGCATGGAGGTCCCCGTGTGTGTATATGCTGCATCACGACGTACGTAGCCGCGTGGTCCCAAAGTGAGAGCCCTGTGTGCATTAATGTCCATATACATATACAACCTCCCCCTGAGTTCCCAGGAAGTCGCCCTCAATCATCTTAAATGACATGAAAAGAGCCGGAGAGCGATATATGCATGAATTAATTGGCTTGAATAGGAGTATTTAGAAGCTTAATCCATAGGGATTAACGCAAGAAACCCTCCCTGGTGCAAAGCTTTTCAGATGAGAATTGTTTCATTTCACTACTCTCCTCCTCCTCTTCCTCACGTGCCAACACCTTCAGGTCTAAGTCAGGCAGCTTCTAAAAAGCTGTCAAGTGCAGGATTAGCTACGTAGAATATTGTTAGTTTGATAATAGTGCTTTATTATTGTCAAATTAGCTGTGGTTGTGTTTCTCCTTTCTGATTTGTTGCATACAACTATGCATCTATTACAGGGTTAACACAATAGCTAGAATAATACAATCATTTTATTCTGAAAAGATGACTCCCGGTATTTGTAATATTCATTTAATTCATATAAAAGCACAAATCACAAAAATATCTTAGAACGGAGATGTGGAACATTGTAAATAAAAAGATGCGATAAAAGAAAGTCTTAAAGATTTTGTTTTTGTCAAGTCGCTGTGAGATATAATTATAAGAAAAACACAACAGTGTGGCATTCTATTCCAACATTGTTGGTTTTCTCATTAAGATTGAATAATATACACTGTGTGCTTTGAGCAAGTATTCCTAAAATGACAGAAATATGTGTTGAATACATGAAATATGGTTTAACTATAATGAGTTAAATGTATTATTTTGTTATAAATGCAAATTAAGTTAAAGTTAAAGTACCAATGATTGTCACACACACACTAGGTGTGGAGAAATTTATCCTCCGCATTTGTTCAGGCCCTGGGAGGTGAGGGGAGCAGTGGGCAGCAGCGGTGCCGTGCTTGGGAATCTTTTTTGGTGATTCAACCCCCAATTCCAACCCTTAATGCTAAGTGCCAAGCAGGGAGGTAATGGGTCCCATTTTTATAGTCTTTGGGTTTGAACTCACAACCTACCGATCTCAGGGCGGACACTCTAACCACTAGGACACTGAGTAGGTTAACAAAAACAAATGATTTATATGAAAAGAGAAAAAACATTGATAACTTCAGACCTTCAACACCTGTCAACTTTTTGAAGGGGAACATTATCACAATTTCTGAAGGGTTAAAACCAATAAAAATCAGTTCCCAGTGTCCTATTTTATTTTTCGAAGCAATATCCCGAAAAACTGCTTCAAAGTGCCTGATTTAACCGTCGTTATATCCACCCAACCATTATCCTGTGACGTCACAGCGTGACCACACAGAAACAAACATGGCGGGTATCACAGGAAGGTATAGCGATATTACCTCAGATTCAGACTCGAATTTCAGCGCCGTAAGCGATTCAACAGATTACGCATGTATTGAAACGGATGGTTGGAGTGTGGAGGCAGGTACCGAAATTGAAATTAAAGAAGAAACAGAAGCTTTTGAGCCATATCACGACAGCAGCACGGGAGGAAGCGTGGACGAATTCGGCGATTGGCTTCTAACCAAGGATTGGTATGTGTTTGTTTGGCATTAAATGTGGGTGGAGGGAAAGGTTTGATGCAAATATAGCTACAAATGAGGCATAATGATGCAATATGTACATACAGCTAGCCTAACTAGCATGTTAGCATCGATTAGTTTGCAGTCATGCCGTGAACAAATAAGTCTGATTAGCACTCTCCACATAAGTCAATAACATCAAAAAACTGACCTTTGTGATTTTGTTGACTTTATCGTTGGAAATGCATCTGCTTTGAGTGTCGCAGGATATCCACACATTCTTGCCATCTCTGTGCCATCTCTGTCGTAGCATAGCTGTCGTCGGTAAAGTGTGCAGAACAAACAAGGGACTTTCGCATTTTTGACCACTGGTGCAACTTGAATCAGTCTCTGTTCGTGTTGTTACACCCTCCGACAACACACCGACGAGGCATGATGTCTCCAAGGTACTGGAAAACAGTCGAAAAATTGGAAAATAACAGAGTTGATATGACTTGTTGTGTGTAATGTGTTTGAGAAAATGGCGGGTCGCTTCACGATGTGACGTCACAGGTGAAAGGTCATTGCTCCGACAGGCGAACAATTGAAAGGCGTTTAAATCGCCAAATTCACCCATTTAGAGTTTGGAAATTGGCTAAAAAAACACATGGTCTTTTTTTCTGCAACATCAAGGTATATATTGACGCTTACATAGGTCTGGTGATAATGTTTCCCTTTAAGAACGTTACCATTTGTGTTTATGTATAGGGTTCATAACCCGAAGATGACTCATTTAAGTAACGCGACTGAAAGTAACAGGAGTGAGTTTTTAGCATTAAATTGATCAAATACAATTTATTCATGCTAATAGAGTGTTAATGCTATAAGCAAATCACAATGATTAAAAAAAATAGAAAATAATCATTTAGGTTGATATTTTAACAGTGTTCAATGTAGTTTAATTGGATGTTTTAATTTGTATCATATGCATACACATCAATTTTTTTTTTTTTTTTTTTTTTCCAAGATGGCGTTGCTGTAGTGGCTGCTGTAGGCAGGAGCTCTGTGCTCTTGTGTCATCCTTTTGTGTTTCCCTCTTGTTTTCATGTGTTATTATATTTTTTTGCATGTTGGTCCGGGACCCTTTGGGACTGTGTGACAAGGGGTGGCACTTTCGTGACCTCTGTGGTGCTTTTTTTGTGGACTTTTGGATCTGCCTCCCGGGAGCCTTTTGGCCATGGAGACCAGCTGCTTGGTCTCTGCTACACCGGAGTCTGTTTGGAGGGACTGGAGGAGATGCGGATGAGGGGACAGGGCTGCGGAGCTAGCACTGAGCGCTGGGACGGAGAGGCTTCGCGGTGTCTCGACTGGGTGAGCAGGTGTCGGACACCTCAGTCACCTTGGACGTATCCTCGCTCATCCATGCGGACTGGACATTGGCCGAGAGTGGAGTCGGCTGTCTTGGTTGCTTTGTTGGGTCTGCTTCTGTCTCTGGCCATGCTCCCCCCACCCCAGCGGACAATGGCGTGGAACACCGCAGAGGCCACCACAGTGTATATGTTTATTTTACTCTTTATTCATAGCTGTATGTAGAAGTGTCTGGTTGTATCTGCTGCTTTAATGTCTTTAATGTCCTCTGTGTTCTTTGATGTTTGATGTTTCCCTCTTACACACATGTAAGAGGGATGTGTACTATGGCTATGAGTCGTTTTTTATAAATAAATAAAGTACTATCTAATCTAATCAATGTGTAGGACACCGCCTAATTATAATAAAAAAAACAGTTCATTTTATCATTTATTTATACATTTTATTTGGTGGAAACGCAAATGGCACAAATGTTGTGGAATGGTCCGAAATTGACCTTCGCAGACTTTTTAATGTGCCTGCGCTGTAATGTTGTGGGCCAGAGTTGCACTTTCAGGGGGCTCTCTCACCATCACTTCCGAACTACAAAGGGCACCTAAATATAAGCCTCTTCCACAAAGTGTTGTTTTGTACATATATTGGCAGGTGCAGGTGTACACATTGAAACATGAAATATTTACACAGGTGCTCGTGTTTATTAAGAAAAGACAGTGCCTGTAAGAGCATACTACTGGAGATGTCACTGAGCGCTGTCTCCGTCCTCCTTTGTCCTTCTCGTCTTCGGTGTCGCAGTCGAGGGGACTCAGGGTTGCTTTGTTTACTCTGCCTTATTTTGGCATTCACTTACATCTAAAGATGGGTCACCTCGGAGCGTGTGCCATCTTCATCGGTGCGTTGAAGGCTCGTAAGTAGTGATGGATTTCCTTTCCGTATGGCGCTGTTTCCGTTTTCCATGGCAGTATCGATAGCCTTTGGCTTTGAGGCTGCGTTGTGTGCATTCCGTCGTATCTTGATGAGGATAAGTCCATACCATGCTAAATGGGTGACTGAATGATTGTGTGAGTGCGTTTGATTTAATGTGAACAATATCATCGGTTCACTGTGAATCTTAGGTCAATTTCAATGGTTTGCTGGGGCAAAGCTAAATTCATCGGCAGTACGCAAAGCTTGTGAACACAGAACATTCCATAAATTAGCCGCAGCATTGCATAAAGTGCATGGTTCAAAGCTTGGGGAAAAAGCTGTGGTTTATATTCCGGAAATTACGGTATATTGTCCAAAAACATGCACCTGGGGATAGGTTGATTGGCAACACTAAATTGGCCCTAGTGGGTGAATGTGAGTGTGAATGTTGTCTGTCTATCTATGTTGGCCCTGTGATGTGGTAGCGACTTGTCCAGGGTGTACACCGCCTTCTGCCCAAATGCAGCTGAGATA
The DNA here is from genome assembly GCF_033978795.1 of Nerophis ophidion. Lineage (NCBI taxonomy): Eukaryota > Metazoa > Chordata > Actinopteri > Syngnathiformes > Syngnathidae > Nerophis > Nerophis ophidion. The sequence goes on along the minus strand of NC_084612.1, from coordinate 22,199,691 downwards.
GGCTACAGCACCCCCCGCAGCTCCAAAAGGGACAAGCAGTAGAAAATGGACGGATGGCTGTATTGAAGTTGTTGCTGATGCTATCTGGTGGTCTGTTCTTGTCAGTGTTCTGCGGCATTTCAATTAAAAGGCATGGAAGCTGTGCATTGAGTTATGTGCAAAAAAAGGCTACTACTGTATGTCTATGGTCTGCCAATTGGAGATGCTTGCTTACACTTTTAGGATATCGTGGGTAATACTGCTTGAATATATAAACACTTAATATAGTTCACTATTACTTTTACATTAAGAACTATAATAGTTTAATATGGTTTAGATTTGTGTTTGTGTCCCACGTATAACTTAGGATATATATTTATTTTAAGTGCCACATTATTTTTTTAGAAACAGTCTTGCTTGTTTTCCTCCTTCAAAGCAGTCATGTGTTATGTCTTTCTTCTCCCTCATCCATCCATCCATTCATCCATCCATACCCTCCTCCTCTATCCCCCGCCTCTTCTTCCATTTCTGCACGTTGCGCTGCAGGTCTGTGAGGTACGGAGCAGATCAATGCCTATAGATTAGCTCATTGGAAGCCATTAGTTATGGCTTTTTATAAAGCTAGTCATTATTGTGTTTAATCTTGCAGAAAATTAAATTTAGAGTTGTGTACAGTGTTTTGGTTAAAAGTTGTTGATTTTTTTTTTCCTCCGTCCCCCTCCTCTTGTTCACTTAACAGCTGCTAGACTTTTCTTCATTTTGCATGCATTAGGACACACAAACACACAAACCCACACACACTTAGCTGGATGAGTGTCACTCATAATTAACCATCATCCATCTTGTTCAATAACATCTTCAAGAGCATTCAGCAACATGGTTTCGCTCACATGCTGCATTTTATTTCACAATGTTGGCAAATCTCTATTGTCTGAGCCTCAGTACTCAGTGGATTTAATCACCTAAAAGTGATGGTGCTGCGTTTTTCTTTTGTTTTCGTTTTGTTTTTTCCTGCCACACAGTACTTTTGTTTTCATGCTGTGGCACAGTCCTGCATGGTCCACATGGGACATTGGCCATCAAAAACTCTTGGACAACAAACAGGCCTTGTCTTTACTCTCGCTCCGGCTTTGTCCCTGCAGATGTCCACCACTTCATTTTTCTATTGTCCTTTTATTCATGTTTAAAATTGCACTGACCAGCAGGACCACAGAACAAAACATACATGTAGTACAGGCCTGAGTAATTATTTTGTCTTTGGGGGCCAAATTTAGAGGAAAAAAATGTGTCTAAGGGCCGGTATATCTATTTTAAGGAACACTAATACAGAGCCTCACAATAATGTTGAAAGCTAAAAACGTTATGACTGATTGCCTTAAAAACGGAATGGAATGTTAACTATTTTTACTGAATGAGACACCCAGAATGTACATGAAAATAAAGAATGTGGGATTTACAATATTACCTATGAACGATAAAACCCTGAATATTGACAACAAATGGACGTCACACCCCCTCTCGATCGGCATATTTCGCAATCAAGCGAAACGCAACAAAAATGCAACAAATAGAGCGAAATATGAACACGAAGGGTAAAAAAAAAAATTACGTACTATCTGATACATCTGATATATGACAAATTTTTAGAACTTTGTTGTAAAAATCTCCTTTCACGTCTGTCCCCGAAACCCGCATTTCAGGCTGGCTGCTCTGGAAACACTGTGGAAACGCTCCCACCCACACTGCTTGGTTCCTCCTCTGAGCTGCTATGACTTGGATTACCATAGTAACTAATTAGATGACCATAATAAACAGTATATAATGCAAAAGCGCAGATTCCAACCATCGAAATACTTTTGTATAGCTCAAGACTTACAGTCATTTCAACACATCACTTCACAGCATAATGGCAGCTACAGTTTTGATCTGAAATATCTAAAAACATCACTTGGGAATGTCCGGCGGGCCATATTGAAAAGGCTTAATGGGCCGCATGCCGCCCCCGGGCATTCATTTGCCAAGGTCTGATGTAGTAGATCACACAGGTGCTATTTGGAGTTCAGACATAATCTTCAGGAAAAAGATGCCTCAATAGTTAAAGGAAACCATATTCATGTGTGATGTCACATGCGATGTTAAGTTAAAGTTAAATAACATATTGTGATATATATCGGTATTGCAGTAAGCTGCAATATATATCGCAATATAGATTTTAGGCCAAATCGCTTATTCATATTGGTACATTCTTTCCTTGCCACACTTTTTGGACCAGTCTACCTCAGGGGTATCAATTGTGCCGCCCGCGGGCCAGATAGTTTGCTAAGTATGAAAATTAGCCTGCTGTTCTAAATGATTCCACTAGATGTCGCAATAGCAATTCTTTGCATCTTTGTAGATGATGCTACATATGAACAAAACAAACCACAAGGTAGTACATCAGTTGAGGAAAATTTTTAAACTACATAAATACCACACTGCAATTTGATTTTGATGTGAATGTTGTCTGTCTATCTGTGTTGGCCCTGCGATGAGGTGGCGACTTGTCCAGGGTGTACCCTGCCTTCCGCCCGATTGTAGCTGAGATAGGCGCGAGCGCCCCCCGCGACCCCGAAAGGGAATAAGCGGTAGAAAATGGATGGATGGATGTTTTATCTTGATAGATTGCAAATTAACACCGATGTGTTGACTGATGAACATTATCACTTAATTTATTCAGAAAATATAAAAAACGACAAATAAAGATAAAATACTATTAAGCGCAACATGTAAGTGTAAAAAAAACAACGTTATGATTTGTACAATTACAGAATGTGCGTGTTCTATTTTTAAACAAGAAAAAAGTCTGAAGTTGTCTTTATTTTTGAGTTATCGTGCTGTGATTTTACCAGTCTGGCCCACTTGGGAGTTGATTTTTCTCAATGTGGCCCCCCATCTAAAATTAGTTTGACACCCCTGCTCTACCTGTCACCTTGTTACACTTATCTATCCTTAACACTTCTTCTGCTTGCCCTCTTGCCACTGAATACCTCACCTTATTCCCCATACCCCATAAACAGAAACTGCTTGAGGTCTCGAAAGATCACTTTCGCGACAAACGTCAACGTAGCCTAACCGGTGATGATATGTAAAGTGCGGTGCTCTTTTGTTTAGCTTTTGACACAAATGAAATTTGCTAATCAATTTTCTACCCCCTCTTATTTCATGGCATGTGGTTCCTGGCCCTCCCCTGCCAGCTGTCATCGTGGGGATGTGGCACAAGGGGCTGAAAACTTCATTAGCAGTGGGGACAACATGTTTTGCCCCTTAGCGCTCATTTCATGAAATGACTGAAAATATACAAGCTTTAGTGTGGTAATTAATACACATATTGTACTTTAGGTATAAACTTAGACTTAGACAAACTTTAATGATCCACAAGGGAAATAGTTCCACAAAGTAGCTCAGTCCCTAAGGATGGAAAGTTTAAGGATGAAAAGGATAATGCAGGTATAAAGTAGACTAAAAATGTACCCTAGTAGCAATATAAAACATAACATATATGTAATATTTACATATTATATATACAGTAGACTGACCATACGTCCTCTTTTTCCCGGACATGTCCTCTTTTACAGGCTTGTCCAGGCTGTCTGGGTGGGGTTTCTTGAATGCCTCAAATGTCCGGTGTTTTGAGTTAGGGTTGCGTGTATTTTCAATCTAAATACAGGGTTAACAAGGGGTTGAAGAAAACAAAACAAATTGTGAAAGTGTGCGCACGCAGCAGAATTAGTGAGGGAGGGGCAGAGAGAGCAAAATAGTGGAATGGTTGTTAATCAAGGCATATTTGCTCAACAGCCATTCAGGTCACACTGAGGGTGGCCGTATAAACAACTTTATCACTGTTACAAATATGCGCCACACTGTGAACCCACACCAAAAAAGAATAACAAACACGAGTACGTCACATCAAATACTCCATTTTGAAAAATAATTTTGTTGGAAGATTTGAGATATTATTTGTTTGCCATAAAAAAAACAGTTTTGTTTGACCAAAAAGCGCGGAAAACAAACAAACAAAAAAAAACACATAAAAAAACTAAAACATTTGGAAATGAGGAATAGATCTGAAGTTGATGTTGAGATTTAAGCAATAAATATAAAATGTTTGTATGCCCTGGCACACCATTATCATCTTTTCATGACCGAAGCAAAACTCTTTTTACACTTTTATACTGAAATAAATGCACCTACATCTTATCAAATAAAAACATAGAAAAAACTACCAGCAGCGATAAAGTTTAGATCCATGAAGGACAGATGAAAGTAAAGGAATGTTTATAACTGAATACATTTAGATTTGCATATAAATGTGTCTTCTTTATTTCATTATTTATTTTAATGAATTAAGTAATGTTTGTGACAAACTTTTTCCAAAACAAAACATACAATGTGAGATATAACAGGATAATGCATACATTTATCATTTGTTTTCAAAACGCTTACAAAAAAGTGGGACCCCATTTTTATGACTTGATGGGGTCCGTGGGACCCCAGTTTGAAAATTCGTAGCACCAAAACTGCTGTCAACAGAGAAGAAAAAATGCTTTATTTAAAAAAATTAGTTATTAATATTATTTATAAAGCAAGTTTAAGTATCATTGGCAAATTTTCACCTAGTCCCGGCTTTGGCGTGCTGCCCGCCTTGGCACGCATATACGTGTCCTCTTTTTGGGATTTCAGAATATGGTCAGCCTAATATACAGTATATGATATATTATATCATATTTTTATATAATATATACAATATATCCAATCCAATTCACTTTATTTATATAGCACATTTAAACAACAAAATGTTTCCAAAGTGCTGCACAACAATATCAAAAACAACATTCAAATACTATCCTAAGCTCCACCAATGACTGAATAAAAACAAAAAATAGAAATACATATAAAACCAATACAAAAACAATATAAAATAAATATGATTAAAAAACATTTTAAGGGTTATTAAAACAGTAAATAGAAATCGAAATTTTAAAACACAGAGGTCCACACAACTCACATAGTGTTAAAAGCCAGAGAATAAAAATGGGTCTTAAGACGAGACTTAAAACACTCCACTGTGGGAGCAGTTTGAACATGCAGGGGCAGAATGTTCCAGAGCTTAGGGCCGACCACAGAGAAGGTCCAGTCTCCCCTAGTTTTAAATCTGGTCTTGGGCACCACAAGCTGGAGCTGGCTCTCGGACCGCAGAGTGCGCGCAAGATTCTAAGTTTGGATAATGTCTGAGATATAATGAGGTGCCAGTTCATGTACAGCTTTAAAAACAAAGAGCAAGGTTTTAAAATCTATTCTAAAATGAACAGGGAGCCAGTGCAAACTCTCAAAGATTGGGGTTATATGCTGGCGTTTCCTGGCCCCTGTTAAAAGTTGTGCTGCCGCGTTCTGGACTAACTGCAACCGGGAGATAGCTTTTTGGCTAATGCCAGCATAAAGTGCATTGCAGTAGTCCAGGCGACTTGAAATAAAAGCATGCACGACTTGTTCAAAAAGGTTAAAAGATAAAAACGGTTTTACCTTTGCTAAAAGACGAAGATGATAAAAACACAATTTTAAAACGCCATTGACTTGTTTTTCTAGTTTAAAATCGCTATCTATAGTGACGCCAAGGCTGGTGACCTTGGGACGCACATCATTTTGCAATGGTCCCAAGTCAGTGAGGGCCGGAACCAAAATTTAAATTTCAGTTTTTCCCTTATTCATCATTGAAAAAATCTGGGCTAACCATATATATAACAATTAACGATATATATTATACATAATATATGCTTTCTGTTGTTAAAAATACTGTTGTAGAAGCCTGTGAGTATACTCATACATCCAGGTTGTACTCACAGTCTCATAGGTAGGACAGCTCTGGTCTGAGAGGAGGGTGCTGGGTCCAACGTAGTTATCCTTTAAATGTGGGGACTGGCCCTGACAAGGATGGTTTTGCTGCATTGTGGTGAAAGAGTTTGAGTTTGAGTTTATTTCGAACATGCAAGCATACAACATGATACATCACAACTTCCAGTTTCTCTTTTCAACATGTTCGAAAAGGAGTAGGAAGAAGCAGAGCTTATTTAATCCTACCCCTTTTCTTTTACACAACTGTTGCTAAACCTTTTGTTCACTTCCTGTTCTCAATGTATTCACAATATACTCCATAAGTAATCACAATAAAAATAAATAAATAAATAATTGGTGAATTAAGTTTTATTCAATACGATGAGATAAGTAAGATTATTTTGAGAATGAAAGAATGAATGGGTGAATAAAATCAGAATGTTTATCATGGTTCTTCTTTTTTGTACTTTGTAAACACTTCCAGTGTTTATCATGGTTCTTCTTCTTTGTACTTTGTGAACACTTTCAGTTTGAAGAGTTTCTTGAAGTGGATCGTATTAGTACATTGTTTGATTGCTTTGCTTAATCCATTCCATCATTTAATTCCACATACTGATACACTGAAGGTCTTAAGTGTTGTACTTGTGTACAAATGTTTTCAATTACATTTTTCTCTAAGATTATATTTCTCCTCTTTTGTTGAGAAGAATTGTTGTATATTCTTGGGAAGCAGGTTATAGTTTGCTTTGTGTATAATTTTAGCTGTTTGCAATTTCACTATGTCGTTGAATTTCAGTATCTTTGATTCAATAAATAAAGGGTTTGTTTTTTCTCTATATCCAACATTATGTATTATTCTAACTGATCTTTTTTGTAACACTGTTAGTGAATGAAGTGTGCATTTGTACTTATTTCCCCATATTTCTACACAGTAACTCAGATATGGTAACACTAGTGAGCAGTAGAGAATATAAAGTGATTTGTAGTCTAGAACATATTTGGCTTTATTCATTATTGACTTGTTTCTTGCTACTTTATGTTGTATATTTTTTACATCAGATTTCCAGTTCAATTTATCATCAATCATTATACCTAGAAATTTGGTTTCATTTACTATTTCAATTTCTATTTTGTCCATTAGTATTTGTGTTTGACTTTCTCTTCTACTGTTAGCAAATAGCATTATTTTAGTTTTACTGAGATTCAATGATATTCTGTTTTTGTCAAAAAAAAAATGTAATTTGTTCATTTCTTCTGTTATTATTTGTATTAGCTTCTGTGTGTTCTCTCCTGAACAAAACGCTGTTGTATCATCCGCAAATAATACTAACTTTAAATCTCTTGTAACTTTACAAATGTCATTTATATAGAGATTCAATAGTTTAGGTCCTAGTATTGTTAGCAGACATTTTATGTATTTATTTATTTACGACTTAGAATGCATAAAAAGAAAGAACATATATGTTATGTCTTACATAAGGATTGTGAATGATTGACAGCACATCTTTTTCAAAATGTCTTTCTAATTTTTGCGTGGTTCCAGTATGACTGATCTGATAACATGATGTACTGCAGAAGCGTTCCTCCAGTGACGTCAATCTGCGGAAATAGCCGAATGTATTCGGAGTGGAATATTCAAAATGGCTGACTGAATTTGTGGCATTTTTTGATGTTAAGGCGGTATTTCCACAAACTTTGCGGATTGTAAATGCAATTGGATATGTTTTAATGGATACAATGAAACGTCCACCTTTTGCAGCTATTACAGCTTCAGCTCTTCTGGGAAGGCTGTCCACAAGGTTGCAGAGTGTGTTTATAGGAATTTTCCACCATTCGTCCAAAAGCGTATTGGTGAGGTCACACACTGATATTGGTTGAGAAGGCCTGGCTCTCAGTTTCCGTTCTAATTCATCCCAAAGGTGTTCTATCGGGTTGAGGTCAGCACTCTCTGCAGGCCAGTCAAGTTCATCCACACCAGACTTTATCATCCATGTCTTTATGAACTTTTGCTTTGTGCACTGGTGCACAGTCATGTCGGAACAGCAAGGGGTCCGTTCCAAACTGTTCCGACAAGGTTGGGAGCATGGAATTGTCCAAAATGTTTTGGTATCCTGAAGCATTCAAAGTACCTTTCACTGAAATTAAGGGGCCATGCCCAACTCCTGAAAAACAACCCCACACCATAATTCCACCGCTGACCCCTCTCTGTCAGTTTACGAGGCCTACCTAACTTCGTGGCTGAGTTGCAGTTGTTCCCAAACTCTTCCATTTTCTTATAATAAAGCTGACAGTTGCCTCTGGAATATTTAGGAGCGAGGAAATTTCAGGACTGGATTTGTTGCACAGGTGGCATCTTATACCAGTTCCATGCTTGAAATCACTCAGCTCCTGAAAGCAGCCCATTCTTTCACAAATGTTTGTAGAAACAGTCTCCATGCTTAAGTGCTTGATTTTATACACCTGTGGCCGGGCCAAGTGATTAAGACACCAGATTCTGATCATTTGGATGGGTGTTCAAATACTTTTTGGCATTATAGTGTCGGTGAGTAAGGCTTTTAAGGAATATTTACGTTGACAAAACGTCTTCAAAGACAATCGGAACATAGTAGTTGAGATCAATTCAAAGCTCTGAAAATATTACTGTAAAACTTTCAGCAAAGCTTGGTAGGATTTGTATTGGTTGTCTACAAGAATGGAGTGTCAGAGAGCAAACCAGGCAAGATACTACTGTATGGTGAACTTAATGTGTAAAAATGTTCTAATCCCAATGGGCTATTTTCAGCTCCATTTTGCCATTTTCACACTCAACCTCTTTCCACCAGTGTGGGTCAGTGCCAGTGTTCATAATGTGTGTGTGTGTGTGTGTGTGTGTGTGTGTGTGTGTGTGTGTGTGTGTGTGTGTGTGTGTGTGTGTGTGTGTGTGTGTGTGTGTGTGTGTGTGTGTGGGTGTGTGTGTGTGTGTGTGTGTGTGTGTGTGTTGTGCGAATGCTGGAGAGTGTTAGCCCAGTGGAAAAGCTGGAGGAGTTGCTAATCCATGTGGCTGGCTGAGCTAAAAGGCCATTCATATTTTTAGCTGACTGAATCATATTCTGTCATACAGACGTCCAGTACTGGGACATGTGAATTAATAAAGCACAAAATAGAAATGTGGGTCATAAAGAAACCAGAGAGCAAATGTTTATAGACTTTTTAGAGCTGTTTCTTTATACCAATGCTGATGTACAATACCTATCTAACAGAGAGTAGACCCCTTATATTATTCCATTATATTCCATTTTATGTAATAGGCAGCACGGTGACACAGGGGTTGGTGCGTGTGCCTCACAATACGAAGGTCCTGGGTTCGATCCCCGGTCTCGCAGTCTTTCTGTGTGGAGTTTGCATGTTCTCCCCGTGACTGCGTGGGTACCCTCCGGGTACTCCAGCTTCCTCCCGCCTCCAAAGACATGCTCCTGGGGATAGGTTGATTGGCAACACTAAAATTGGCGCGAGTGTGTGAATTAGATTAGATAGTACTTTATTTATTCCGTCAGGAGAGTTCCTTCAGGAAAATTACAATTTTCAGCACAATCCCATTCAAGATCAGACAAACATTACAGGGCGACAGAACAGGATTGCTGACGGGTCTGCCGGCTTCCAGCGCCCCTTACAAAAAAGATGACATACAGGTAAACAAGGGGGGGGATAGAAGATTAAAATAAAATTTAAAAAATCGGTCTGAATGTGAGTGTGAATGTTGTCTGTCTATCTGTGGTCCTGTGATAAGGTGGAGACTTGTCCAGGGTGTACACCACCTTCCACTCGGATGCAGCTGAGATAGGCTCCATCACCCCCCGCGACCTCAAAAGGGACAAGCGGGAGAAAATGAATGGATTTTATGTAATACCATCAAAATAAAAAAATAGATGGACTTACAGTACTTGTGTAGCTGGGAACACAGTTCCTAGTGAACATGTCAAACTAGGTTCTGATCTACTTAACGTTTGTGTAGAATAAAACACATGCAAACTTAATAGCGCGCACAAAATTAATCTACTAAACCTTACGTCTCTTAAGTTAGCAGAATATAGTGTTGTGATTTATCAGGGCTGAAACTGTTCCGCATGCACCTTTTTGCATCATAATTTAGCATGTCTGAAATCTGCATATGAACTGGCATAATTACGCATATGGCTGTGAGAAAGGAGGTAATTGCGCTGCAAAGACACAAAGACAGATCGGGAATCCTTGGTCATACGTGTGTGTCAACATATTTGGACTGTTGTGAATAAAAAATATCAGACATGTCATCTGTTCAGCGATATTATTGTATAATTTTATAGATGCTGGCTGACTGAAAGGGGAGCTGTACTTTTTTGGAAATTTTGCCGATCGTTTACAATCATTATGACGGACAACAACACCCTTTATTTATTAATTACATTTTTGGGGGAGTTGTTGGGGTTAAAGATGATTTTAAAAATGCTTAGAAGATGTGACTGATGGAAGTCACCAGTGTAGTCTTCAAATCCCTCTAAAACAACTTCAAAAACCCTCCATCAACGTTTTGTATAAACACGGCAAGTGTATATATAATGTAATAACAGACACGTTCATAACAATATGTAATATGTACAATATTTAGCGTATTTTGGTCGTTTTGATCATTGCCAGAACTAATTCCTTTGCGCATTTATTTTCGTTTCCACAGCAGCGCACTGCCGTCTTCTGTCAATAAATGTGTGTTTCTACTTCCGAAAACAAAGTCGTGTGTGTCTTGTAATCATGGCAGATTCAGTAACAAACAACAAAAATGACTTTTTTTGGACAAATGAGGATTCACAACCATATATTTTTCAATCTAAATATATGGAGGATAAACTACTGCTTCTAGAAGCTAGTGCGCAGGGAGAGTGAGACGCTGGAGTAGACGAAAGCTAAGAGAGTAAAAGTGAAAGTGATTAAAAGCAGCAAATTGTAGATTTTGAAGCCAAGCTAGTTTGACTTAAATGGAGTGCTTAAGCAAATAACAACTGTCCATCGAGTGAGTCACACTTTATAATTGCTCTATTGGGCGGTATGGCTCGGTTGGTAGAGTGGCCGTGCCAGCAACTTGAGGGTTCTAGATTCGATCCCCGCTTCTGCCATCCTAGTCACTGCCGTTTTGTCCTTAGGCAAGACACTATGCCCACCTTCTCCCAGTGCCACCCACACTGGTTTAAATATAACTTAGATATTGGGTTTCACTATGTAAAAGCACTTTGAGTCACTAGAGAAAAGCGCTACATAAATATTATTCACTTCACTATTATGATACACACAGCATGTCATGCGTGTATGGCTAGGTGTGTAAAGAAATATGTGGGCTAATACTTTACAGATGATTGTACCTGTTTTTCAGTGTGTACAAATTGGTGTTTTATCGTAGGGTTGTGCATTACAAACTTACAGTAAACGGTTTTCGTGCTGACGCTGAAGTTAGCTTATCTCTTGCCGTAGTTAGCTTCTAGGGCTAATACCGTAGCACCCCGATGTGTTAGTAGAAAAAGAGTTCCTCAGTGTTCACTCTTACAATAATAATATCGCTACAGTTGGGTTATTATACAGGTGACTGAACGTAAATGAAGTGTTGTTGACGGTTTTTGACTGAATTTTAAATGTTTTAGAGGTAGAACTGATTGCTAGCCACCAAGAACGATTTTTACACAAAAAAAAAAAATGTTCTTGTATTTCACAATGATTGTGGACGTTAGGCAAAACTCTGAAAGAAAAAGTGCAGTTGCCCCTTAAGGAGCTTCAGGAAGAACTTAAATGTATGTTTTAGTGTCTGCTGCCATTTGTTTTTGTTCATTTAGGAATTATTATATTAATACAATATCTCCATTATGAAAAAAGTCCTGCAATATGCGTTTGTCTTGCGTTTGGATCATTACAGACTCATGAATGTGCTGCAGTGTTGTGAGGGCCCACCGCCTCCCTGCAGAGCATGCCGACAGCATGCTAGAAATAATTTCTGTTGTCTATATTTTGCGATCCTCTATTGCAAGTGTTACAGATTATAGATGTGGGCTGTTGGTTCAACACTGCAAACCCCCACAGATTGGAGAGTGTATGAGTGTTTCCATTGGCAGATAATGCTGCGTTGTACACACAAAATCCTCATTTAAATAAGGTGGTCAATACGAATTTTGCTCTTGTTATCAATTGTACTTCCAGTCTTAGTAGATAACACACAACACACACTATTTGTCCACACATTTTTTAGGCGGCACATACTATTTAGCACCTGTCATTTGGATCTTAGTAGATCAGGTCCAAAGTGTGAGTATTTACTTTGAGTACTATTGATATCTAGAACTACCGTAATCCTTTTGGCACTACTCCATGATGACATCATTGGTGGAGCTGCTGGAGGTTTGACAAATTTCACACTAGTACAAACTTTTAGATTTACAAACCACAGTCCGAATAAGAATATTTATTTGGTGTATGTACCTTGTCTCAGTGTAACAACATTTCACCTACCCATTATGTGCATCACAGATCAGCCATTTTTATTTATTTTTTATTCCCGTAACACTTTAGTATGGGGAAAATATTCACCATTAATTAGATACATATTAAAGTAACAAAGACTTCATTTAGAGTTATTTGGACACTAGGGGAACATATAAGGGTTAGGGTTAGAGTTAGGGTTAGGTTTGGGGTTAATAATTCTGAGGTTATTGAGGGAAGACTCTTAGTTAATGGCTTACTGGTTGTATAATAAGGTCATGCAGAATAAGGCATTAATAAGTACTTAATAATGACTAATTAAGAGCCAATATATTACTAATTTGCATGTTAATAATCAACTAATTAATGGTGAATATGTGTTCCCCATACTAAAGTGTTACCTTTATTCCTTATCGTTGTAGGGATTTAAGGAGTTTTGTGAGTGCACCACAGGTTAAGTAGTGTCAGTGTGTGTGTAGGCAGGGAGGCTGTATACGAGGACGACAGTTCAGTTAGTTATTTTGGCTTTTTACATAAAGAGATAATTGAACCATCACCACTTGTTGTGTTTGTTTGATATACAGTATTGTATAGAGCTTTATATTGTGTTCAACGTGTACAAACCTTTACTAAAATATTGGCTTTTGTTGGGCTGAAAACCGTTATTCATATTTACATTGTTTCTTGTGGAGAAATTTGCTTCATAATATAAGTGTTTCTATTTAAAAACTGTAAATTGAGGTTCCTCTCCATGGTAAATGTACACTGCTTTACACTGACTACTCTAAAGTATATCCAAGTCTCATTTCTATAGTTCATTAAGAAGGGATAACGTAATAAAAATGGTTAATCATTTTTGTGAGACAGTGAATGTGTGTTTCCTCTCCTCTCCCTCGAGTGTGATGACCCCTCCAACGTGTCACAACCTTTACACATTCTCTTCCAGACTGAAAGTAGGTCTCCTGTTTCTATTTCTTCCCATCTTCCTCCCATTACATTGTCTTGTTGCTTTCTTTCTTATATTTTTTTTAATATATCTCTCTCCCCCACTCTCTCTTCATCCACCATATCAGCCCCCACGGTGACCCCAGCCCGTGACCGCTGACCTCAGGGGTAAATGCAAGGTCCCACCTCACCAGGAAATAAAAACATTAGCTTCCTGCCATGTCTGACCCGGCTCACCTCAAGCATTTTCCCTCATCCTCCTTCACTCTATCCCTCTCCCTAAATCCCTTCTCTACTTCCTCCTCTTCTGTTTGCTTTAGCCTCACGTCACACACTTCTCTCCAGCTCCACGCTGACCCTTTTTTGTAGCATTATTATCAGTGATGTAGTCCATCTTCCTAAAATCTTAATTCAGCCGATTTACGACATCTACATTCCAAATGAAAGTAAGATTAATTCTTATAGCTTCTAAATGCAAAAAGTGTTATTAATTAATTATTGAAATAGTTTTAGTATGTACAAGTTTTAAAAAAAGAAAACATATCCAAAAAGGAATAGGAAGAAGCAGAACTTATTTATAAAACATACATATACATAAACATTATATATATATATATATATATATATAGAGAGAGAGAGAGAGAGAGAGAGAGAGAGAGAGTCATGTACATTTGATTATCAGTATATATATATATATATAT